>NW_006772326.1:1843409-1886457 GCF_000442215.2 Lipotes vexillifer
TTTTTTTTTTTTTTTTTTTTTTGCGGTACGCGGGCCTCTCACTGCCGTGGCCTCTCCCTCGCGGAGCACAGGCTCCGGACGCGCAGGCTCAGCGGCCATGGCTCACGGGCCCAGCCGCTCCATGGCATGTGGGATCTTCCCAGACCGGGGCACGAACCCGTGTCCCCTGCATCGGCAGGCGGACTCTCAACCACTGCGCCACCAGGGAAGCCCGACCACCTCTTTTTAATCTTTGGATGGCCAGAGTTTGACATGGCTCCTGACACATCGAAAGAAAGATAATCACTAACATGGCTAAAGGCTTACTGTATGCCAAGCACTGTGCTAAAAACTTCACTCCAAGTATTACTCCATTTAATCCTTAGAACCCTATTTTACATTTAAGGAAACTGAGGCACACAGAGGTTAATTGTTTTACCCAGTGTCACCCATTAGCAATTGTGACTTATGTTATGAATACTCAACATGTATCTAAATGAATAAGTGAAGTGAATGCATTTCAAGGTAGGCATCTAGTTTCCTAACATGGAAATTCACTAAGTATGCATGTA
The DNA here is from genome assembly GCF_000442215.2 of Lipotes vexillifer. NCBI lineage: Eukaryota > Metazoa > Chordata > Mammalia > Artiodactyla > Lipotidae > Lipotes > Lipotes vexillifer. The sequence continues at coordinate 1,843,961 of NW_006772326.1, forward strand.
TTATTCAAACTGAAGGGAAAGGACACCGAAAAAAAGGATGAGGAACTCTGAAAATTCCTAGGATTGCTTAACGGGATTGGGAAGACGCATTATTGCATACACTGCAGTGATCAAAATACAGTGATCATTACACACACTCCTCCTGGTTATCTTTTATTTTTAATTGAATGTCCCACGATTAAACTTAGGTTGGCTTTTAACTGTTCTGCATAACCATGATCATTATTGCTGTTTCGTTTGGAGCTAACAGTTTATCGGTCTCCAATACATGGTAGCAATCACTTCCCACTCCAGCAGCACCCATCTAGTGGTCATCCAAGCACTCACTGGTTCTTCACTCATTCTACAAATTTTCACAAAGCATCTATGTCAGGCTCTGGGGATACGGTGGTGAACCAGACACAGTCCTGCGCTCAGGATCTTGCAGTCCAGCAGGGAATCCTAGTGATAAACAAGTAATTGCCCAAACAGTTAACAAATTACAATCAAGATGCATGCTCTCAAGGAGAGAGACGTCATACATGAGGGGTGTCAAGTTGGTACTTGCCCAGCCTAGAGGAATCAAGGAAGACTTCACTGAGAGGATATTTAAGCTGAGACTTGAATAGAAAATACGGAACATGAATGGAAATTTCCCCGGGGAAGGGGATTGGGGAGATAATAGGTGAAAAAGTTCCAAGCAGAGGGAACAGCACGTGACAGCATGCCTAAACACCACAAGGCAGGAAAGAGCTGGATGCAGTATGGGTATTTGTTTTCATTATTAAATAATTAACACGTCATGGCTTGGCAATAGAGGAGTATCTTTCTAGAAACCACCATGTAAGCTGAGCACTAGAAAACGGGATACTGCAAGACAGACCAAGAAAAGTAGTCAAACTATCACACCATTGGCCATGGTGCTGGCAATTCTTTGGAACTGTTTGGTCTGGGAGCAACCTCTGCAGTGTTGGTGAGTCTACCAGGAAGATCCTGATGCCTCTCTGAGGCCCTGCCTGCCTCATCTCCCACCACAGAGAATGAGAATAGAGGGAGAGAGAGACAGGGTCCTACGGAATAGCCTCTTCCAAAACATTCATCTGATGCTTATTCAGGTCTTCTAGCAAAACAAAACAGGGTGGCAGCCGGCCTTGCCACATTTCCATTTTCTCCCTCCACACGCTTCCTTCCCTGAATGCCTCTACCCACCTTTCACTTAGACTTATACAACTGCCAAAGCAAACAGAGATGCCTTAGAAAGAAAAAAAAAAAAAAAAAAAAGAATAAGAATAAAAAGAGGAAAAAAGGAGAAAGGGGAAAATAAATCCCTTCAGGACTTTTTGCACTTTGGGATTCACACAGCAAAACTATCTGAATGCCAACCGGACTCCTGTAGCTTTTCAAAGCACACAACAACCCAGTCCCCCAGCTTAAGTGGCATGAAAAGCAGACCCACCAACTGATTGCATTCACGGTGTGTGGTCCAGAAAACCAATCCATTTGGAGGACAAAGCCCACACCTCTTCTTTGCAAGTTCATTCGGTTTCCTCACTTATTGTTTTCTCCAGGTAATGCCTGCAACCTAAGTAGGATCAGTAAAGTTAGTAGCCCTTGATAAAGTACAGGAAACATGGGTGGGAGGGAGAAGACGGAGGGAGATGCAGGCGGGAACAGGAGAGTCTCCTTTATCCTGGGACCCAAGGGAAAGTCTGATCAGTCTTCAGATGCCCAAGTCCTCTCAAGATATGGGTAGCAGAGCATACAGCTAAAAATGGCTAAATTTTTACATAAAAATTAATAGAAAGCTCAATCACAGGTTACTCAGCACTCTCCTAATTTTGAATCCGTAGAGACCTCTCTGACTAAAACACTCCCAGTCTGGCATGGAAATGGGGTAAGTGCCACCCAGCACGCGTGGGCTTTCCAATAATCTCAATCCTTTTTCAAGAGGCTGGGTGGGGATTTCATCTTGCCTCCCTCCCTACACAGAATCACTGATCATTTATGACTGGCTTTTAAAGGGGAATTCTGAACTATGCACTGTTTAAGCTTAGCCTTAGTTCTGTTTTGAGTTTTAAAGCAATCTCATTGTTCTAACCAAACAAAAAAGTTTTGACTTGGGCGAAATAAATAAATGTTACCTGAAAGGAAAAACAGATATAAGCTATAGATCGAATCTTCTCCAGAAGATGTTCTCTCTGTCCATAGTTCTTAAAGCAGGAAAAGGCAGAGCCTGCCAGGTAATGGTCTCATTTTCATTTTGTCCTCTCCTTAGTTTCCACAGGAGATAAAGCCAAGCTGCTAGGTTGCCCAACTTCAGAGAGCACCGAGCTTTTGTCAACTGCAGTGTGGATGGTGCAATGTGGGAGAACTGTCCCAAAGGTCTACCAAGGTTAGGGGCTGCAGACCATTCTAGAACATTAGCTGGATGTGCATCAGCTACATTTACCCGGCGCTTCTCCTAACCACTCTCCAAAATGATCCTTCTTTTTGTCACAAACGTCCCACGCAGGGGAGGAAAGAAGGGGACTAGGGGAAGCAGGGCCAAGTGAGAAACAGGTTTATTAGAAACACACATTTAGCCATCCTGCTGAGCCACGATGGCCCTGAAGAAGCCTTAAATCTGTTCCTTCTTTGCCTCTTCTTCAAATGAAGTATTTCCCACTGAGTGCCATTTCAGCCACCCTCCCTGTGAACATTCCACAAAGATACGTACGACTCTCAGAGCATGTAACTATAGTTCATTTCACAGTTGAGACCTTGAGTTTCTTGCATCACTCAGTTTCCTGTCTCCCCTAAGCTTCTGCTCTTCAAAGAGGCACATCTTTAGGCAGCACCACCACTTCTACTGATGAAGTTAAAGTGACCCTAGCGATACAGGGCAATTTGAACTTAACAAAGGATTCAAACTAAGCAGGATAAGGTAAGGTGACTGCAAACTTAATGGCTTGGCTTTTGAATGCTCAGTTCTCAGGCCGTACTCCTGGGAGTATCAAACTTCCAGGACACTTAATATGCTAGTGAAGATCCACTGCCTCAGCAATGGGCTGTTTACTGTACGGGGAACCAGAGAAAAACAATTTTCCCTGGAAGCATCGGGGAATGCAAAGATATATTTAATAACGATATTTGATGGGGGTGGAGAAAGAACTTTTTTTTTCCCTAGGAGAACTTTCTTCGGCACCACAAAATTAAAGGATTTTCTAACCCTGTCTTCTTTTTGTCTTTCCCAGAGGAGGAAATTGTAAAGGCCGGCCCTTGAAAAATAATATAGTAAAATCTAACTTTATTCCCCTAATCTCTTAATAATGCTGCAGCTGGCCATGATCTATTTAGCATAACACAAAAATAATGTATTTGTACCAAGCAGATTTGAAATGCTTTAAAATAGTGAAAGCTATTTACTTGATTGATTAAGTTAAAGTGTTTACATAAAAGTGTCGTATTTTGACATCAGTCATACAACACCACATCTGGTACTTCTAATTAAATTGTGTGAAAAAAGACGACATTTTTTATTCAGTCACAACAATATGGCTAACGGCAAGTACAACCATATTCGTCATGCCCAGGGCCTGGGATCTGCAGTATGGCATGTGGCTGCGAAAATCCCCAGATTTGGATCTTACAAAGCTTTCATAGCCTCCAACACATGTTTTGCCTGAACAAAGACTAAGAAACTGGGTCCCACCTCTGTGAGTCAACAGTTATTATTTTTTCCTCTTTTGATTTAAACTTCTCCAAGTGCCATCAGTGAACTAAAATGTAATGAGAATTAGAATAAAGTTATCTTAAGAAACTTGTGCTCAGAGCCCAGGTAAGGCACTTTGTTTTGTTAAGCTTTATTCCTGCAGATTAGGAAATAAGCTCAAGAAACTTGAATGGGGGTACAGGGCCATGCAGCCTTATTATTCATTCAGAGCAGGAGTTCATTTGTATCTTCGCTGAAGTGTGGAACTCATACCTACCTTAAAAATGGCCTGCTCCTTCCTGAAGCACTTGATTTAAATCACTGCTATTTTTATTCCCTTCCAAAATTAAGATGAAATATTTTAAATATAACAAATAAAAGACAAAATGGCTTGGCTTGTTAAAGCATGCTTGCTTTACTTTTAATATACAAATAATACTTCAAAATCCTCCTTTTTATTTTTTTAAGTTAAATTATGTCCACCCCATGTGCAGATTCGATTTACTAAGTACACAACCAAATCTAGCCTCCCTGGGAACCATCCATTTGCTTAAGAAGGTGGAGGAGACACTGCTGTATTTTCTTAAAGAGATTCCTGGCATTTTTTTCCTCCTTCGTTTCACCTTAAAGACTACCTTGAGAAATGTTGCCCAGCAGTAAAAGGAAAATGAGTTCAAGCTTCAAAATCAGGAAATTTGGATAGTAAAAATGTAAGTTATAAAGTCAATGTCAATGTTGATTGGAAAATAAATTGAGCTCTTTTAAATGGGTTAAGTGTCAGCACTGAGAAGTAAAGACCATCCGACTTCCTACAGAATTATTCATCCTTGCTCAGGCAAATGTCGCCTCCAAAAGGCTGTTAAACTGCAAAAGGATACGTTGGCCCAAAATGGTAAAGTATTTGAACACACATACGGTGTATGCACTTATTTACCATGTACTATGTTCAATTTAAAGAAAATAAACGTGAAGGCAGGAACCATGAACAAATAGAAGGCACTGTTTCCTATAATTGCAAGGAGGCTTAGGTAATGCTCTATGTGGTGTTTGATTTAAAATGTTAAAATATTAACAGAAGTTTTCTATAGTGGAGTGTTCCTATCACAGTGAAATGACTCATAAGAATGCTAAATTCAAACCAGATGGGCACAAACATTAACTAAAAAAAAAAAAAAAAAATCAGACTATTTAGGGGTCAGCATGGGTCTTCATAAAAATGAAGACCTTGTCTGGGTTAGTGAAAAATGAACTTTCAGTGATAAAAAAGAAAACAAGAGAAAATATTAGTGACTTTGTTTTAATTATACAAGCCACTGTCAATTAGAAGAACTAACATTCACAAAACTTTACATTGCCATTTTAATTTGAAAAAGATGACTATGGTAATCCTGAGCCTTCAGATAAACAGGTACTTTAATGTCTCCTGTACAGCCGAAGTCAGGGACACATGAATTCAGCTGTGTACCGTGCTAATATTGTTCCAGAATCTCTTTGCTTCCCACCAAGAAGTCATCCTCATTGAAGATTAGTGCGGTATAGAAACCTCCAACCGTCCACCCACGGCATGATGCCAGCCTCTGCTCTTCTTTCAACAGACCACAGAGGAAAATTCTCATTGCTGGGTCAGACACCCCACCAAATCTCCTCTGCTCTCTTGTTGAAAAATATGTTCCCTTGCTCTTCCTTTTTGTTTCTTTCCTCCAGAGCTTTTTACCATTTGCAGATTGTCTGCAACATGTGCTGTGTTTAACTGTGTACATTCCCTACGAGAAGAAAAATATGTGGGCTCAGAATTAATATTGCTTTTGACTTATAGGGAAATTCCAGTTGTGTTTAACTTGGACTGTGGGATCCAGGAACTTTACTGAGAGGAGAAACGAATGTATTTTGAGCAAAAATGTGTACGGGGAGTTCCCTACTGTTTTGTTGCTGGAATCTTGGACAACACAGGGAAAAATGACAAGCACATAATTTAGTCTGGCAGCCATACCACTCTGTGCTGGGAGCCTGTCAGTTCTCACTAGCTAAGTAAGGGCTGGGCTGCTTTGGTGCAAGGATGAGAGACCTCCCAGGAACAAGTAGGTACTTCAGGAAATGGTGTTTCTCATTCAGTAGGTGGCCTCTCCTCTCCAGGGCTGTGTGAATCGATGTCCCGCGTGGTGTTCAGGGCACTGTGCTACACTGAGCTGTTTACCTTTTGGATGAAACCTAAAACCACAGACCTAACCATTTGTGGTCACCAGAGATCTTATGGCAGACTTTCTAAGAGCAGTTGTGTTAACTCCGGAATCCTGGCTCCAGTCCAACTAAAGTAATTACATTCTGCCTCCCTAAAATTCCCCCTGCAGTTTCAACTGAATATGATAGTCTCAACCCTCCACCTCACAGCGTTGCTGGGCATGGCGGTTAGCATTCCGTGGAGGCGCAGTCTGTAATTCCCTGTGGGAAGAAGTGATTCCCAGGTCCTCACCAAGGTGCGGTGATGCTTAATTAATTAGTGCTCATAAAAGCATGTGGAGAAGCTCAGTTTAAAAGTGCTCCTAGTATACAAAGGGGCAGGAGTGTCCACGTGTTCATTTGTCCGGAAAAGCGAGTGGTCAATGTGCTGTTGGACGGCTTTAATGGAAGTACAAATTCAGGACAGGAGAGGGACAGTCCCACTGCCCTCCAACCTAAAAATCTCATATCTGGGCCAGTGTATTCAACTCTGGAGAGGCATGTAAGAGAGGTACCTCATCTAAGAGCAGCATGTCTTCAGAGGCCACCAGAATGATGAAGGATCTACAAATGATATTGTGACATGCCCAAAGGAATAGGGAATGTTTAACCAAAAAAGAAACTAAGGAAGGAAGGGGAGGAGGGAAAGGGGGAGCGAGGAAGGGTGGAAGGGAAGGAGGATGAGAGGGAGGGAGGGAGGAAGGAAGAACTGGCGTTTGAAGAGCAAACATACTTTGTTGCCCCATAGAACAGAACCAGAACCAGTGGGTAGAAATCACAGAGAGGCAGAGAAAAGCCCTTCCTCCCAGCCCCAGCCTAGAATATCTTTTCCCACTATCTCTGGGCATCAATTCAACTCTCACCCATTCACTAAGTTCAGGTCTATCACCAAACGAAATTCATTCCACCAAAAACTCATCTAACACCAAACTCACTCAGTACTTACAATCTGTAGCACTGATTTGGCCCTTATCATAGGCTTTCAATGGAGATCTCATTAATTCTAAATATCTTTTCTCATCAATATGTCTCTAAGATTTATCAGAGCAGGAACCATGCATTATATTTCTCCATATCTGCAGTAGCGGTAAGCAAAGTACATTCAACCTAGTTCTTCACAAAAGCTATTTATTAAGAGACTATGACATGTGTGCTGAGTATACAAAGATGAATAAGAGAAACCTACCATCAAGGGTGAACTCCCACTGTATGGCATGAATTATTTTTTAAATAAAGAAAGAAAAGAAGGGAGAAAAATCACATTGGAAGGATCAGGAAAGATTCTCAGGAAGAGGTCTTTGAGGTGGCCTTTGACAAAAAGATGTGCTTTTAATAGGCCAAAGTGTCGGGGCGGGGGACATTTTAACAGGGAAGGAACCTTAAAAGCAAAGGCCTAGAAATGGGAAAACATGGGTTAGTTTCTTGGAACTAAGTAAAGATGTTTTCTGAAATAGGATATAAGTGAGGGGAGAAGCAGGAGACAAAAGGAAAGGCTAGTTGGAAATATATTCTGGAAGACCCTAAGAAATTAATCAACTCAGTAAATAACAACGGGCTATTGAGGATTTTACCTTTGTTTTCAACAGGGGAAATATTAAGATGAGACTTATGCTTTAAGATGTTGACATGATAGGGCTGTGTTAGGTAGATTCCAGGGCTGAAGGCTGGAGTCTAGGTCAAGGTAATTACAAATCTAACCGGGGAATGGAGTATGGTGCTAAAGAGGTGGGGGAGGGGAGGATCAAAGGAAATGGAGAAAATTGATTTCACAGAACTTTAACAAGTTTGCTATGGGGATATGAAAGGAGATCTCTAGGTTGGAAATTAGATTTAAAAAAAAACAGAAATAAAGAAATCAGGAGAAGGACCCAGTTTCCATGGGAAAATGATTAATTTAGTTTTTCACATATTAAGTTCAAGAATTTGTGCTGAATCCAGGTGAAGATTCCTAGCATGTAGTTGGAAATGCAATACTGGGCCCAAAGAAAAAGGGCACAGTGATTTTATATATATATATATATATATAGCCTCTATCCACATAGGGGAGGTGCCAAGGCACAGAATATATAGAAAAGAAGAACCCTCAAAAAGTAGGGATGGGGCTTCCCTGGTGGCGCAGTGGTTGAGAGTCCGCCTGCCGATGCAGGGAACACGGGTTCGTGCCCCAGTCCAGGAAGATCCCACATGCCGCAGAGCGACTGGGCCCATAAGCCATGGCCGCTGAGCCTGTGTGTCCGGAGCCTGTGCTCTGCAACGGGAGAGGCCACAACAGTGAGAGGCCAGCGTACCACACAAAAAAAAAAAAAAAAAAAAAAAAAAAAAAAAAAGGAGGGACGGCCCAGCCAGGCCATCACTGAGGTCAGACATGAAAAAATGACATATGACTTGATGATTAGAAGGTCACTGGTGACCTTCAAGAGTAGATTTCAGTAGCCCATTGAAGGTATAACATCTCAGGAGAAAGTAGAAATGGGAATTAATGTAAATATAGGGTTCTAGGAGATTTAGAAAAGCTGTCATAAAGCATATGATAAAAACAGAATCAACAAGAGATGGATTTTTAAAGTGCTGAGTAATAGTGAGTGATCTTTGGAAGTTACCCTAAAGATATTGTACACACCAAAAACAAAACACAAATGTAAAATACTGGCTAATGGTTTTTCTTAGTAGTGCACTTCATCCTGATAGTTCACTGAGAAGACAATAATAAGGGTTGATCTGGGTGGGGATTTGGTTATTCGGGAACCAGGAAGTGTAGGTTGATAGAAGGGGCGACAGGAAATTGACTCTCAAGGATGGAATCTAATGAGGCTGGTGGTGAGCTTGGCCACATGATCAGGTTAAGCAGAAATAGGAAGGAGGAAGCAGAAGACACATTCGCTGGGAAGTGCTAGGGGCATAGAGATGGAGATGCATGTATCTCTGAGGGAGTGTTCAAAGTGGAAGAGCAGGAAACACTTGCACTGATGATGATGTACAGGAATGATGACATACAGGAATGATGATCAAACTCAGACTCCACCACTTAACTAGCTATGTCATCCTAAGTAAGTAACTCATTTACTAGCTATATCATTCTAAGCAAGTAACTTAACCTCTAAGCCTCGGTTTCCTAGTCTGTAAAGTGGGGGTGGCAACCCACCTCACAGGGTTGTTATGAGAATTAAATTAAATAATCCATGTGCTTGGCTCAAAGTAAGCACCGAATGAATGAATTTCACCAACTTGCCATGTTCTCTTTAACCTGCTCCAGTCTGCAGCTGTCTAATCTATCCCTTCCCTCCTGTCTACCAGCCTCACCCTCTGTGAAATCCACTTCCATCCCTAACAGGTTAATGGTGTGGTGCACCCAGCGGAGTAAGTTAAAGATTATGAGCCTCAGCCCTACCAAGTCTTGGTGAATTTTCCAGCCCTTTATCTCTGTCCCCCCAACCCACAGCGGAAGCTCAGATTAATAGCTAAGGGACTGTACCTAAGTTGGGATGGGGGAAGTGGATTCTCTCTTTAGTTGCTGGGCTTGGCTCCAAGATTTCTCTTTCCTCAGTGGAACACCTTAGCTATGAGTCATTGCTCAGAACCATTTCCTCAGGGAAGTTGGTAAGGAAAGAACATGAGTAGCAAGCCCCTTAGAGCTAGCTATTGTCTAAGAACAGAGGAGGAAGAAGAGATCCATGCATGGGGGGGATCCCAGTCTCTTTGTGCTTCTCTTGGGCCCAGAGACTTTTCCTTTGCAAACAGTGCCATCTATACATCGGACGGGTAAGAATTTAGTTCTTTACATCACTTTGAGGAGACCATGGTGTATTTTGCCTTAAAAATAAGTCCCCCATTTTTACCAACTTCACAATCTTTCTATTCCACTTTCAACAACAAGGTTAAAAATGAAAAAAAAATACTTTTTTTAATTGAATGAAATCAAGTTTTTCTACTTTTTGGCATGAATCATGACTTTTCCCAATGATTCAGCAAATTACTATCTGTAAATTCTAGGAAGGTGTTTTCGCAGCTCCTCTTTTTCTTCTGGAGATCATAGATAGTCCAAAGATACAAAATGACTAAATGTTTTATCAAGAGAAAAGAGAGTGGGTGACATAGAATAAGGGTCCTTCAAAGAGGGTTCAAGACCAGGAAGAAAAATAACCCAAAGTTGTAATCTGTCTTGTACCAGCACTTAAACAAGACCAGCTGTAAACTTCCTCTTGGAGAGCCACAGGCAGGCTGGAAAGTCCCCTTAGGCCAACACCTTCACTTTACAGGTGAGAAGCATTAAAACTGAAAGAAATTTTCTTAAGCTCCATTAGAAAAAATAGATTTGTAGGGGGAGATTAGATACAACCTGTATAGTCCTAAGGGGTTAGTTCATTGAACCTATGTTTTGTTGATCTACTAACTACAAATACAAATGCAAGAGGGATCAGTACATACTGGGTCCTTGAACATATGCAAAAGTATTTCATGATAATGAAGGGAGAAGAGGTCAAGATTTATCCATTGCAAACTGTTTGGCATATCTCATTTCAGTCTCTTAGTATCCCTCTGAGAATGGCATGATCACATTGTTGTAAAGATGGGAAAACCTATTTGCCTAACGTCACACAACTTGTAAAATGTGAAGTGAAATCTATCTGGCTTCCAAGCCCAATGTCTGTTTGTTTGTTTGTGTTACAACACACACATTTTTTTTCTGTGTTGCTTTCCCATCAATCCTGGCTTTACATGTTAAAATCCCACTTATAATTCCATTTTAGGAATAGCTCACAGCTTGAACCTTGTAAGGTCTTCACATGGCTTACCATCAAGTATCCACTACTTTTAATTTTTCTCATCACTTCCCATCTCGGTACCAACTAATCATTCCCCAAAGTGATCTGCAAATCAGATCCAGGAATGAGGGAAAGGTGGACAAAGGGGAATCCATCCAATCCCACCTTCCACTACCAGATCAAGGCTCTACCTTCACCTATTTGGCCAAGGCAAAGATAATTTACCTGCTCAAAAATGAAAGTGAAACTTTTCATTCAAAAAACAGCTATTGTATCTTCTGGTATTCTTGAAAAAAGAAGTTCAACCCAGAAATTCTATAAGGTTTTCAGCCTCGTGGGAGGCTGTCTTTCTTTCACAAAGGCAATGACAAAGAATATTTTCTTCAAGGTGGCACAAATCATTTTTAATGAAAATAAATGTCACAATACCCTCTGTAATTAATACATTCATTCATTCTTTCAACAAATACTTCTTGAGTACTGATTATGGATTGGGCACTATCAAACTTGCAATTTAGCCTCAGAATTGAGATCCTAAATAAGCCAAGGTCTAGGAACACTTACCTCCCTAACTAGAAATGTGATCCTAGCATTAAGGTACACGTTTCCATCTAGTTAGGCAAATCGTTAGTTAGCCTTTTCATAAAAAAGAAAAAAAGGACAGATTTTATTATGGAAGCTATATGTGTTGATACTAGTTGTAAAGAAGAGCATAAAACTTCCAAACTTGATAATAAAGTTTCAAGGATTTCTTGCTTCCCACACAAATATATATCCAGCCACAAATATACAAACACGATCCTCCCACAGAGTTCTGGCATTTCAGAGAGAAGGAGGCATGAAGCAAGAACTTCTCACCTCATGGTCTCTTTGTTTCCCAGCTAACATATGGTAATGGGATCCTTTCTGACTTATTTTATTGAAAGCCCAATCAACTACCCTCAAATGATATATATATTTTTAAATATAAAATACAAAAAATATTTTCATAATGTGTCTAATTTGGTCCTCTAGAAAGAAAGTGGATTTCAATATCTGTGCTCTCATTTTCATTACTCCCTTGGGTATAAAGAACATCTTTCTCAGAAAAAGTCAGGGGTTTTTGACAGAGAAAGTGAAACTCAGATTATTTAATTAATTCACCCAATCACACGTATGTTTTCTAAAAGGCAAAAGTAAAAGCCAAACACTGTTCTTGGAACTGCTACAACTATTTTGGCACACAATTTCGCTTCCAGGACTTTATCCCATAGATATGCTCACACAAGTGTGCAAAGTTCAAATACAAGGATGTTCATTGGTGTTAGAGGAAAACTAGAAATGAGAAACTAAGTGTCTTTCATCGGGGGATTGGTTAAGTGAATTAGGATACATCTACAAAATGGAAAATCGAGTTGCTTTGAAAAGAATGATTTAGGTCAACATGGGCTGATATGGAATGACCATAATATACAAGATCTTTCCACTCCCAGTTTAGTGTTCAGTATACCATGTTGCCAATGTCAGTCAGCGTTTGATCAGGACAGCAGAAGCCGCTCTATGTATTTTAAGCAGGAAGGGCTTTCACAGAGGGAAATAGAGGCTTACACAACTATTGGAAGGGCTGGGGAAAAATGGTCAGGGAGGCTATCACCAAAGATCTCAGTCTGCAGCACTATGTTGGTGGCTCTCCAGAGCTCTTCTAGAAGCCTTTCTGATGGTCTCAGCCTGCACTAAAGCAAATGAGTTCCCAAAAGCCACCTCCAACTGCATCAACCTCTGAGAGTACCAAAGCAGGCAATAAGCAGGTGCTCACCCAGTAGCAGCTGTGAACCATTCTTGTGTCATCTGCCCATGGGTTTGCCTGAAAATACCTCTGGAGAGAAATGACCTCTCCTTCTCAACTTCCTTCCAGACCTCACCCTTGGGTCTCACACTGGCAGACTCAAGTCTAGAACAAATGAAGAAGGAGATTCTGGGAAATGTGATGCAGAGGAGACCAGGGAGGGGACAGCAACAATATGGGTTTGACTACAGACAGTCCCTCACTCTGCCTTTTACAATAGAAGGTGGCATAACAATCCTCTGACTGGTGGCCACAGGCATATGTAAAATAGAACTTTAAAACAAAAAAATTAATTTATATCCAGTTTCTCTAAAATAATATCTTTAGAACATGCACCCAGTTTTCTCATGAAGGTAGATGTCATATCTTATAGTCAGAACTGAGAAGTCCAGAAAAACTTCTGAGCTTCAAAAAATTTTATATCCTTTTTCACAGTCCTTACAGTATATAGAAGAATCTATAGAAAAGTTTGATCTTTTCTTTTATGTGACAATAACATTAGTTAATATTCAAATCTGTCTAGTGTTCATTTGGGTAAAGTGTTTTACGAATGATGTTTTCCTGTGATTGTCTACTCCCTGAGGTAAGTGGCACTAGCCTTATTTCACAGGTAGGGAAAATCAAGGGTAAGAAATTCCTCTAGATCACACTGGGCTTATTTTACAGAGCCTAGACCTGAACTCTGACACACTCTAAAATCCACGTTCTAAACCACTCTTTGTGAGGGGAAAAATGATATGAATCAATAACTCTAAAAATTATGTTCTTTATGAAATACTAATTGGGGAGCTGGGGCAGAGGGAGAGAAATGACTTATACTTGAGGCAAATATTTAATAAATCTTGGGTTTAAACTAAAATGTTGAATGCTTTTTAAAATCTTCTAAGATATTTGAGCTATTGTTATTTAGGAGTCTGTTTTGCCAGTGATACCCGGTCACCACATCCGAAAAAGAGAGAATTCATTCATAGTGCAGAAGAATTAAACTAATTTTTTTCCTTAGAGAAGAAGAAACTAAATTTCTCTAAATGCTTAAGCAATTATAAAACAATTATAAACGTGGGCTCTAAAATTTCAAAAACAATCGCAAACATGGACATTGAAGTCACTCAATTAAATACGGTCATGCTGATAAGATTCAATTGTATAACAGAATGTTCCCTAGATGAGAAAAGGCTTTCATTTACTGTAGAGACTCGACTTACCTGTTGAAAAGGTGACTTTATCTCTTCCCCGAGGCAGTAAATTAAAAAAAACCCAGTGAAATGAGCAAGAAGTGGGAGAAGAGAAGCCCTTGGAAAGAGGGAGGTAGAGGGCTTCCAAGCAGAGTATAACAGCGCAAATTATTAAGAAAAAATACATAGTGTTAACATCTTTTTACCCATCACCATCCCAGAAACAGAAACCTGTACTGCATGTCTAAGCTAATCAACTGGCCTTATAATACTGACTCCCCAGCACTGCTGCCCCCAGCCTTCACTCAGGTTGGGGAATAAGCAGTAGTTCCATAGATTATACACACTGAAGATTAAAGTGGGTAAGCCCTTGGGGGCAAAGTGATGGAGTTGAGGTCATAGGGGAGTTTGAGTTTCTCTGAGATTGGGGAAGAGATGAAGGACAAAGTGGCAAAGGTAGCATCCTTTACACAGAGGAATGGCCATGAGATGCTGAGTCTGTGGTCAGGGGAGGATTCCTGGAAGAAGTATCTCTAAGCCTGGCCAGAGCATCATGGCCAAAGAGACAGAAGGCAGAGCCGAGTACAAGACAAGTGCACTGGGCAGCAAACAGAATGACAGTAAAGATGAAGTGCTCCCAGACTGCTGTCTGTCCCCACTTATAGTTATTACTTAAAACCAGGGTTCCCGCCTGATACTATAGCGTAAAGAAAGATGCTTCCTAATGACCGAGGACAAATTTATGGCCAGACACGTTACGGGTTGAAGCAGAATAAACTTCATATAGAAAAGTAAAGTAGACTTCTGGTTAAAGATAGCAATAGCCATCTAAGGTCCAAGATGGTGGCAGAGGGAGAACCTGAACTCACCACCTCCCATAGACACACCAAGTCTACAGCTACATATGGATCATTTCCCTCTGAAAAAGATCTGAGAACTAGGTGAACTGCTTCCCCACAACAACGAATACAAGGACCACAATGATATGGGTAGACAAGGCAGAGACACAGTCTTGGCAAAAACTGCATTCCCAGCATGGCATGGCAACACGCATAGGGAGGACTCTCACCAGTTGGGTGCTTCCCCCAAAAGAGAGAGGAGTTGTCGCCCCATCAAGCACCCCAACCCCTGAGATCTGCACCAGAGAGACAAACCCCAAAACGTGTGGCTTAGAGGGTCAACGGGGCTGATGTCCAGGGACCCAAAGTGATACAGGAAACTGAGATTCCCCTTCTACAGGGCTCATGTACAGTCTCTCTTGTCCCAAGATGCATTAAAAAAACAGCAGTTTGGGGCTTCCCTGGTGGCGCAGTGGTTGAGAGTCTGCCTGCCGATGCGGGAGACGCGGGTTCGTTCCCCGGTCCGGGAAGATACCACGTGCCGCGGAGTGGCTGGGCCTGTGGGCCATGGCCGCTGAGCCTGCGCGTCCGGAGCCTGTGCTCGGCAACGGGAGAGGCCACAACAGTGAGAGGCCCGCGTACCACCAAAAAAAAAAAAAAAAAAAAAAAAAAAACAGCAGTTTGAAAAGTGTCTATTACATGAAGGAAAGTCATTTGCTAATCTAAAAGCATCTGCTGGAGGAGCAGGGGACAGGTGAAACTCTCCCTAGAGATGGAGCCACTGGTGGACAACGTTACTGCGCTTTCCTCCTTACCCTGCTAGCCCAGGAGTGGCTGTGAAAAAGCTCTTTAGAGCTCTTATATCCCATTACCATCAGTAATGGCTTTAAGAAAACTTACAGAAATACGTTCATTGAATTTTAGTACTTGAAAGCATGGTTTCATATCACCAAATCTGTACCAAAAACTGGTTAATTTGTAATCACCACTACCTCATAGCTTCTGGTAGTTAACTGGAATATCTACTTATGGTAGATTAGAATATTTTTCAGATTCTCTCCCCACTCCACTGATGTTGGGCTTGTACCCATGACTTGCTTTGGTCAGTGGAATGTGGGGTGAATGACAAGGCAGCAGTTCGTAGCTTAGGCCTTATAAGGCATCACTAGTTTCCACTCACCCCTCTGGGAGCTTCTGACTTCTGCCATGGGAAGAACATGTCTCAGTTGACCGATGTTCCTCCAAGTTGGGTCCTGGAATAAGACATGATGAGCAGACCTGAATTCCACCTGAACCCTAACCAACACATAGACCCATGCAAGAGTTACATGCTTATCATTGTAAACCACTGATGTACCGTGGCTGGTTATTACACAACAAAACTAACACTTGCAGATTTTTTTTAAAGGGTGCTTCCAAATTCTGTTTGAAAAAATTCCCTAAAATTCCATCCTGTTGAGAAGCTTTATACAGGAGAAGAATCAGGCTTCATGCTTCCCTCTGCAGCAATACTCACATTACTCTTCATTTATATTTAGTTTTCATTTTACAGATATCTCAAGTGATTAATTATTTCTGATGCCTAGAGTAGAAAGCCCAGTCCACACCATTGACCTGTTCTGACTGAAGGCAGTGGCTGGCAAATGTGGAACCCCCAAATACGCTGTCAGGAGCAGTTCCATCATAGGGTGTTGTGTCAAAGTCCCTGCTAACTACCTGTGTCTATAAGGCATTTTATTTTAGAATGTAGTGGAAGTGAGTCTAGAAGAAACTTAGAAAGAATAACAATGAAAACATACAAGGGAAATCCAACAATATATCTTTCCTTTCTTTCTCTTTAAAATAGTAAAGATCCTTTACCATGTTTTTGCTGAGGGGAGACTAAGCTCTGTGTTCAGCAGACCTTGAAGATTAGCTCCTGCACGTTGCCTTCCTCAGTCTTTGGGAAAAACAGCTTCTCCCCCATGACACAAAGTCCTGAACTAGCACCTACGACATAAATAATTATGGAGGAACTTTAAACTGGTGAGCTATACTTAGAATATAGTAGGCATTCGATATATATTTATTAATATGAACGAAAGTATTTCTACATTCATTACTAACATACTTTCATTTAATCCTTGAGGTAGATATGACTGTCAGACTAAGGCTTGGAGAAGTTAAGCAACTTATTGAAAATCACACAGTCAGTATTTGTTGGAGCATCAGCTCAAAACGAGACCTGATACCAAAGCTAGAACTACACGATGATAATTCTTTGTTGAATGAACTGAATAAACTCCCAGACTTTCCAACATCTCTAGCTCCCTTGTGAAGTGGAAGGATCAGACTTAGCTTGTTTTAGCCATTTAGAAGCAATTAGGTACATTTTCTCTCTGCACTTTCTCCCCTCAAAAGTCTTGAACATTCCTGTGGACACTAAAGCAATATTGCTCTCCTTATTAACTGTTTGCCTGGTCCCTTCTTGTGTGTTTCAGGCAATTCCTCAATAGTCTTCATATTACTTTTTATCGTCTGCCATTTGAAATATCTTGGAAGACTGAAAATAAAACTCCTTTTCCCACAGACTAGTTTCTGTTTCCATTTGGTAAACTCTAATACTTCTTTCTCCTCATATTTCGAATTCGACTGATGATAACATGGCTTTGCTCTTTGCCTCTAACTATTTTAATCCTTGTGCATCAAGATCAATGAGCTGATGAAAATGTGCCCACCTCAGGGAAGGGTGATACAAAGACCCCTAAAGCCAACTACATTTGAATCTGCTTCCAAATGTCACATGCAAAAGTATTTTCCCCCAATATATCCTGGTGACACTTGAAAGCTCTGTCACTGCAAACACCGGGCCTTGGGCATGATGCCTTTGACTAGGATTTCTCTTCTCCTGTGGTTCCTGCCTGCCCTTCTCTCCCACTCAACTTCCTGAAGGCTTCCCCAAACCAACTTGCAACCCAAATGATAGAAATTCCTGTAGAAACCCAACAGCAGCTCACCCTCTCTGGACATCCCCAGTACTCCTCCACCCCTTCTATCCAGGGTACTCAAAGAATGATTATTCTATTTTCTGCAAGATATAACTCTGTGTCAAAGTTAGAAATTAAGTAAGTTCTGAATTAATGATTGAAGTCAATATTTGTGATTAAGAAGAAGTCAATGTCTGTCAGATACTGCATGCATGCAAAAAAAAAAAAAAGAGTGGCATTTAAGAAGGACAAAGAGGCATCCTCGAAGGCAAATCTTGCATCTTCAAATAGAACAAAATTACAGGCAAACAATATTCATCCCAGAAGCTAATCTTGTACCCCTGCTCATAAGTCCTAGTCACCACGTGTGTGCACCTTTCACCTTGAGTCTTGAACGTTCCCAGTTTCTCTTTTTACATGTGCCTCTGGAACTTCGGTGTCTCGCATAAATACCCTTCTGATAATTGACCCCAACTTCGCTTCTGTTCCAAATACAGTTTGGGCATTTGACTTTGGTCTTAGACCCTCTAGTCTGCTCTATAGTCTGTCTGTGTCCACCACGTTTTGTCTGACTGCTTACCCAACAAGTAGAATATGCACGAAGAGATAGTCGAAGGTTTTGTTCAGACTTCCACCCAAGGCAATGGCTTGTTCAGTTAGGGGATAACGTCCCTTCCAAATGTTACACCTACAGCTGAATTCTAAGAATCATTTCCTACTCTGAAACCTTCAGGTTTGGGGGTGGAGCAGATATTCCTATTCCTGAGATGGAGGCGATATTCCTATTCTAAACCATATCCATCTATTTCTTTTTTAAATTTCTTTTTATTGTAGTTGATTTACAATATTGTGCCAATCTCTGCTGTACAGCAAAGTGACTCGGTTATACACACATAGACATTCTTTTATTTCTTAATCTTGATCAAGAGCTGTATGTGTTTGTGTGCATATCTTTATTATAGATGCATTCATTGGAATAAAAACGTTTATTTATGTTGTTCTTTTAAAAGACACACAATGTGTCACACTGCATTTCTACGAATGCGTTTCTTTTACGGGGTATTAGAGCATGAAAAATATTCTCCTGAGTTTTACTGAGCAATGGTATGACACATAACCACTAAACCTCATACTAAGAAAAAGTTAGTTAAATAAGAAATCGAAAAACCTGCCTGCAAATAATACTGTAAAAGTTTACAGTCCATCCTAACCATCAAGGATACTTTCCAGAACTTCAGGGTTTGATAGTAAAATGTATACACACAGTACACACACATATGTATGTTTCTAATAACAAAGGACTAAAGTAAAATAAACCTGCTTGTCCAAATATGGTTGCGTTACAGTCAAAGTTTTGCTTAATATTTCGAGAAGAGCTTTGAGAAGATAAATAGTCTCAGCCTTGGATCTGATATCAGATGCTCATGGTGCCATCTACCGGTCGTTTGACTGAGAGCCCTGGATTTGGAAAGTTGTATTTTCGGTACAAAGCAACCTCCACGTTGCCAAACATCCACAGCTCCACTGTGGTGGCCCGATTTTACTTAAAATACCCAGCTGTGCTGATTTCCTTTTTCAGAAAAAAGACATCCAAATTGTTGAGTGTCACCAGAATGATCAGGCATCTCATTTTGAACAGCAATGCTTCTAGTAAAACAAAGTTTAAGCTACATTCTGCACTAGAAGCATAGATGGTCAGCTATCTGCTCTGTGTGAGCATCAACGTGAGGAAGGCGAGTTGTCCTGGCCAAATGTGTCTTCATGGAAACACCCTCTCAGGAGCACATAGTGTTCCCAGTAGAATGAAGCTGACGAGAAAAGAGGGGAGGTGGTATGTGTAGGTGCTAAAATGATTATCTCTCTGTAAAGAGCAGTGGACAGATCTTGGTCCTCCCTTCAGAAGTCATGAGGTTACTACAGGCTGCAGGAGATGGCTCACCTTTGATAGTGACTTTCTGAGCAAGTTCTCTCATAAGGCCCATTCCTGGAGAGCAGGTCCAATGCCATCTCTCCACTGAGTGTATGCTCTTTTCATGGCATCTTTCTACTTTTCAGAAGCTAAGCTTGTTCTCCTCTTTAATGTTTTCTGTGTCTCAGGTGTAGAAGGCCCTTGTGGACAATCCACACACCACGAATGAGCCCATTTATCATTCTGCCCGGCCCCTTTTTGAAGTGCTCTGAGTTGGGAGCTCCTGGGGGCCTGGACGTTTTCGAATGTAAGCCCATGTCAGCCACAGCCAGCGGGCTTCAAAGCTGCCCCAGCTGTTGGTTAAGCCCAGGACTAAGCAGCCATGGTCCTTTCACACAAATCAGGAAATGTCCCGTAGGTCTCTACATGGAGACCACCTGATCAGAGACTTCTGAAATCTCTTTTTTATTAAAGAATCTATGAAGAAAGTATTTTCCAAGAATTAAATTAAATTCCAAACCTGATGTATATTTTGAGGCTAGAATCCAAAATTCTGAGAGGAGGGTAGGGTTCCTCTTGAACCAAATATCAACCTGGCCCCTTTCAAAAGCTATGGTTATCTGAGATCTCTAAAAATAAGATGGTGTGGAAAATTTGGTAGAAATTAGGACTCAAAGACAATTTCTTCATCCCTTCACATCAAACATGGGTCTATCTGTATGTCCTTAAAAATACTGGTATGAGTTAACACAACAATATTGGAAGCATACTAATGATTTTAGTGATCGGCCCCTCCTGAGAAACAAGAATGGAAATTTGAATGGATCTAAGTGTTTACAAGAGCACACAGTATTAAGTCCCAGACCACAACAAGAATTTAAAACAACAGGTTCTACAAGCATGAGTGATTTTTAAAATAAAGCTTGTATCGAAACATTGTTTTATTCTCAAAGGCTGGTCTCACTTCAATTGGCGCAGAAAAGGGGCCTAGAAAAAAATGGTTGTTTTTTGAAAGAAAATCTAAAAACACTCTGCTAAATCCAACTAATGCCTGTGTGTCAGAAGATAAATGGACGATTCATTACTCGAAACGAAACAGTTGTTTTTCTACTTAAGATATCTGGGATATATATACAAGAAGCCTTTTAGAAAAGGATAAGTCTTCAATAATTTAACTAAAAATGGAGGGATACAAAATAGATTTGTGATGCACAGAGAAAGAATACAAGATAAAATAGTGACATCATTTACTGTGTTCATTTAGAGCCCAAATCCAGCCGATATAATTTGTGAATTTTCAATTTGATATACGCACAGAGGTATAAGTTTTGGTCTGGGTCTTTTGAGGATCATTCTCTTGTTTCAAGTTTTCTAAATAAAACTACCAACTTGTAAGTGCTATTTTGACTATAAATAGGAACTTAGATTATTCTAGAAGGGCACCCAAAACATGGCACACCCAAGAAAAATAGCTTCTGTTGAATTAGAACCTCAATCATATTTGCAAGGGCAGTGAAGAGATTATCTTGCATCACAGAGAAACTGAGATAACATATTTTCAGCTCCCAAACTCCCAGCTATTCCAAGTGTTCATGCCTCTTTAGTGAAAGAAATGTACCACACATTCTGATTTTCCTTCGATCAATCCTATTATTTTCCAAGGATCTACATGTATCTAAACAGTGCCGCAAAAGGAAAATATGGTGTGTTGAATTCAATGAAAGAAAGAAAAAGAAAACGGTGAGGAAGAGAAGGAGAGAAGAGAACATTCAGAGAAAAGAGAGATACAGAAAAGAGAGAGGGGAATGGAGCAGGTGAGAGAGGACAAGACAGTAAGGGGGCAGAGACAGGAAATCTAAGGAGGGAGGAAGGAAAGGTCGGGGGAGGAAGCAGGAGGGAATACAGCACAAGAAAGGTGAGAAAGGAAAAAGGAAAAAAAGCAAGAGAGAAAGGATAGAAAAAGAGGAAAAGGGAGGACAAAATTATGAGGCGGTGGGGGGAATGAAAGAGTCAACGAAGGGTAGTGGGCGATGGATCCCTGGAGAGGCTGAGGAACACAGATAATAACCTAGTTACTCAGCCATTTAGAAACTCAGCCATTTAGAAACTCAGCAGGTCCGAGATGGAAGGAATATTATAGAACATCTCATCCAACACTTCAGAGTACAGATTCCAAAATAGAGGGCTGGGGAGGTTAAATAACTAAACGGAAGTCACATAGCTAGATACCACTGTTGGAGAAAAGTCACAGAAACAAAACAAATAGGTACTTGGCCGCAGCTTTTCGATCATGAAATAAACGCTTGGGCAGACTCCCTGCACGTCAGGCTGCTGTTGGGCTAGTCTGAGAAAAGGGCCGAGCATCCAGTGCCAGGAGGCAGTCTGTGTGCAGAGAGGATGCAGAAGCAATCATGATCCAGCATCCTCTGAGGTCATTACTCGGCTCGAAGTGAATTCCTAGCGCAACCAACAGCTTCATAATCAAATAGAAGTATCAAAAACGAAAAGAGCAGTAATAACAAAACTCTAATCCCTCTGGTATTTAGAGGAGGATAAGAGCTTGAACTCCGGGGTCAGACTGCCTCCGTGTGAATCCTCACTGAGCTGCTGTCCTGCGACCTTAGCTAAGCAGTTTCTTTACCTCAGATCCCTTGTCCAAAAATTGAGATAATAATAGTATTTGCCACCCAATATCGCTGTGAGGATTAATTGTAGTGTGTTGACTGACAGTATCTGGCACACCAAACCAAATGGTTTGGGATTCTTGTTGGACTATTTCAGCTTCAGTGCCACCCAGCTGTGTTTAAAGCCTGGAACTGACTCTGCTTCATTTTTGTAAAATACTTGATTATGAAACGCCTTTCACATTTATTTTGAATGAATGAGGAGGGATA
The DNA here is from genome assembly GCF_000442215.2 of Lipotes vexillifer. Taxonomy (NCBI): domain Eukaryota; kingdom Metazoa; phylum Chordata; class Mammalia; order Artiodactyla; family Lipotidae; genus Lipotes; species Lipotes vexillifer. The sequence goes on from NW_006772326.1 coordinate 1,866,219, forward strand.
GTGTTAGGCTGGCATCAAGCCACTTTCAACCTCTCTCACTTTCTCTCTCTGAGACGACCACTTGGCGAGGTTTTCCAAGCACTAGTTACCTGTTTTTTGAGACTTCAATGTCCGATGTTATCGGTCTTAGTTATGAAGGATAAACCTAATTTGGTATTTGACTTGATTGGCTGCAGACCTGCTGAATGCGATTTGTTTTGAAATGAAAATGGAAAATGGAAACGAAGGCAGGACTTGTTAATTTACAAACATTAATGCTGATCTGTTGATTTTATGCTTAAAAATAGCCTTGTATCCATTTCAGCTGAGGTGCTGATCCCTCAGTGACTGCCTCCACATCTTTAATGTCACTTCTGAGGGCTTGTTTATTACAGGAAGTGAAATAAATCAGTGGGGAGGCCGATTAGAATCCCTGTTAGAGGAAAGTGGATAAAAATGAGATTAGGGAATGTGAGTGCATCTCTAAACCACTGCACTTGACCAAACCAATTACATTTAAGTATGCCTTCTGCTCCAGCCCAAAGGAGCAAGCAGTGATTCAGGGAAAAAAAGAGACTCGAACTCTGAGTGGTAAGCTATAGTCATTGGCTTCACACACACACAATAAACACACACACACACACACACACACCACAACACACATACATACACAACGCACACATAACACACAACACACACACATACACAACACACACACAGATATGCAACACACACAACACACATACACACACAGACAACACACACATACATACACAACACACACAATACAACACACACATACACAACACACACACAACAGACAACACACACATACATATACAACACACACAACACAACACACAGACAACACATACATACACAGCACACACACAACACACAGACAACACACACATACATAAACAACACACACAATATAACACACACAACACACACATACACAACACACACACAACACACATACACACAACACAGACAACACACACATACATACACACATATACACAGACAACACACATACATACACAACACACACATACACAACATACACACACAGACAACACACACATACATACACACATATACACAGACATCACACATACATACACAACACACACATACACAACATACATACACAGACAACACACACATACATACACAACAACACAACACATACACAACACACACATACACAACACACACACAACAGACAACACACACATACATATACAACACACACAACACAACACACAGACAACACATACATACACAGCACACACACAACACACAGACAACACACACATACATAAACAACACACACAACAGACAACACACACATACATATACAACACACACAACACAACACACAGACAACACATACATACACAGCACACACACAACACACAGACAACACACACATACATAAACAACACACACAATACAACACAAACACACAATACACAACACACACACATACACACAACACAGACAACACACACATACATACACAACAACACAACACATACACAACACACACATACACAACACAGACAACACACACATACATACACAACACACACAGATACATACACACACGTACACAACACACACATACACAACACACAGACAACACACATACACAACACACACAGCACACACACAACACACACATACACAACACATATACAACACATATACAACACACACAACACACACAGCACACACATACACAACACACACAACACACATACATACACAACACACACAGTACACACACAACACACACATACACAACACATATACAACACACACAACACACACAGCACACACATACACAACACACACACAATACACACAACACTTACATACACAACACACACATCACACACATACACAACACACACAGATATGCAACACACACAACACACATACACAGCACACATACAACACATATACAACACACACACACAGAGCATGCATGATTTTCCTCAGGTGAAGTGGTATTTTCCCTCTGTAACTTCTCCAGATGTTCTTAAACCTGCTTTCCGACAACAATACTTCCTACTTACGGTGCACATTCTAAGTACTGGGCACTGGGCTGGGAGTTTTACGTATGTAATTTCATTTAATCTTCACAACAAATCTGTGACATGGATAGCGTTGCCCCTTTAAAGATGAGGAAATGAAAGCTCCGAGAATAATAATATTAATAATAACGCTTACTTTTTAAAATACTTACATGTGCTAGATGGTTTTACACACACTGCTCATCTAATCTTTCATGATTCTGTGAGATATGTTTTTGTCCCCATTTTAAAGATGAGGAGAATGTGGCTTATAATTATTTATAGTAGCTACCACCTATTATATACTAATTGCATACCAGGCACTGCATCACATTTTTTTAATATACAACGCATTATGTTTTTAATTCTTACAACCTAGTAACATAAATCTTATCATCTCCACTTTATAAATGAGTAAATGAGGGCACAGCAAGGCAGACTACTTGCCCAATAGCATTCAACTAAGGCAAGATGAAGCCAGGATTTTAACTAATAATAGGTAATTTCAAAGCCTGAATACTTAACCTATGCCATGCACTATCCCTACTTCATTGCCTTTCTAATTTTGCATTTATTTTTTCCTTTATTTCTAGTTAACGTAATATTAACGGTATCTGGAGAAACTTCAGATCTGGAAGACATGGATTCAAAACCAGTTTGAAGTGGCTCTCACTGTCCAAATCTGGGACAATTTGAGCCTCAGAATAAATAATGACAGTAATGGATTATGATCCGTTTGGTAAGTAGGAATTCATGAGTCCTCACTGATATGAATGAATAAATGAAGAGAATAGAAAGTTTTTCCTTAAAGTAGAAAGCCAGCCAATAAATACAGAAAGAATGATGGAACTAGAAAACCACCATAGTGGCAATCACCATAGTAATAATTAACTCTTGCAAGAAACATCAATGGATGCCAAAACTAGTGGGTGGAAGTGGAGTGAGGAATATAGTCTCAAAGTATCTCCCCACAAAGTATTTATTAATACCAGGGGGAAAATAATTTTACAACAGAGAGACAAGGCAGACACTACAATCTTAATTAAGAAGTCAAAGTCGGGGCTTCCCTGGTGGTGCAGTGGTTGAGAATCTGCCTGCTAATGCAGGGGACACGGGCTCGAGCCCTGGTCTGGGAGGATCCCACGTGCTGCGGAGCAACTAGGCCCGTGAGCCACAACTACTGAGCCTGTGTGTCTGGAGCCTGTGCTCCGCAACAAGAGAGGCCACGATAGTGAGAGGCCCGCACACCGCGATGAAGAGTGGCCCCCGCTAGCCACAACTAGAGAAAGCCCTCGCACAGAAACGAAGACCCAACACAGCAGAAATTAATTAATTAATAAACTCCTACCCCCAACATCTTCTTAAAAAAAAAAAAATCAAAGTTAATACCACCACTCACAGGACAGACACCACATACCTCTTAATAAGATACAATAAAGGAATCACAGCATCCATGATATCATAGCCAAAAATGCATCCTGGGGTCTAATCATGAGAAAACATCAGAAAAACACAAATAGAGGGACAGTCTACAGAATGACAGGTGTATAATTTTCAAAAATGTCAATGTCATGAAAAGACTGAAGACATGTTCCAGAATAAAGAGACTGATGAAAACACAACTCAGTGCAACATGTGACCTTGGATTAGATTCTTTAAGGTGTCACTGGGAAAACTGGCAAAATTTAAATGGGGTCTCTGGGTGAAGAATATACATTTCTTTTTACCTTTCTTGCAACTTTAAGTTTGAAGTCTGTCAAATAAAAAATATTAAAAAAAAAAATTCAACCGGGGAGCTTCCGGGAAGATGGCGGAAGAGTAAGACGCGGAGATCACCTTCCTTCCCACAGATACACCAGAAATACATCTACACGTGGAACAACTCCTACAGAACACCTACTGAACGCTGGCAGAAGACCTCAGACCTCCCAAAAGGCAAGAAACCCCTCACGTACCTGGGTAGGGCAAAACAAAAAAGAATAAACAGAGACAAAAGGATAGGGACGGGACCGGCACCAGTGGGAGGGAGCCGTGAAGGAGGAAGGTTTCCACACACTAGGAAGCCCCTTCACGGGCGGAGACGGCGGGTGGCGGAGGGGAGAAGCTTCGGAGCCGCGGGGGAGAGCGCAGCAACAGGGGTACGGGGGGCAAAGCGGGGACATTCCCGCATAGAGGATCGGTGCCGACCAGCACTCACCAGCCCGAGAGGCTTGTCTGCTCACCCGCCGGGGCGGGCGGGGCTGGGAGCTGAGGCTCGGGCTTCGGTCGGAGCGCAGGGAGAGGACTGGGGCTGGTGGCGTGCACACAGCCTTTAGGGGGTTAGTGCACCACGGCTGGCCGGGAGGGAGTCCGGGGAAAGTCTGGACCTGCCGAAGAGGCAAGAGACTTTTTCTTCCCTCTTTGTTTCCTGGTGCGCGAGGAGAGGGGATTAACAGCGCTGCTTAAAGGAGCTCCAGAGACGGGCATGAGCCGCGGCTAAAAGCGCAGACCCCAGAGACAGGCATGAGACGCTAAGGCTGCTGCTGCCGCCACCAAGAAGCCTGTGTGCGAGCACAGGTCACTATCCACACACCCCCTTCCAGGGAGCCTGTGCAGCTCGCCACTGCCAGGGTCCCAGGATCCAGGGACAACTTACCTGGGAGAACGCACGGTGCGCCTCAAGCTGGTGCGACGTCACACAGGCCTCGGCCACCGCAGGCTTGCCCCGCACTCCGTGCCCCTCCCTCCCCTCGGCCTGAGTGAGACAGAGCCTCCGCATCAGCAGCTCCTTTAACCCAGTCCTGTCTGAGCGAAGAACAAACGCCCTCCGGCGACCTACACGCAGAGGTGGCGCCAAATCCAAAGCTGAGCCCCTGGGAGCTGTGAGAACAAACAAGAGAACGGGAAATCTCTCCCAGCAGCCTCAGAAGCAGCGGATTAGAGCTCCACAATCAACTTGATGTACCCTGCATCTGTAGAATACGTGAATAGACAACGAATCATCCCAAACTGAGGAGGTGGACTTTGAGAGCAAGATTTATTATTTTTTCCCCTTTCCCTCTTTTTGTGAGTGTGTACGTGTATGCTTCTGTGTGAGATTTTGTCTGTATAGCTTTGCTTCCACCATTTGTCCTAGGGCTCTATCCGTCCATTTTGTTTTGTTTTGTTTTTTGTTTTTTAAATTTTTTTCTTAATAATTATTTTTTTATTTTAATAACTTTATTATATTTTATCTTACTTTATTTTATTTTACTTTATCTTCTTTCTTTCTTTTTGTCCTTCCTTCTCACCTTCCTTCCTTCCTTCCTCCCTTCCTCCCTCCCTCCTTTCTTTCTTTCCTTCGTTCTTTCCTTCTTTCTTTCTTTCTACTTCTACTAATTCTTTCTTTCTACTTTTTCTCCCTTTTATTATGAGGCATGTGGATGAAAGGCTCTTGGTGCCGCAGCCAGAAGTCAGTGCTGTGCCTCTGAGGTGGGAGAGCCAACTTCAGGACACTGGTCCACAAGAGACCTCCCAGCTCCATATAATAGCAAACGGAGAAAATCTCCCAGAGATCTCCATCTCAACACCAGCACCCAGCTTCACTCAACGACCAGCAAGCTACAGTGCTGGACATCCCATGCCAAACAACTAGCAAGACAGGAACACAACCCCACCCATTAGCAGAGGCACCTAAAATCATAATAAGTCCACAGACACCCCAAAACACACCACCAAATGTGGAACTGTCCACCAGAAAGACAAGATCCAACCTCATCCACCAGAACACAGGCGCTAGTCACTTCCACCAGGAAGCCTACACAACCCACTGAACCAACCTTAGCCACTGGGGACAGACACCAAAAACAATGGGAACTACGAACCTGCAGCCTGCAAAAAGGAGACCCCAAACACAGTAAGATAAACAAAATGAGAAGACAGAAAAACACACAGCAGATGAAGGAGCAAGGTAAAACCCCACCAGACCTAACAAATGAAGAGGAAATAGGCAGTCTACCTGAAAAAGAATTCAGAATAATGATAGTAAAGATGATCCAAAATCTTGGAAACAGAATAGACAACATGCAAGAAACATTTAACAAGGACCTATAAGAACAAAAGATGAAACAACGATGAACAACACAATAAATGAAATTAAAAATACTCTAGATGGAATCAATAGCAGAATAACTGAGGCAGAAGAACGGATAAGTGACCTGGAAGATAAAATAGTGGAAATAACTATTGCAGAGCAGAATAAAGAAAAAAGAATGAAAAGAACTGAGAATAGTCTCAAAGACCTCTGGGACAACATTAAATGCACCAACATTTGAATTATAGGGGTTCCAGAAGAAGAAGAGAAAAAGAAAGGGACTGAGAAAATATTTGAAGAGATTATAGTTGAAAACTTCCCTAATATGGGAAAGGAAATCGTTAATCAAGTCCAGGAAGCACAGAGAGTCCCATACAGGATAAATTCAAGGAGAAATACGCCAAGACACATATTAATCAAACTGTCAAAAACTAAATACAAAGAAAGCATATTAAAAGCAGCAAGGGAAAAACAACAAATAACACACAAGGGAATCCCCATAAGGTTAACAGCTGATCTCTCAGCAGAAACTCTACAAGCCAGAAGGGAGTGGCAGGACATACTGAAAGTGATGAAGGAGAAAAACCTGCAACCAAGATTACTCTACCCAGCAAGGATCTCATTCAGATTTGATGGAGAAATTAAAACCTTTACAGACAAGCAAAAGCTGAGAGAGTTCAGCACCACCAAACCAGCTTTACAACAAATGCTAAAGGAACTTCTCTAGACAAAAACACAAGAGAAGGAAAAGTCCTATAATAACGAACCCAAAACAATTTAGAAAATGGGAATAGGAACATACATATCGATAATTACCTTAAATGTAAATGGACTAAATGCTCCCACCAAAAGACACAGATTGGCTGAATGGATACAAAAACAAGACCCATATATATGCTGTCTACAAGAGACCCACTTCAGACCTAGAGACACATACAGACTGAAAGTAAGGGGATGGAAAAAGATATTCCATGCAAATGGAAACCAAAAGAAAGCTGGAGTAGCAATTCTCATATCAGACAAAATAGACTTTAAAATAAGGACTATCAGAAGAGACAAAGAAGGACACTACATAATGATTAAGGGATCGATCCAAGAAGAAGATATAACAATTGTAAATATTTATGCACCCAACAAAGGAGCACCTCAATACATAAGGCAAAAACTAACAGCCATAAAAGGGGAAATCGACAGTAACACATTCATAGTAGGGGACTTCAACACCCCACTTTCACCAATGGACAGATCATCCAAAATGAAAATAAATAAGGAAACACAAGCTTTAAATGATACATTAAACAGGATGGACTTAATTGATATTTATAGGACACTCCATCCAAAAACAACAGAATACACATTTTTCTCAAGTGCTCATGGAACATTCTCCAGGATAGATCATATCTTGGGTCACAAATCAAGCCTTGGTAAATTTAAGAAAATTGAAATTATATCAAGTATCTTTTCCGACCACAACGCCATGAGACTAGATATCAATTATAGGAAAAGAGCTGTAAAAAATACAAACACATGGAGGCTAAACAATACACTACTTAATAACGAAGTGATCACTGAAGAAATCAAAGAGGAAATTAAAAAATACCTAGAAACAAATGACAATGGAGATACAACGACCCAAAACCTATGGGATGCAGCAAAAGCAGTTCTAAGAGGGAAGTTTATAGCAATACAAGCCCACCTTAAGAAGCAGGAAACATCTCGAATAAACAACCTAACCTTGCACCTCAAGCAATTAGAGAAAGAAGAACAAAAAAACCCCAGAGTTAGCAGAAGGAAAGAAATCATAAAAATCAGATCAGAAATAAATGAAAAAGAAATGAAGGAAACAATAGCAAAGATCAATAAAACTAAAAGCTGGTTCTTTGAGAAGATAAACAAAATAGATAAACCATTAGCCAGACTCATCAAGAAAATAAGGGAGAAGACTCAAATCAATAGAATCAGAAATGAAAAAGGAGAAGTAACAACTGACACTGCAGAAATACAAAAAATCATGAGGGATTACTACAAGCAACTCTATGCCAATAAAATGGACAATCTGGAAGAAATGGACAAATTCTTAGAAATGCACAAACTGCCAAGACTGAATCAGGAAGAAATAGAAAATATGAACAGACCAATCACAAACACTGAAATTGAAACTGTGATTAAAAATCTTCCAACAAACAAAAGCCCAGGACCAGATGGCTTCACAGGCGAATTCTATCAAATATTCAGAGAAGAGCTAACACCTATCCTCCTGAAACTCATCCAAAATATAGCAGAAGGAGGAACACTCCCAAACTCATTCTATGAGGTCACCATCAGCTTGATACCAAAGCCAGACAAGGATGTCACAAAGAAAGAAAACTAGAGGCCAATATCACTGATGAACATAGATGCAAATATCCTCAACAAAATACTAGCAAACAGAATCCAACAGCACATTAAAAGTATCATACACCATGATCAAGTGGGGTTTATTCCAGGAATGCAAGGATTCTTTAATATACGCAAATCAATCAGTGTGATAAACCATATAAACAAATTGAAGGAGAAAAACCATACGATCATCTCAATAGATGCAGAGAAAGCTTTTGACAAAATTCAACACCCATTTATGATAAAAACCCTGCAGAAAGTAGGCCTAGAGGGAACTTTCCTCAACATAACAAAGGCCATATATGACAAACTCAAAGCTAACATTGTCCTCAATGGTGAAAAATTGCAAGCATTTCCACTAAGATCAGGAACAAGACAAGGTTGCCCACTCTCACCACTCTTATTCAACACAGTTTTGGAAGTTTTAGCCACAGCAATCAGAGGATAAAAGGAAATAAAAGGAATCCTAATTGAAAAAGAAGAAGTAAAGCTGTCACTGTTTGCAGATGACATGATACTATACATAGAGAATCCTAAAGATGCCACCAGAAAACTACTAGAGCTAATCAATGAATTTGGTAAAGTAGCAGGATACAAAATTAATGCACAGAAATCTCTGGCATTCCTATACACTAATGATGAAAAGTCTGAAAGTGAAATCAAGAAAACACTCCCATTTACCACTGCAACAAAAAGAATAAAATATCTAGGAATAGACATACCTAAGGAGACAAAAGACCTGTATGCAGAAAATTATAATACACTGATGAAAGAAATTAAAGATGATACATATAGATGGAAAAATATACCATATTCTTGGATTGGAAGAATCAACATTGTGAAAATGACTCCACTACCCAAATCAATCTACAGATTCAATGCAATCCCTATCAAACTACCACTGGTATTTTTCACAGAACTAGAACAAAAAATTTCACAATTTGTATGGAAACACAAAAGACCCCGAATAGCCAAAGCAATCTTGAGAAAGAAAAACGGAGCTGGAGGAATCAGGCTCCCTGACTTCAGACTATACTACAAAGCTACAGTAATCAAGACAGTATGGTACTGGCACAAAAACAGAAAGATAGATCAATGGAACAGGATAGAAAGCCCAGAGATAAACCCATGCACATATGGTCACCTTATCTTTGATAAAGGAGGCAGAAATGTACAGTGGAGAAAGGACAGCCTCTTCAATAAGTGGTGATGGGAAAACTGGACAGCTACATATAAAAGTATGAGATTAGATCACTCCCTAACACCATACACAAAAATAAGCTCAAAATGGATTAAAGACCTAAATGTAAGGCCAGAAACTATCAAACTCTTAGAGGAAAACATAGGCAGAACACTCTATGACATAAATCACAGCAAGATCCTTTTTGACCCACCTCCTAGAGAAATGGAAATAAAAACGAAAATAAACAAATGGGACCTAATTAAATTTAAAACTTTTTCACAGCAAAACACACCAAACTTAAAACTTTTTCACAGCAAAACACAGCATAAACAAGGTGAAAAGACAACCCTCAGAATGGGAGAAAATATTTGCAAATGAAGCAACTGACAAAGGATTAATCTCCAAAATTTACAAGCAGCTCATGTAGCTCAACATTAAAAAAACAAACAACCCAATCCCAAAATGGGCAGAAGACCTAAATAGACATTTCTCCAAAGAAGATATACAGATTGCCAACAGACACATGAAAGGATGCTCAACATCACTAATCATTAGAGAAATGCAAATCAAAACAATGAGGTATCACCTCACACTGCTCAGAATGGCTGTCATCAAAAAATCTACAAACAGTAAATGCTGGAGAGGGTATGGAGAAAAGGGAACCCTCTTGCACTGTAGGTGGGAATGTAAATTGATAGAGCCACTATGGAGAACAGTATGGACATTCCTTAAAAAACTAAAAATAGAACTACAATGTGACCCAGCAATCCCACTACTGGGCATATACCCTGAGAAAACCATCATTCAAAAAGAGTCATGTACCAAAATGTTCATTGCAGGTCTCTTTACAATAGCCAGGACATGAAAGCAACCGAAATGTCCATCAACAGATGAATGGATAAAGAAGATGTGGCACATATATACAATGGAATATTACTCAGCCATAAAAAGGAACGAAACTGAGTTATTTGTAGTGAGGTGGATGGACCTAGAGTCTGTCATACAGAGTGAAGTAAGTCAGGAAGAGAAAAGCAAATACTGTATGCTAACACATATATATGGAATCTTAAAAAAAAAAAAAAAGTGGTCACGAAAATCCTAGGGGCAAGATGGTAATAAAGGTGCAGACCTATTAGAGAATGGAATTGAGGATACGGGGAGGGGGAAGGGTAAGCTGTGACAAAGTGAGAGAGTGGCATGGACATATATACACTACCAAACGTAAAATAGATCATTAGTGGGAAGCAGCCGAATAGCATAGGGAGATCAGCTCGGTGCTTTGTGACCACCTAGAGGGGTGGTATAGGGAGGGTGGTAGGTAGGGAGATGCAAGAGGGAAGAGATATGGGGACATACGTATATGTATAACTGATTCACTTTGCTATAAAGCAGAAACACGCCACTGTAAAGCAATTATACTCCAATAAAGATGTTAAAAAAAAAAGAAACAGGTGTGTCTGGAAATAGGGCAAAATTTGATTAATAGCACAAATGTGGAAATAAAAGTATCATACTGGAAATATTGGATAAATATTAATACTCAGTAGATAACTTGGTTGATTTGTCATTTGAATAGAAAAACTAAGATAGAGGGAAAATGAAACTACGTAGAATATTTGAAAGTCTCATCATCACAGATGTTTCACTGATATACTGAAAATCCCTAGACAGGGCCTGACCTTAAATGTAGATGGATATGGGGAAAATAATTGCTGTGTTATCTCTCTCTCTTTGAAACAAGCTCCCTGTAACTTCTGGGGAGCACACAAAGTTAACGAGAGATAAATTCCACCTTTTGGGGAACTCTTAAGCACTTTTAAAGTTGTAGTTCGGGCTTCCCTTGTGGCGCAGTGGTTGAGAGTCTGCCTGCCGATGCAGGGGACACGGGTTCGAGCCCTGGTCTGGGAGGATCCCACATGCCGCGGAGCAACTGGGCCCGTGAGCCACAGCTACTGAGCCTGCGCGTCTGGAGCCTGTGCTCTGCAATGAGAGGCCGCGACAGTGAGAGGCCCGCGCACCGCGATAGTGAGAGGCCCGCGCACCACGATGAAGAGTGGCCCCCGCTCGCTGCAACTGGAGAAAGCCCTCGCACAGAAACGAAGACCCAACACAACCAAAAATAAATAATAAATAAAATTTTTAATAAATAAATAAATAAATAAAGTTGTAGTTCATCTTAATAAAGTGTCAACATAGAAAGCCAACCAGTATTCACCTCAGCCCAGAAAGAATTCTTCCTATCCAAAGAGATTGAAGTTAGATTGGATTAGAAAGGAATTTCCCTCTTTATCTTCAGAAATTTTAGAATTCCTTCTTTTATTATTACTTCCTTCTCTTTCTCTCCTGGAAGGCTGATATGTTCCTACTTTTTTCTTACTGATGCATCTCATCCTACTCCAAAGAAAGAGAGTTGAGGTTTAGACAGATCACAGACTACGTTTCATTGTTCAATGAACAATGCTCTGCTAACTTTTCTTAAACATCCTTAGGATCTTTCTTAGGTAACTTTTCATTCTAGTTCAGGTGGTGTCTGTGTCTGTGTCTGTGTGTGTGTACATGTGTGTAGGCACATGTTAGAAATGATAATGTATTTTTAAAACACAAAATAACTTTCTTCAAAAATGTACCTACTATTAAGTGACTCTGGGAGGCCGTATGCTTATTCAAGTTTTTTTTTTTTAAGTCTTTATTGAATTTGTTACAATATTGCTTCTCTTTTATGTTTTGGTTTTTTGGCCGCAAGCCATGTGGGATCCTAGCTCCCCGACCAGAGTTTGAACCCGCACCCCGTCCACTGGAAGGCAAAGTTTTAACCACTGGACCACCAGGGAAGTCCCTGCTTATTCCTGTTTTGAGGGATTTGTTCATGAAGATATTTCTAAAGGCTGGCTACATTGACAGGAATATAGTCATTCGACAATATAATCTCTGTTGGGTTCATCAATCTCAGTTAAATAAATATTGAATACATCAGTTAAATAAATCAATTTAAGCTAAATAAAATTACGGCACAAACATACAACGGAAAGTATTCCCAACTCAGCCGCTGTTAAAAAGAATTATTTAGCTCACCTCCAGGATACATTAAGTGAAAAAAGACAGACGCAACACTGTGTGTAGTGTGCTACCATTTACATGAGGGAAAAGAAGAATATATATATATATGTTTATAAAAGCACAAACTTTTTCTGAAAGGACACATAGGAAACTTTGCCTGTGGTGGGTAAAGGGAGTGTGGCCAGAGGAGGAGGAATGGAAGGACAGAAACCTATTTGTTCCTGTGTCTGAATTTATCATGCATATGTTTTACCCATTCAACAAAAAGGCAAAAGAATCACAAAGAAGTCTCCCTCAGTCCCCTTTTTAGTAGTCATGTGGTAGAGTGCTCTACAGACACAAGGTTGAGCTTTGGGGTAAGCCAGGTTAAGATTTGAATACACATGCTAACTGAGAGACTTCCTGTGGGTCCCTTAACTTCCCTGAAGTTCTCTTCTCTGTGACATGGGGGAGATGATAACTACTTTAGGGTTGCCTCGGGATTAACGAAAACAAGGAATGGAAAAACGCAGCAGGCACTCAGAAAACCCTAAGCCCGAATTCCTCCCTGCATGTAGGAAGGGACTTGCTCTGGTTATATGACGTCCTTAATCATTCTTAAAGAGTTAATTGATTGCAGCCTGTTCTTTTCCATCTCTGCCACATCCAAAGGTTGTAAACAAGACTTTAAGGAGAAAACTCCTCACTATGCCACAGGGAGCAAATCTTGGTGCCTCAAAATCAAGATCCCAGTTGAGGCATTACCATGAGGGAAAGGTGGATTTGAAGAAAAAAGAGGGAAAGGAACTTTTACTACTTGTCTTGGTACATGAAATTTCACCATTAAATTTCTCTTTTATATCCCAGTGGCTAGTAAATCCCTAGCAGCCTTGGCATAGATGATTCTTAAACCTCATCTGCTAACACTTTGCAGGGAATTAGTTTAAGCAATTAAAATCTTTCCCTTACCCAAACACCACCACCCATAAAACAGAGGACTGGTGAAAGGGAAGGTCGAGCAGCCTCTGGTCCAGTTCAAGCTGCTAGTTGATACAATTTTAAAAGTAATTTTATCCTTAAGACCTTTTACTGGGGGCTTCCCTGGTGGCGCAGTGGTTAAGAATCCGCCTGCCAATGCAGGGGACACAGGTTCAAGCCGTGGTACGGGAAGATCTCACATGCCGCGGAGCAACTAAGCCCGTGCGCCACAACTACTGAGCCTGCGCTCTAGAGCCTGCGAGCCACAACTACTGAAGCCCGCGCCTAGAGCCTGTGCTCTGCACCAAGAGAAGCCACCGCAATGAGAAGCCCGCGCACCGCAACGAAGAGTAGTCCCTGCTCCCTGCAACTAGAGAAAGCCACGCACAGCAACGAAGAACCAAAGCAGCCAAGAAAATAATAATAATAAAAAAAAATTAAAAAAATTTAAAAGACCCTTTACTGCCATCTGCTGGACAACTGTAGGTATCAACTGTCCAGATTCTCCCATTGACTACAAGACAATGGCACCCCCTGGAATTGTGAGACACAAAGCCCACACAACTGTGAGCAACGGCTCAAAAAAAGCTTCATAGTTTTGCCAAGGCACTACTCATGCAGCACAGGCACCATTGATAAGTGGCTGTCACCTTTAGGTGTGGGTTCGCATGAATTTTTCCCTGCAAAGATTTTTCTTGCCCATCCATGGTACTGGACTGAATGTTGCTCCCTTTTTCCAGAACCTCTAGACTGGGAATATCTGCAGGGCCCCTTCAGAGCATTTTAAAGACCCCTTCAGGGGTCCATGACCTCCCCAGGTGTAAAAGTTTTTAAGGAGTGTGAATTCATCTTTCCATCATTGCTTGAGGCAGCACCATAAATGTGACAGTCATCGAGAGCCAATGGAATACAGCATCGTATGCAAGCTCTGTGGATGCAAAACAGATCTGACTAGGTGCCATCAAAACAAGGAACTGGCCACTAGTAACTCTGCTGAGGTCTCGGGTGCTGGGGAGCAGGGTGAGGAGAGGAGGGGAAAGAAGTCCTGTGGGGCTCACGCAGCTGGCCAGCTCTGCATCGCAAAGACAGAAATGAGGTTTGGCTTCATTTCAGCCCACTGATTGCTTTACTTCAAATTACCCTAACTACTTAGCATGGTAAATTAAGTTGAAACCCCCAAAAGCTTGCAGAGGATGTCATCTAATCTGATTAAAAGGAATATTCCCGTCACAAGCAAGGGAGGAAATGGAAATTACTCTGAGTGCACTGCTATTAAATAATTTGCATAGACTTGCATATGCTATGCATCAGAAAAGCATATGCTATTTAGATTTAATGAAATAATTTTCCCTCTCTAAAGACTGCTGCAGCCTCTGTCCTTCCCTATCTGTCTTTTTCTTTTCTCATCTACCTCTTCTTGAATATTAAAATTATTTCATGGGAAGAGTATATGGTTGTGCACAAATTACGTGAAATATGCTAATAATCTCCCTGCTGGCAGGGCTGGGAGGTCCTAAAACTGCATTGCCAAACTTCCCCCGTGCCCTCCCCCGTGTCCCCCCTCACATAATTAAAGGCTCCCTTAATAGCCTTTAAAAGGTTCAACTTGATTCATTTGGGGCTTCCATGGATGGGGGAGGGTGGTTAAAACCAATCCTTGGGCTCTACTTTCCAAGTGATGTTTTCCTAACAGTAAGGAATTGCATCTAAATCAAACTGAAAATGAAAGGAAAAAATCACCAACAAGCTCATGTTATCCCTGTCTGTTGAGTCTATGATGCTGCCATTGTGGTTGCACATGTACAATAATCACCCTTGAAAGATTTTTGTGCTTGCTCTGCTTTTCAAGGTTCAAAACCCTTGATGAATGTTGGCTGCTGTTAAAGCATCACCCCCATTTTTATCAATGGAGACAAGGAAGCCCCGCTAGATGATCATGATGCCTTAGTGGCAGGGGGGTTGGATGGGGGATGAAATCTATCTATATTTATATTCTCTGTAGATATACACTAGTTTGGGGTAATATTTTAGCAGATCTCATGTTCAGTTGTAATGTAGCCAACAGAGGAATTCTAGTGAATTCCCCAACAAAATTACATTAGGATCAAATGTGATCGTTATAAACACTATCCAGATGTTGGGGATGGACTGGATATAACTCTTTAAGCCCCAAATTACAGTATAATAAATGCAAGCATGGGGATCTGCCAATACATCTGAACTTCATGTCGGAAACCAGGTCTGACCTTAATTTAACTCTATAAGGAACTAAGAGTTTCCCCACTTGTATAGTTAGGATGCATCCAAAGATCTCCAAGTGCTACACTGTCACGAGTTTTATCACTTACTTGAAGAATGACCATATGGAATTCTGGCATCAAGCCAATCCTAGTGCAAGCATTTTATTAACACATTTAGAAAGGAAACAGAATTGCAAATAGAAATAACTATTGAGGTTATGAAACAAACCTGTGAAATGAAATACAATACAATATTAAGATCACATTTGTCCTTGGTAAATCTCAGGGAGTTAAGATGCTATAATAAGCACTAAAATATTTTACTATATAAACCAGGGATGCAAACTAGCACAGCTCACAGAGAAAGCAAGGAAAAACTTCATCCTCTGCCCCTGAAATTTTTTTTTCTATACTCAGTGCTGATATAAATGGATAACTTTGTATTATAGCTCAAGATCAGTATTGAATGTATTCTAATTAGAATGTTGGTGGTTATGAGGGAAGATGAATATTTCAAATATTCTAGTGTCAATTTTTATTTTAAAAAGCAGGTGCTCTGGAAAGCTATAGATCCATAGATGAATCAAGCTGTTAAATAGTAAACTACAGCATGCCTACTAGCTGCATGATATTGTGCTGATGTTGCTAAAAGAAACAGAAAGTGAAAGGAAACGATTTAAGGAGTGCCAAGTAGGGATCAAGTTCTTTAAGAAATATATGCTTTTTTATCTGGATACACCAAACCATAGAATGGTCTCTTCCCTGGAGAAACTTAATATACAGTGCCAAAAACATGAGATATGCAACCCCCCCAAATTCAGAAGTTCAATCCCAAACAAAATAATATGTGTCACAAGTCAGCATAAGTACAGCTTTGAGGGGCTCTGGGTATCTCCTACCACCAACATTCCAAACAACAACAACAAAAGCTATCTGTAGCAGTCAAAACGCATTGAAAAACACATGAAATCAGCTACCAAAAAAAAAAAGCATGTGAAACCTACAGCATTATAATTGTTAACTAAGAGTATTTTTTTAAATCATACATTTGTTTGCAAAAAGAAATTAAAGATCTATCACCATCACATTTACATGGTCTGGGACCTCTTCCTCTGCTCCTTCCCGACCTCCTTCCCCAATATTTTCATCACTCAGTATATGACTTTGAGGCAGACAAAGAGTACAAAGGAGTACAAAGGAGTTTCAAGAAGGGAAGCTTGTCTGAGACTGAAGAACTTGGATGAGCCAGCACCATGCGCTTCAAGATATTCTCAGCAGAACAACCTAAATGTCCATCAATAGATGAATGGATAAACAATATGTGGTATATCCATACAATAGAATATTATTCAGCCATTAAAATGAATGAAAGCCTGACGCATGCCACAACCTTGAAAAGATTATGCTAAGTGAAAGAAGCCAGACACAGAAGGATGAACACTGTATAATTCCACTTGTATGAGGTATACTTAGAATAGGCAAATTCATAGAGACAGAAAGTCAAACAGTGGTTACTGGCTGAGAGGAGGGTGGAATGGGGAGTTACTGTTTAATTGGAACAGAGTTTCTATTTCAGATAATGGAAAATTTCTGGAAATGGATAATGGTGATGGTTGCACCACATTGTGGATGTACTTAATACCACTGAATTGTACACTTAAAAACAGATTAAATGGTAAATTTTATACTATGTATATTTTACCATAAAAAAAGATGTTCTCAGGGGAAAAGCCAGTGGAAGCCAAGGTGCCTGGCAGTGATAGGCCCGAAGTACATAAGGGAAAGATGAGTGAGTGTAGGTAGAGCAGGCTTGCGGAAAGCTGATTTCCTCCCAGGGTCAGTCAGGTAACTGTGTAGAAAACGACAGGGTGTAGAGATTACTGTTAGAACTTAGAAGTGCCTGACCCACCTAAAGGCAATATTCAATTTAAAAAAAAGGAGCTCTTGTGCCACATCTGCTACAAGAATGAAGACCATTCTCAACAATCAGACTGTCGACATTCCAAAAAATGTCCACGTTACTCCGAAGGGACACACAGTTATTGTGAAGGGCCCCAGAGGCACCCTGCAATGGGGCTTCAATCATATCAGTGTAGAACTCAGTCTCCTTGGAAAGAAAAAGAAGAGGCTCCGGGTTGACAAATGGTAGGGAAATAGAAAGGAACTGGCAACTGTTTACACTATCTGTAGTCATGTATAGAACATGATCAAGGGTGTTACAATGGGCTTCCATTACAGATGAGGTCTGTGTATGCTCACTTCCCCATCAACGTTGTTATTCAGGAGAATGGTTCTCTTGTTGAAATCTGAAATTTTGGGGGTGAAAAATACATCAGCAGGGTTCAGATGAGGCCAGGCGTTGCTTGTTCAGTATCTCAAGCCCAGAAAGATGAGTTGATTCTTGAAGGAAATGATATTGAACTTGTGTCAAATTCAGCTGCTTGCTGCATCGCACGGGGAGATCAGCTCAGTGTTTTGTGACCACCTAGAGGGGTGGGGTAGGGAGGGTGGGAGGGAGATGCAAGTGGGAGGGGATATGGAGATATATGTATACATATAGCTGATTCACTTTGTTATACGGCAGAAACTAAAACAACATTGTAAAGCAATTATACTCCAATAAAGATTTAAAAAAAAAAATTCAGCTGCTTTGATTTAGCAAGCCACAACAGTTAAAAACAAGGACATCAGAAAATTTTTGGATGGTATCTATGTTTCTGAAAAAGGAACAGTTCAGTAGGCTGATGAACAAGATCCGAGTGGTCTGGCTACAGAAACAGAAAGATACCAGATGATTCTTCAGACTCATTTGTGATATATTAAAGATTCAATAAAAGCTCTTTTGATTTGGGACTTTTTCTTAAAAAAAAAAAAAGTAAACACTGCACAAAGCATCTTCAGGGCAAGTTTACCAATTTTTCACTCCTATTATCAGCCATCAATGTGATGTGAGAACTAAAACAAACACTTCTTATGGGTCCTCTACTTCTAAGCATATCTTACCAGAAACTGGAGATAGAACTTGGGGAGTGAAGGAGAGAAAAGATGATGTGTAACAACGAAACCACCACCACTGTTTATAGTAAACTTACTGTGTCCTAGATAGGCAGGAAGTGTTTTACATATATTTTCTTATTTAATCCTCACAGCCACCTGTGAAGTAGGAACTACAATTAACCCCATGTTACAGATGCAGAAACAGAGGCATAGAGAGGTTAGGTCTCTGGCAGGCAGACAAGTGTAAGAGCCAGCTGGCCATCTGATTCCAGTTTAGGGTCCCTGCCCTCAAGGCATAAGAAAAAGGGTAGACCAGTAATCCTCAAACAGGAAACCTTTTTCAAACATACAGGGCTAAGAAAGACATAATATTTAAAGCTGTCAGAGTAAACTAAGTTGATGAAGGTAAGCATATAACGAAAGGAGAGGAAGTCAGATACTCATCTTATGTGCACATTTGAGTGGAAAAGGAAGAGAATACAATGGAGACTGAGGATTTGTTAGAGATGGAGGAAAATACCAAGAGTGTGAGTGGCACCAAGTCAAAGGAAAAGAGGGTTTCAAAAATTTCAGTAATACCAAGGACTACACAGAAAGACACACCAAGAGTAGGCTTGTACCACTAGGTGAGAGTGCAGTAACAAACCACCCCAAACCTTAGGCTTTAGAAAACAAAGTCTTGCTCAAGATGCATGCCCATCACTGGGTGGCAGGGAATTCCTCTCCACACTGATGCTCTTCCTTCAGGACCCGGGCAGCAACCACCTGCAGCATTGCCCTTAGCACAGGAGAGAGAATGGGAGAGTAGCTGACTAAGGCCTAGCTCGTAAAAGATTTTGCATGCAAATGCATGTGTCACTTCCACTCATATCTCATTGGCGGAAGTCAGTCATGTGGCCACATTCCAATGCAAGGGGTGGGGAAGTAAAATTCTCCCAAGAGCCTAAGAGGATCAGAAATATTTGGTGGATACCACACTACCCCAAGAGCAGTCTCAATAACAATACACACCCTAATGTTTACAGTGTTCCACAGATTAAAAATATTTCTTACCTCTATTATCTCACGGGAGCCCCCAAAATCAAGGTCTGTATTTTTATTTCCATTTTAAAGCCTGAGGAAACAGGCTTAAAGAAATTAAGTTACTTGCCCAAGGTCACATACTACTACGTGGCAGGGCTGGGATGTGAACCCTAGTTTCCTGACACTTAGCCTAGTCTAGGGCTGTTTCCTTGATGCTTCCAGGCAGATGGGGGCAGATGCCAGATTGCGGTGGTTGAGAAATTAGCTGGAAGTGAAGAAATGGAAGAGC
>NW_006772326.1:1886509-1906648 GCF_000442215.2 Lipotes vexillifer
AAATGGAAGAGCGTACACACTAAGAAGCTTAGATCTGATCTTGCAGCCATGGGAAGTTTCCTAGCTGGAGAGTGACATATTGAAAGGAATGTTTTAAAAGCTTAATTTACAGCCCCTCCAGTGTGCCCCAGACAGGCAGTCACATGCTGCAGGGAAGGATTATTAATTGTTTCAGCCTTTCAGGAAAGTGAGTTGGCAATATGGATCAGGAGTCTTCTTAAGAAAAGTTCATTCTCCTCTAAAACTCTTCTACAAGAATATATCAGATAAGGATTAGTAAGGCCATTAATATTACAGGGAAGTATTTTAATCACACACACAAAAATATTTTGTAAAAAATTTAAATGTCCAAACACAGGCAAACAAGAAAATGTAGTTTACCCATGAGACAGAATATGACGGAATGTTTCAAAAGATTTTCAGTGGCATGGGGAAGATCCTCATGATGTAAAGAAAACAGAATATAAAACTGTACAGTGTTGAGACAGTTATGAAAATATAGACACATATACATATTCTCTGGGTGGTTGGATTATGAATGATTGTATTTCATTTAGACTTTCCTGGGTTTTCTAATTTTCTACAACATACACGTATTACTTTTATGAGAAAATAAAATAAAATATAAAAAGAAATCGATAACTACATAGGGTGAACTAAAAGAGAGTAGAAACAAACAAACAAAAATCTAGCCTTTTATGAGGGCACAGGGCAAGAGGAGAAGCTTGTTACTGTGTTGTTTCATTTTAACTAAAAGATATTATACTGCCTGTGAGGTAAAGAGGCACAGCCACCAATGGGAAAGGTTTGGTTATTAACCACAGCAGGCATAGAGCTGCAGAAAAGACTAATCATACAGCAGGAATAGAGCTGCAGAAAAGACTAATCATATACCATCGTTTCATTTAGCAGCCCCTCTTTTTATAGAAAGGAAAAGAATAGAATTAATCTTGACATTAGTCAGAACGTTACATTTGCGTGGCCAGTTGTCACTGCCTTATGGTTTAGAAGAAGATTGGTCTGAGAGTAAAGAGACCTGGGCTCTGAACAGGGTCATGAACTCCTAATATCTCGGCAAAGTTGGGACCTCAACAGTTTCCTCATCTGTTGAAAAGCGCAGGGTTAAGGTCATCTCTAAAACATTTTTCAGCCTTAAGTCTTATGACTATTTTAGTTCATATTAATTTCATGTTAATGAAACCAATCTGTAAGGGTATTTGTGTGAACCATCTTCAGATAGACCACCCACCAAATAAAACTACATTGAAATGCTTTTATATGTCAGTATTCTAGGTGCCATATTAAATTGAGTCCTTTCTCCAGTATTTAACATTTCCAAAAATGGTTCATAGACTTAAAGGAAAAGTTGGCTGTGAGAGTTTTGAAGAGCTTTACAATGGAATTCTCTTTTTTTCCCCCCCAAAGACTAAAAAGAGCCCAGTCGGAGGTGGAAGGTGGGGAAGACATCTAAACACACAGACACACACACCACAAACGACCACTGTTACCCGCTTAGCTTTGATAGTCAGGACGGTAAGCTTGTCTTTTTTCTTTTGGATACCACTGCCTTTGAGTGAGAAATTTGGGGGAAATTTGCAAATATAAAATGCAACTCAATTTCACTAAGTAGGGAGACATAAAACAGATCCAACTCACCTGAATTTCCAGATAAAGAACAAAAAGCCTTCATTAATAAATACAGAAAATATTTTAAAGCAGGATTCAGCAAACTTTTTCTTAAAAGGCCAAAAAAAAAAAAAAGGCTAGATAGTAAATATTTTGGGATTTTCAGGCCAGAGGAGGGTCTCATTCATAAGTATTCAACTCTGCCTCTGTTGCACAAAAGCAGTCATAGAAAATACATGAATGAGTGGGCCTGGCTACTTTCCAATAAAACTTTATTTGCAAAAACAGATGACCAGCCAATTGGCCTGCCCCTGTTGTAAAGCATATCTTCTATTTATGCATCCACTTAGAAGATGAAGGTGAAAAGGAAGAGGAAGAAAAACATAATAAGTGGAAAAACTGAGATGAGAGGGGAGAGAGAGAATGCAAGAAGGGTAGTGATTTGAGCCTAAGGAGGAAATTGAAGTAATATCCACACAGAAAAAGAGGCCAGTGCAGAAAATTTTTTTTTAAAAGAGGAAAATGCAGGACTTCCCTGGTGGTGAAGTGGTTAATAATCTGCCTGCCAATGCATGGGTCACAGGTTCCGTCCCTGGTCTGGGAAGATCCCACATGCCTCGGAGCAATTAAGCCCGTGCGCCACAGCTACTGAGCCTGCACTCTAGAGCCTGCAAACCACAACTACTGAGCCCGTGAGCCACAACTACTGAAGCCCGCAGGCCTAGAGCCTGTGCTCCGCAACAAGAGAAGCCGCCGCAATGAGAAGCCCACACACTGAGACGAAGAGTAGCCCCTGCTCACCGCAACTAGAGGAAGCCCATGAGCAGCAACAAAGACCCAACACAGCCAAAAATAAATTTAAAAAAAAAAAATTTAATAATAAAAAAAATAAAAATAGACAAAACAAAGGTTTGGTATTTAGGGATTCATGCATAGGTGGTAAAACTATTAAGAACAACAAGAGGGACTTCCTCGGTGGTGCAGTGGTTAAGAATCCACCCGCCAATGCAGGGGACAGAGGTTCAAGCCCTGGTCCAGGAAGATCCCACATGCCGCAGAGCAACTAAGCCCATGCGCCACAACTACTGAGCCTGCGCTCCAGAGCCCGTGCTCCGCAACTAGAGAAGCCTGTGCAGTGAGAAGCCCGTGCACCGCAACGGAGAGTAGCTCCCGCTCACAGCAACTAGAGAAAGCCCGCGCGCAGCAATGAAGACCCAATACAGCCAAAAATAAATAAATAAAATAAGTAAAAAAAAAAAAAAAAAAAAAAAAAAAAGAGGAAAATGCAGAGGAAGAGAGAAAGACAAACTGATGAGGAAAAAAGGCACAGAAGTGGGAAATCTATTTGAGCTATTGTCACTGGACCACAAAGAAAAATGCCAGGGGTCATTTATAAACAAAAGCACTTACATCTAAACTTGGTGGGATTCTTTTTTTTTCCCTAAGAAGTAAATAATGTTTGACTCGCAGCTTTAAGTTTTTATTAAAAAAAATTTTTTTTCTTTCAGTTATATGCAAGAAAAACAGACTGAAGGAAAGCAAAGAAGAGGGAGGTGCAAAACAGTACCAAATGGGGACAGGACAGGGTGGTGACAGCCAGGAAAAAAAAAAAGGAAAGGGTAAACTTACCCTGTCCTCTCAGTCTCTGCTCTCTGGAATTTAAAGTGCCAAGTTTGATCTGCAACCCTCTGGTCCTGCTGGAGTATTCCTGGAAAAAATATTTAGAAGGCACATGCCCAAGCAGCAACGTGGCAGCTGTACCCTTCCCCCAGCCCTCTAACCCATCCCAAGCCTAAGTGGTCACAGCCTACCAACCACTTGCCTTTCCAGAAATTGCTCAATGTCAAATTCCTCTCTAGCACTGTGAGCTCAGTGTGTACACTGGTCTTTAATGACAAGGGTGGAAAATCAACCCTGAGTCAATTTTCTCATCCACTGGTCACAACTTAGTATTTCATTTCAATTAAGAATTACACCAAAAGAACCTCCAGACCTAGGGGTCCTCTGGCACTTTAGTTCTAATGACTAAAGTATACTCTTTAGGTCTGACCTTTTAAACCTCAAAATCTCAGATGTGAGTGTGAGAAAAGAGAATAAAGAACTCATAACCATTGGGCAGAATTACATTTAAATCATCTCAAGTGGGGGTCTCCCACTCTCTCCGCCCCCTTCCATTTCTTTCTCTAGCACGCTGTCTCTCTTCCAGAGACAATTCAACAGCCTCTTCTCAACCCACACCTGGCTTCAAATAACACTCACATTCAGGAAGTTCTTTACATTTAACTCAAATCCCTTCTGCTACAGTTAAAACCCATTTCGTCAGTGGAGATTCGCAACAGCCGATTCCCATTCTCTTTATGGCAACTCTTCTTAAAGATTCACAGGCTTATAAAGGACAACCATACCAATTTCGCCCATGGCCTACAGCTTCCTTAAGCATTTTCCATGAATATTTGACTATACAGTTATCAATAACCCATTGCCTAGTCTGTGGAGAGTTTACCCATTGAGCAAATTTCTACAGCTGGAGAAAGTCAATAGCCCCTATCCAATTACTCAAGGGACTGCCTGCATTAGTAAATACCTATGCTTTTGTGAAGACAATATTAGTTTGAAGTTTGGGACAGAACAAAGACTAAACCTAGAGCAGAATGCTTATGTCTGAATAGGAAAGCACATAGGAATGACCAATCTTTGGCCAACTACCTACCACTCTGCTCAGAATATCACCCCTTTGTGTGAGCAAGATGAAGCTTTTTAGAATTTTGAAAAACAGCACCCAATGTGGGTCTCCACTGAAATTTGTAATCCTATCTCCCCGTGCCCCCATCACATATCTCAAACTGTTTCTTCTCTAAAGCATTAAAAAAACAAACAAACAAACAAACAAACAAACAAAAAACCTGGAGCAATACAAAAGATCTTCAGTTGACTTTTAGGAGCAAACAACATATTTTCTTGAACATCTGTGATCTTCCCAAGCTATTTTTTTCCCCCATTATTGTCAAGAGTAAAGAAGTTTAGTGGAATGTTTCTCCACAGAGGCACAAGTCTATAATACTCCCCGTTGATTACATATAAAAGACACAAAATATTAGTTTATTAGAAGCAGCTTGAACCACTGCTGTACAAAGCAGTTCTCTGATGGAACAGATTTATGAAGTAACAGCTGAAAGGTATGTAGATCACAAGATACATGACAAATGTACTTTATTACACGGATCAGAAATACCATATGTACTAGCAGTTACTGTACAGTGATACACAACACCCAACTAAGACTATTTAAAGGCTTTGCTGATATTGAAAACTATAAAGACAATGTGAGAATGAGAAAGTGTTTCGTAAGACAGCATAATGCCAAGACAAGTCATCGCTTTAGGAAATTAAACACACTCTGCATATTATAAACTTAATGTATTATAAAACTATGCCATTTTTAAATAAAACGCAAAGGATTTCACCCCATTCATTGTTTAAAGCAGATGTTCATAACGTTTTTCCATACTTTAAAGTGGAACTTCGTGGAATGAATACCAGACTTAACGACATTAACAAATTTAAGATTGCAGATTTTGTTACTTCCACCAAAAAGATACTTAGGTCTGCAATCATGGGGTGCCAAAAAACTATCTAAGGGCAAAGTAAGCACAACACATTTCAAAGTGACAACTTCCTGCAAGGCACTTCTAAGCTGGCAAGTACTTCACCAGCTTTCTACTGAAATTCCAAGTACAATATTTGAGTCCATTCTGCCACATTCCAAACAAGTGGCTGGCCAGTCTTAGCTTGACAGCATAGTC
Organism: Lipotes vexillifer; assembly: GCF_000442215.2. Classification (NCBI taxonomy): domain Eukaryota; kingdom Metazoa; phylum Chordata; class Mammalia; order Artiodactyla; family Lipotidae; genus Lipotes; species Lipotes vexillifer. The sequence continues at coordinate 1,891,939 of NW_006772326.1, forward strand.
CTCCCAAGCTGCTTGTTCCACCTCCCAACAAACATCTTAGTTAGAAGGTTCTTCCTTAGATTCAATCAAAACCTGTCTCTGAAGCTTCCCATCAGAGACATTCATTCTACACTATGGGACAGCCTTGCCCACTACTTAATAATTGCATAGCTTTAGGCAACTTTACTTACCTCTTCAAAGCTGTTTCCTCCTCTGCAAATAGAGATAATAAGAGTACTGACACCACAGTATTGTTTTAGGGATAAAATGAAATAATACAGGTAAAGCACTTAACACAGTAAGCATTCTCTAAATGTTGGCTGTTATTACTAGTATTCTAGCAAATGAGTCCTATTTGACACCGCATCCTATGCTTCTCCTATTCTAAAATAGGTGCGAAAGACTCTTGGCATTCAACTGTGTAAAGTTTAAGGGTTTTTGTAAGCAGGCACAAACCTCACCCTGGCCCTCCTGCTGCCTGACGGGGTCCTGGGAACAACAGAGTGGCCTTAACCGGCATGAGTATTTAACAGTTCCCTATTCCCCCTCAACATTTCCTTGTTAAACTGGCACGTGCCTGCTGCAATGGTGTTTTGTATTTTTTGACTATAGCATAAATGTGAATCACTCTGCCAGGTGGCATCAGAAGTTAGTTGCTTAGCTAGTAAGCTTAGTCAACAGCCCACCATCTGCATCTCAACTGTAGTATTTATAAATTTGGGAATTCCGTGAGGTCTCTTTAGATTTCTCCTATTTATCCTATTTTGTGGCTAGCACTTCACTACTCCTACACACCACTACCCTCACCATCAACACCAGTCCATTTCAGATATTTAAATCAAGTCATTTATAGCCAGTTACTTTTTTTTCTCCAACTCCTAAAAACCATATCCCAGATATATTGATCCAAATTTTGAAAATATTCAGATTTCCTCATAAGCAAATATATTCTGCTGCATATTTACTCTAGGCAGAATGTGAACTAGAGGGGGAAAATGTATCTAAAACGTGACATTAGAAAAAAACATGTAGTCAAAACCACTAGATTCTGCTTTAGAGTGTCAATGGCAGTTCACATTCCTTCTCTGATTAGTAGTTTGGGTACCACTGAATGTGGGCTATACCTTTAGGATGGGATCAGCCCATTCTAAGGGCATGCTACCAAAGGAACTCCAGTCTGGTTTAGGCCTAGAGATTTGAGAAGGGGTCAATAAATCATTTCTCTACTGAAACCAGCTCTTCATCTGTTCCTGAGCCCCCCGAACAGATTGAACCAAAAATAAGAATTCTACCCTAAAACTACCTTTTTTACTTAGCAAGAGTTTGCACACCCTTGAGAGGCACTGCAAGAGCATAGGTTCTGGAGCTTGACTGTCTGACTTTGAATCCCAGCTATATGGCCTGTGTGCCTCAGTTTCCCCTGGTGTATATAGAGATAATATCAATACCAAACTCAAAGGATTGTTGGGAGGATTAAATGAGTTAATACTTCGATTGAAGAGTTTAGGATTAAATAATTTAGAACAAAGCCTGATGTGCAAAGCAACCAATAAATGAAAGCAGTTTTGATTATCCTTAGATGATATTTTAATTTAATTTCTTAAAAAACAAAAATAAAATGTCATGTTCAATCCCTAACGTGATTCAGCCCACTCAATATAATTCCAAAAAATGATTTGGTGTTTAGCTTGAGCTCCATCTGGTGGTTTTACAGAATTCTCTGGAAAACATCAGTCAAATAAAGAGATGACAAATTTTATGAAGCTAATCATTTAAGAGATTAAAGGACTATGCTATACTTCTCAATTTATAACCTCCAAGAAAAACGCAACAAAGAAGTGATCGTACGTTGCACTCATTCTGGAATACTAGTCTAAATTTCCCGCTAAAATTTTGAGGTAGGAAGAATCCTGCTGGCCACACAATTCAGGAACTCAGTGATCGTAGAGGTACCCATCACAAGCTATGCAAGACAATTTCTCTTTCATAGCCAACTTGCCAGAGGACATAGGACACTTGAGAACATGTTTCTCAAATACGTTTTTTGACAGTGATACTTTGGTTTTGTTAACTTTTAAGTTAAATCCTGACTGTACAAACTTCATGACTAGACAACCTTAAGTGACCAGCCTAACATCACTGAAAGGCCCTGGATGAACGCTCAAAGCTACTATCTACCGTTGGAGTCAAATTGGAGGTTATCAGCCTCAGAAAACATGATATCCCTGGTACTGGCTTCTGACCTCAAAAATCCAGAAAAAACATACGTAACAATGCTGCCAAATTTTAAATAAGCACTAAGTGTGTAACATCACTGATGTAGACAATTCCTATGATGGGAAAAAAAAAAAGGAAACAGCTGGTATATTTAGGCTGATATTATCATGGCTTAATTAGATAATGTTAGCAAATTTTTATTTCATGAATAAACATTTATGTATTTGCCTTTTCCTCACAAACTCTGTTCAAAATTATACGAAAAGGCAAAAAAAGGCCGTGAACTTTTTTGAACTTTCCAACTCACATCTTCTGTTAGCTTCCTTAAGTATTTAAAAATAATCCACTAACTTTTTGGTGAACTAACCACTGAATAGATTGACAAAAGCCTATTATATAAAATAATCCTAAGATTTTACTAGCATTAAACTTCAGCTTCAAATCTCCTAAAAGATTTGGGTCCTGTCCTATTTATCTCTATACTGTGTCCCAGAGTGTGTGCCCAGTACAAAATTTGTGACCTGATGCCTAAGTGACCTTATTCCACTAGGTCTCATTTTTTTTTTTTTTTAGGTAAGAAGTGGATTTATTTAGAGAGAAACACACTCCACAGAGTGTGGGCCATCTCAGAAGGTGAGAAAGGCCTAGGTCTCATTTTTAACTTGGTTTTCTCTGAAGCTAACAGCCTCTTCTGAGTACATACCCGTGAGGTCAGACACCTCATCTTGTTCCCTGGGTCCCTAGCAACTGGAAAAGTCTGCTAGATCTCTATATGACTATATAGGCATACTTCGTTTTATTGCACTTTGCACATACTGCATTTTTTTTTTTTTTTTTACCAGTTGAAGGTCTGTGGCAACATTCTGTCAAATAAGTCTATCAGCGCCATTTTTCCAACAGCATTATTTTTTAACTAAGGTATGTATATTGTTTTTTTACATGCAATGCTATTGTAAAACAGACTACAGTACAGTGTAAATGTAATTTTTATATGCACTAGGAAACCAAAAACTCATGTGGTCCACTTTATTGCAGTGGTCTGGAACTGAATGTGCAGTATCTCCGAGATATGCCTGTATTAAGCTAATATTGTTTTTGAATCTTCAAGTATGTAGCATTTCCCAAACTTAATGACCATGTAATATATTTTTTTCACCACACATCCAGAAAATCTAATTCTGAGAATCATACTCTGAGAATAATATAAAAACTGAAGCACATTAAACTAGTTCCCAGGATGTTCTAATCTCCTAAAAAGATGGAGCATAATAATTTTCACATGTCAATATTCCACCTAAAATTTTTAAATTTTTAAAAACTTTAACTGAAGAATCTGGTCTTCTCTACTACTAGGAAACCTTAAGGATATATGAAAGAACAGATCTTCAAGATCTAGACAGAGTATCTTTTATTCTGAATTATACAAAATCACAACTCCAAACAAGTACTGCTTATACGATCCACTGACATATTTTCACATGATATATAATTTACTTTAAATCTGAGTTAGCTCAAATTTGTCAGTATAATATTATGTTTCATCTTTCCTAAGACTGAATGATTACAACCACATTAATACTTGAGAGAATTCTGATGTCTGATAATCCCTGCATATTGGACAGCATTCAATTAAAATATCAGCGTAGCTTTCATTCATCAAAGAAAATATTTTATTCAAGTTACCAAGACAAATTTGAGGAGTTACATTTGGGCTTGAATTGAAGAAAAAGGCCAAGTTAAAAGATGGAAACAAAGTTTCCATTTGGTGGAAGCTGAAATCAATGTATACGTTCTAATCAAAGACCTGTTCCATGCGCATTTTTCAAGTTTTTAAGGGTCTACCAAGCCAAACCCTTCGCTGCCTTGATGGCTTTTGCTTTGCTTTTTCCTTTCTTTTTCTCTCGCTTTGCTTTCAGCCTTTTTCTTTGCCTCTGGTTCATCCATACGGGGTACTGCCCATGCTGGTCTAGAAGAGTCTTTTTGTTTCTCTTAATATCAGTCTCCATTTTCATGTCATCTGAATTAAAAAATGGAAAAACTATTAATACTCACGAATGCAACCCCATGAAAAAGCAAATTAATGCAATGAGGACACTGAACTTAAAAGTGGCATGAAACTACAAAAGCAAAAAAAAAAATTCCTTTATTTGTGCAATGATCTTTGACTAACACTCAAAAAACTCCTTACAGCACATTCAGTAGAATCATACACATGATGCCATGTGTTCCCACAACCATGAAAGACATAAAAAGTATCTGTGAGGAACTAGGGACATCATCTACTTAGTCACTAAGAAACTTTCTAAAGAATATTGTTATGCAACCCAATCAAAAAATGGGCAGAAGACCTAAAGAGTCATTTCTCAAAAGAAGAAATACAGATGGCCAATAGGCACATGCAAAGATGCTCAACATCGCTAATTATTAGAGAAATGCAAATCAAAACTACAATGAGGTATCACCTCACACCAGTCAGAATGGCCATCATTAAAAAGTCTACAAATAACAAATGCTAGAAAGGGTATAGAGAAAAGGAAACCCTCCTACACTGCTGGTGGGAATGTAAGTTGGTGCAGCCACTGTGGAAAACAGTGTGGAGGTTCCTCAGAAAACTAAAAATAGAATTACCATTTGATCCAGCAATCCCACTCCTGGGCATATATCCAGATAAAACTATAACTCAAAAAGATACATGCACCACTATATTTGTAGCAGCACTATTCACAATAGCCAAGACATGGAAACAATGTAAATGTCCATCGACAGATGAATGGATAAAGAAGATGTGGTACATATATAGAATACTACTCAGCCATAAAAAAGAAAAAAAGAACGAAATAATGCCATTTGTGGCAACACGGATGCAACTATAGATTATCATATTAAGTGAAGTACGTCAGAGAGAGAGACAAATACCATATGATATCACTTATATGTGGAATCTAAAATATGACACAAATGAACCTATCTATGAAACAGAAACAGAATCAGGGACAAAGACTGGTGGTTGCCAGGGAGGAGGGGAGTGGGAGAGGGTAGGAGTCAGAGTTTAGGATTATCAGATGCAAACTGGTATATATAGAATGGATAAACAACAAGGTCCTACTGTATAGCACAGGGAACTATATTCAGTATCCTGTGATAAACAATAATGGAAAAGAATATGAAAAAGAATATATATATATATGTATAACTGAGTCACTCTGCTGCATAGCAGTAATTAATACAACACTGTAATTCAACTACACTTCAATAAGAAATAAATTTTTTTTAAAAAAACATTGTTATGATTGTCCTTTGCAACAGTGAAAGTTAAATAGGAAACATTTAGGAGATATGGGTTTGAATTACCGCATTAGGGGTAAGTTTATGGTTCTGAAAACATGCGAGTTATGAGAACACTCCTCAGACTAGGTGCTTTCTTGAGCTAAATAAAATTGTTGTGTCAATAAAAAGTGCACCCACGTTTCTAATGGACAGGCCTTAGAAGAAAATAAACTATTAGGAATGACTGGCCACTTCCAATGAAGAGTACTTGGAAGAGGAACAGCAGTAAGCAGCAAGCTTCATGACAGAACAGACCTGGATATCCTGGGGCTGCCACACTTTTTTATCCAGGTCACACTCAGGTATCCAGCTCTTCTAACAGAAGACTTAGCAGGAAGCTCAGCACGGCCATGCTGTGGTCCATTTATCACCAACCTTATCTATTGTGAAGGACATGTCCACAGTGTCCCTCTCTGGGAACTTACCAGGGTATACAGGTTTTCTGTGGACTCTGCTACCTGACATTATATTGTATTAGTTCATTCATCTGGTTTACTTTCTGTCTCCTCCAATGTGATGTAAATCCCACTAGGATGGAGGCCATTTCTGTTATTCATCATTGTTGCCTCAGTTCCTAGAATAGTGCCTGATATACATTAGCCCTTCAATAACTGGTCACTGAGTGATTATTTTAGGTGCTGTTCTAGGTTCTGGGGATACACTGGTCCAAATAAGCTCCTTGCTCTCATGGAGTTCTCAATGTTCTGTTGAGGGGAGAATGACAAAGCAAACTTCAGCTTGTGGTTACAGCCTTTTTAAAAAGAAGTACTGGAACAAGATTAAGTAGGACCAGGCAGGCTGTGGTAAGCACATGGAAATATAATGAGGTGACTTAAGCATGACATAATTGATTTATATCCTAAAAAGATCATACTGGGTGATATGTCAAAAATGAATCAGAAATGAGCAAAAGCTGAAGAGAGAGGTAAAAAGGCTACTACTGTGGTTCAGGCAAGAGATAACTGTCATTAAAGTGAAAGCATGAAAGTAGGAGAAAAATGGATAGATTCCTAATGTACTTTGGAGATAGTCAAGAAGATGTGCTAATGGTTTACAGGTGGGGGATAAAGGGAAGAGGGATTGAGGATAATGACCATTATACACAGTATATACAGCTTCCAACTTTAGACTATATTAAAACAGACATACCTAGAATCTGTCAAAATCAAATACAGGGAAACTAATCTTTAGGATAATAATATAAGGGCAGAGGACTCTCAGAATGGAACCTAGATCTTGCAAAGGGTAAAATGAAGAAAGACCTCCTTCTATCCTGCCTAGTTCTTGACTCCTGTGTACCCTTCCAACGAGAGTGTGTCTAGGTTTGTCTACTCCTGTAGTACTGTCTATTTCTGAGACACTTAGGCTACTGTGTAAGCACAAAAGGCTCACTCTGAATAATCCAAAACATACCTACTCACATGAGGTGGCTTTAAAATAGCTTAGCATAGAATCTCTAGTAGCACCTCCAAAGAATTATGTGGGCATGGCAGGACGTTTGTAGGGAAGCAAGTGTGAGAAAGAATGGAAGACAGTGAAAAAGGGAAAAAGAGTCACAAAAGGAAGTTGATATAATTTTTTAAAAAATGAAACACATAAACTCACCTGTTTCATCTTTCACCACACATTGCATTTTCTCTTGACAATGTTTGGGTTCCACCACAGTTGCTATCTCTTGAACGTCTTTCATTAAAACATCACCATCTACTTTAAGAATACTTTTAAGTCTGCTGAGCTCCTTTGGGGCATTCTTTTTTCTCTTTTCAGCACGCATCTTCCTTTTCCACTTACTCCGTAAACTTTTAGCCATATTTTAGCTGGAAAGCTAAAAAATTACATTTTCAAAAGCAACTATTTACTATCAAACAAAAAAACAAATCCTTGGAAAACCAGGTCAAAAGGCATCTCTGCAGAACATGAACAACTGGAAAGTAAACTCTTCACTCTGTTCATGATTTATGATGGCATAATGTGAAAATTATGTGAGGATCAACGTGGCATATACAGCAACTAAATAACAATTAAGAACACCAAACCAAACTCCCCGTGGCCACTGGCACACTGTGAGTCAAGCCAATTCTGAAAGCTCCTGTAGTTTCCATACAAGATGTAGAAATTTAATTTCCCCCAAAATGCAGAGTGCCATCACCTTACATTTATGCAACAACTTAAAAAATCAAAAAATATTTTATAAATCTTTTAACTGAATCCTGATTTCCCCCAAACCTACAGGCGACTCCACCCACCCCAATTTTCCTCATTATCCACTCCCTCAAATCAATCTAGCTATTTTAAACTTGTCTATTTCTACTCTTGCTTTCCCTCAACCCCTCAGTCCCAGCCCATCCCCCAGAAGGTAGTCAACGTGAGCTTTTAAAAACTTAAAGAGCAGACACTGTCTTTCTTGGAATTAATGATTTTCCAACTCATATATTCAAGATCTACAAGGGTATTTGAGACCTGGCCCCTGCCTCCTTTAACTCTTATCTCATGCTCCACTCCATCCTCAAGCACCAATTACATCTGAAGAAAGTCCAATCAATGACAACCGAGGGACAGTGTGGGGATGTGATGAGGGCTGGGAAGGGATTATAGGGATTATAAAAAGTTTAGAGGGAAGCTCGTGGGAATGACTTATAACATCATCTTGACTGTGCTGACAGATTTATGTGTGTGAGTATACATGGATATATCTTACACACTTTAAATATGTGCAGTTTGTTGTGTTAATTACACATCAATAGGCAGTTAATCACTAAGACATTATTTTGAAAAAGAAAAAGAAAAATGTCCAAATGACGTTGACTTCAGTATCTTTACATTTGCCGTCCCTTTGTCTGGTAACTGATCCTTCTTCACTTCAGTACCTCAGAGACAGCTTTTCTGACTCCTGAAAGCTCACCTTTTATTCTCTACCACCTCATCCTTTTCTTTCCTGTTTAATACGTCTTACTATCTAAAATTCTTAAGTTTATTTTCTGTCATTCTCGGTAGCCTGTGGGCTCCACGAAGGCAAGGGATAAAGAGGTCTTGTTCGCTACTGGATCCCCCAGTGCGTAGCACTGTGCACACAGTAAAGTTTAAGCAAACATTTGTTAAACGGACGACTGGTGGAGTAACATTTCTGGACGGCAGCAATCACACTCTCACTCTGTCCCGTGTGTACAACAACGCAAGCCCTGCAAGGGGCTGGGAGAGAAGGACTGCGGTACACAGCCCTCAGCGGGGCTGAACCACTAAGGAGGACTCCACTTCCCACAGAGCACCGGGAAGCCCCACCAGGAGCACCAAGACAACGGGAGACCCTCGTCCTAGAGGAGGCCTGCGTCTCTGGCCCGGGCTCAAGCTTGCCAGAGGGGGACGAGGCTTGAGATCTTTCCACGGACGATGGAATCGAGTCCCAAGTCCCACGCCCCACTAGAGCCGGTTAGTAAAAAGAACTCACCAGAGAAAACCCAGGAACTCAGAAACCAAACGCTGCTCACGCCGACCGGAAGCCACCGCACTTCCGCCTTCCCGGCAACCCGCTCTACTGACCCCGCCCCCCGGGCGGCGCGCTGCTCGCTGCTCGCCAAAACGCCCCGGACGGCCTCGAGAGGCGGGGTCCTCTGGAGTCCCAGGCTGACGCGCTTCTTGCGTCGTGTGCGAGTGCTGACCTGGAAGCTGGGCTCCTCCCAGATAGGTTCTGAAGGCGGATTAGGGAAATGCGGAGAAGCCGGGTCGAGGGTCGTACACCAGCTAGGCCTGCGTCCCGAGCGTGAGCGGGGTAGCCCCGAGACTAACCCAAGGAGGGAGAACCGCCAGATGACCCTGCCGTCAGGTGGGGAGCTCAGAGCCGACCTCCCCATTCGCACACATTCACCACGTCGCGTGTTCCTCTAGAAGCCGAATTAAGATCTTTATTTGCAGCCCTTAAATTTCCCCATCCCCGGTGGTCGTCTCACGGTTGTACACATATATCAAAACTTGTCAAATTGTATCCTTTAAGTATGTGCAATTCATTGTATGTCCGTTATACCTCAAAGCTGTTACCAAAAACAAAAACCCCTCATCCCGAAGACAAGTTCAAAGGGTAAAATGATCAAACTAATTCAGTTCAATCAGTGTTTACCGGCTAATCACTATGTATACCAGACACAATACTTAGCCTAGGACACACGGCTTCAGTGACGGTCACGCTGATCACAAACACCACCAGTTCTTTTTGTTATTATTTTACATATGCTCCTAATATCACTGGCTTTGGAACCGTACAGGTCTGTGGTATTTATGGTTCTAACACTTCCTTGTGAGTGATATGAGTACTATCTCAGAGCCTGGATTCCTTATCTACAGAATGAAGCTAATACAACCTAATAATCCTAGGTAGGGGATATAAGAGCTCAACAAATGGCCGCTTACATCATTTTCACATAATAAATTCAAGCATGCACGGGACTATTTGTAAGCAGTATTTTCTAGAGATTTACAACATACACCAAAAACCAGTAAATGAATTGTCTTTAATCATGGCCTAGTAAACTCCTGTCTGGTTACTAGTAAAAGAGTTCATTCTGAGACAATTTATGGGTCCCTTTTTTCTTTAAATTTGTGTCCTTGAAGAAACCATGCATCACGTGGAAATTAATAAACTCAGACTACAGCAAGTTGTTTTTGTGTTTTTAAAGAGGCTGGAAAAAGCTCATAACATGCAGTGTATTTAAAAAAAAAAAAACATACTTGAAAAACCTGCTTTCTTTAGAGATTAAGAAGTGCCTATACAGCAAGTGAATTTCTATTTTAAAGTTAACTATATGTTAGATCTGGCCACTTTGCCCCAAAATACATGTTCACATTGCATTTTAAATCAGAGAAAGCTCACTTTCAGATAGTCCAAATTGACTGCATCTTGCTTAACGTACCAGGCCAAGACTTTTGAATAGATACTTGGCACTGAAAAAGAGAAAAAAGTTTATCTATTATAAAAATGTCATAGTGTTAAATATACGCCATAATTCTGCATTACTGATACTTTAAAAGGCTAAATCCTAGATTGCATTATTGAGAAAAAAAACCTTTTTGAACATGTTCCTCACCAGTTTATATAAAAGCAGTTCTAACAGAATAAATGGCCTTGCTATATTTAAATATCCTTAATTCATTCCCTCATTCACACACTTGAGTATGCATTCTGTGATAGGCACTATGCTGGGTATACAAAGATAATGGGAATTGAACTACTGTCTTCAGGAAACTTTAACCCCTGATGGTAGGATAAAGCTTAAGGGTCAAACTGGACATTGCTTCAGCTCCATCACAGAGCTAGGAGCCTGTGGAACAGGAGGCACAGTGGGTCGCACTGAATACCTGACAGGAAGCAGAATGGTTTCCCACCTCAAAGCCATGCTACACTATTGGCACCAGCTAATGGGGCCTCTACAGTCAGGCCTCACCCATGGAATTCCTGATCTGAATAATCACTTAGTAAGGACTAGGAAGACGAATGGGATTCAGATGGTGACTCCAAGCTGCCCAGGCACTAGGTGACAGGGACTTCAAAACAAAGCTTTAAAGATGAACAAGCAAAAAGAACTTCCCAGCTGCTCCAAAAAGGCCCACAACTGGCTGCTGGCACCACTAATCCCCAGAAGTGGATCAAGTGGATATGCCAGGTGTGAGGTCTGCAGAAAAGAAATGAAGGCAGGCAGACAGGGCCCACTGCACTCCTTTCCCCAAATTATATTCAATAAAAACAGTTCTCAGATACTGCTCTTCCCTATTTTCCTCCTACCTCCCTGGCTGCACTTGGTACATTTTACAGTTACCTGTCACTCTGTCCAAGCCCTGCTAATTCCCCTTTTTTATTATTTGTGGAGTCTAGGTATTTTCACCTTTACTTGCTGTAAAAAATTGAGGTTGCATATGCCCTTTTATTCAGCAATTCTGCTCCTAGGTATATTCCCTACCTATGCAAACTCTCATATCTATGCACACTGGGACACACACAGGGATGTACACATGGCGGTACTGACTGTGACAGTAAAAAAGGAGGAACCATATAAAATTCATTAACAGAAGAATGTATGAATAACTATGGTCCATTTACAAAACATAATAAATACACCAGTGGTTGTCAAACTTCTTGGTCTTGTGATCTCTTTACACTCTAGAAATTACAACATTTGTCATATCAGAAAGATAAATTTTTAAAAGTTTACCTGTCATTAAAAAAAAATTAATTACATGTCTACACGATTTTTATTAAAGAAACTACATTTCCCAAACCAAACAATAATTTACTGGATGAAAAATGGTATTGTTTTATATTTTTTAAATGTCAAATCTCCATTTGCTTATTTATGGTCTCTAGTCACAATTCAGTACATTCTCCCTTTGGACCAACAATAACATTAATTAATAACAGCAGGTGACATTAATAAGCACTTAGTTTATATGATATATCCATCTCATTTAATCCTTATAACAGCCAATAAAGTAGGTGTTATTATTCCCATTATAAAGATAAGGTAAAAGACGTAAGTAAGGAAGAGTAAGTAACTTGCCAAAGGTCACATCACCAGTAAGTTGCCTAGTAAGGATTCCAATTTAAATTCTCTTACCTATGATGCTATGTTAAACTTGAGTATAGCATTATGCAACTGGGTATTCAAAAATTAATTGATAGTGATGGAGTCAAATTTACATCTGAAACTCACCAAAGGCTAAAGCTATATACTACTAATTTATTTCAGTTTAATAGTTTAATGCTTAGTGTTATGTGCTGAGTTGTATCCCCTGAAAATTCATATGATGAAGTCTGTCTCAGTCTATTCGGGCAGCCAAAACAAAACACTAGAGACTGGGTGGTTTATAAACAACAGAAATTTATTTCTCACAGTTCTAGAGGCTGGGAAGTTTAGCAGGCATATTCGGTGTCTAGTTTAAAGGCCCTCTTCCTGGTTCACAGACTGTGTATTTTCGCCGTCACCTCATGTGGCAGAAAGAGTAAGGGATCTCTGTGGGGTCTCTTTTATAAGAGCACTAATCCCATTCATGAAAACTCCACCCTCATGACCTAATAAGCACATCCCAAAAGCCCTACCTCCTCATACTATCACAAGTGGGCATGAGGTTTCAACAAATTATTTGGAGGGACACAAACATTAGGAGCACTGCAAAGTCCTAACTCCTAGTACCTCAGAATGTGACTGTATTTGGAGATAGAATCTTTATAAAGAGGTAATTAAAGTAAAATGAGGTCATTAGGATGGGCCCTAATCCAGTATGACTGCTGTCCTTATAAGAAGAGGAAGTTTGGACACAGACAAGTACAGAGAGAAGTCCACGTGAAGACGGAGATGACCATCTAACGGCCAAGAGAGAGGCCTCAGAAGAAACCAACCCTGCTGACACCTTGACCTCAGACTTCTAACCTCCAAAACTGTAATAAAATAAATTTCTGTTTAAGCCACGCACTCTTTGGTGCTTTGGTACTTTGTTATGACACCCTAGCAAACTAATGCAGTCAGGAATTTACCGAAGTTTCATTGGTCACTGGTATACTGCTATAATTTTTAAATGAAACCTATACTTAAAAAAAAAATAATATTAAATTTTATGTCAAAATATCTGACTGTCAAGCAGAATTTTAATTTTTAATATATCATTTTATAATGAAATGTCATTAACATTTTAATATAATTTTAATACTGAATAATTCTCTGGAATTTATCTTTTATACTTTTTCCTTTCTAAATAAGATTAAAATCTCCTAGTAAAAGGAGATTTATACTTTATAATATAGTACATGGCATACAAATAAAATCTTAAAAGTATTTAATAGTTAGTTATATCTCAAACTTTATTACTTAATGAATCAGTTTCTATACACTGCTTTCAATCACTTTTTATTAACTGCTTCCAAAACCCGCAACAGGTGCAAGAATAGATTGATGATATCCAAGTAGAGGCTGATGGCAGCTAATACATACTCTTCAGGTGACAGCCTATGCATCAAGGAGTGTGTGTCATAGATGATGAATCCACAGAAAAGAAGGGCTCCTACAGCAGCCAAGACCAACTCCACTGTCTCACTGTAAAAAAATAACTATAGGCAAGAGATTAAAATAATAATTTTATATTTAAAAACAGCATTAAGAATACTTAGGTTGCTTGCTCTTAAGTCATATATTCTACCTATGTATTTAATAATTCTGTACAACTTTGAATACAAATGTTAAAAGTAGAAAAAGGCAAGGCAGGTCCACTACTGTTGTATGAAAGGGTGAATGGATGAACCAATGGATATCCTCCTTTTATTAAATTACCCACCTGACTTTGAACAATAGCATTCCAAATATAAATAATTTAAAATATATTTCTTATTCAGAATTACATGTGCCACTTGAAGGTTAGCAATTACAAGTGAGGGCCTCTTTCTATGTAATTTAACTCATTTGTTCATTCATCTTCCTTTCCATCAATAATATTAGCATAAGACTTTGATTTTTTAAAATATCATTTTAAAATCATTCTACATACAAATGTTCCCAGATAATTATAACCAAGTGTCTGACCATAAGATGCTTCTTATAGCTTTTTGAGATTATTTATATTTCAAGTTACCATCCTAAAACAACTTACCTTCAAGATTCCTGACAGGCACAAAATCCACAAAGTAGCAAATAGTCTATAAAAACAAAATATTAATAATTGAGAATATTGTTCTTAACCAAAAAACTTTGTAAGCCCATTCAACATTTTCTGAAGAAATCAATCCATCCTGATATTTGCCAAAGAATAATTGAAATGTAAGCATTCTTTACTGTACAATGAATACTGCAGAACACCCAGAAATGGAAAAAACAGCTATCTATTCAACATTTGTTTTTATGGTGTACAAAACTATTTAAGAGTATCATTTTTAAAGTTTTCAATTGGAACATAAATATTGATATAAGCTAAAAATCATTAGAAGTATTTTAATTCTTCTAGAGCTATAAAACTTCTAGAAAATCGGGCTTCCCTGGTGGTGCAGTGATTGAGAGTCCACCTGCCAATGCAGGGGACGCGGGTTTGTGCCCCGGTCCGGGAAGATCCCACATGCTGCGGAGCGGCTGGGCCCGTGAGCCATGGCCGCTGAGCCTGCACGTCCGGAGCCTGTGCTCCGCAACGGGAAAGACCACAACAGTGAGAGGCCCGCGTACCG
>NW_006772326.1:1906719-1940124 GCF_000442215.2 Lipotes vexillifer
AAAAAAAAAAAAAAAAAAAAAAACTTCTAAAAAATCTATAAATGAACAAACGAAACAAAATTGCATTTTTAAACCAAATAACGATAACAAATTATTCTGTGAACATGCATATCCATTAGAGTGATTGGGATTAACAACAGTTTAGACACTGAAGAAGATTATTGAACTTGAAAACAGCAACAGACACTAACCAGAATGAATCAGAGAAAAAAAGACTAGAAAAAAAAATGAACAGAGCACCAGTGAACTGTGGGACAACATCAAGAAGGTTAGCAAATATGTAGTTGGAGTCTCAACAGAGAGGAGAAAGAAGGGGAACATAAAAATGTTTGAAGAAATAATGGCCAAAAATGTTCCAAATTTGATTAAAACTTTACACTGACAGATCCAAGAAGCAGAAGAAACGTGAGAAAAACACACCAAGGAATATCATAATCAGATTACTGAAAATGTTAATCATATTACTAAAAATTAAGAAGAAAATGTTAAAGGTAGCTAGGGGATAAAAGACATATTATGTAGAGGCACAAAGATAAAAAAGCAGACTTCTTGTCAGAACTACACAAGCCAGAATACAGTGGAGTGACATCTTTAGAGTACTGAAAGTAAGAAAAAACCCAAACCTAGAATTCTGCACCAGCAAAAATTACTCTCAAAAACAGAAGTAAAATGAAGATTTTTTTGCAGACACACAAAAGCTGACACCAACAGACCAGCACTATAAGAAATGTTAAAAGGAAATCCCTCAGACAGAAAAATATTAGACGGAAATTTGGATCTACACAAAGAAATGGAGAACAACAGAAACAGTAAACATGTGGGTGAACATAAAAGGCTTTGTCTATATTTTAAATCTCTTAAAGATTTAAAAATAAAAGAGCAAAAATAATAATAATGTATCATGAGGTTTATAACATATGTGGAACTAAGTTATGGCAACAATAGCACAAAGGTAGAAGACAAGCAACCTAAGTATACTGCGCATGAAATGGTATATTCTTGAAGGGAGACTATGATAATTTAAAGATGTATTCTGTAAAACCTAAAGCAACCTCTATTTAAAAGAACTACAGCTAGTAACTAATAAAGGAGATAAATGGAATTAAATAATCCAAAAGAAAAAGAGAAAAGAAACAAAATACCAAAGAATAGATAGGACAAACAGAAAGAAAACAAGTGGCAACAGAGTAGGCTTAAGTCCAACCATATCAAAAATCACATTAAATATAAATGGTCTAAACAAGCCAATTAATAGCAGAGATGATGAGATTGGACAAAAAGTAAGATCCAACCATATGCTGCCTGCGAGAAAACGATTTTAACTCTAAAGACACAAATAAGCTAAATATAAAAGGATGTTAATACCATGTTAACACAATCAATAGAAAGCTGGGGTGGCTATCTTAACAAAGTAGATTTTAGGGCAAGAATATTACCAGACATAACCCCTTCATGATGATAAGGGGATCATCAAGAGGACATACAATCCTGAATATTTATGCATATAAAAACAGAGCTTCAAATAACATGAAGCAAAACGTACAGAACTAATAAGAGAAACAAACTAAGCCATACTTGTACTTGGAGATTTCAACACCACTTTCACATTAACTGATAGAATAAGCAGGCAGAAAATTAGTAAGCCTGCAGAAGACTTGAATAATGCTATCAAGCAACTTGACCTAATTGACATTTATTAAACACTCATCTAACAACAGCAAAATATACATTCTCCTCTAGTACACAAAGAACATTTACCAAAATATCATAAAATGAATCTCAATAAACGCCAAAAGACTGAAGTCATATAAAATATGTTCTTTAACAACAGAACTAAATCAGAAATTAAACATACATAGTATTATAATCCACTTTGGTGAATCAAAGGCATGGTGAGATTCCAGCTCTCAGTTTTCTTGCTGGAATGGCCACAGAATTTCTTGGATACATCTGGTATACTTAAGTTAGACTGATGTATCTTGCCACCTCACCATATAGATCCTTCAGGATTGAAAAGGACTCAGGACCTGCTTTTTCATACTTAAACCCTAGGGAAACTCCAGAGTTTCTGCACCAAGGAGTATGGGGAAGGTGGTATTAAGAACTGTAAAGCAACTGAAATTTTACCTACTTGTAAGCTAGTAAGTTAGTCTGGCAGAATTTCATGGATGTTAAGTAGAAGACATGCGACTCTTAGGTCTGAGATGAAGAGTGGTTTATAACAGCAATAGCAGTAGCTGAAGAACACGCATAGGAGACAGGTGTTGTGGGAGTAAAGAAATGAAAGAAATAGAGGACAGAAGGTGAAGAAAGAAAATGAGATGCTGATATTTAAGATTTCAGCAATGGAACAACCTCTAGTGATGACAATCACTACGATGTGATGTCTACGATGTGGACACGGCAGGAAGATGAAAGCTGCCAAAGTAGAAGAGGTCCAGAGATATCAAGAAGCTGAGGTGATGGATGGGCCTAAAATGCAGTTTGATGCTAATGTCTTTAAAGCATGAGGGAGGCTTGACCAAAAAGGGGATGAGTAACAGTAATGAGCAAGAGTATGAAGCATATAGCCAGACAGCATAAACCTTAAAGCAATGAATGTCCAGCATGCTGAGGAATAATGAAAGGAGCATTAGGGGACTGAAGCAGTTTTCAACACTAACCCCCCATCCCAAACAACATAGGGTGTGGGGGAATGAGCAGCTAGAGAACAGTGTTCTCAGGAAGGAATCGAGTTTTAGCTGAGATAAGGAAGAAGAAAGAATTTATTCTGAAGAGGCTAAAATATAAGGAAGATATATAAGGAGTTCTAGAGTCTACAGTAGAGTGGATGGGAGGAAAGGGTACATATGGAGATTGGGATGGGAAGAAGAAGCAGAGAGAGAAACCACATATACATCATAAATCATATGTAACATACAAATATATAAAAAACACCCCCCAACATACATATAAGACAGGAAAGGAAAAAAAAATGTTGCCTCTCCCTAAATCAAACTCCATTCTAATACAACTATAAGCATCCTGCACAATTGTCAGTGTTGGCTGACCAGCTATATTTTACCCCCAAGAGACTTCTGGTAATCTGGATTACCAGAAAAAAAGGGGGAGGAAAGAAAGTTTTGTAAAACTAGACCACTTGTAAATTTTTAGCGTTGTAACCGGAAAAAGAACAGAAAATGTTTGAGTGATTATGTGCCAACAGAAGGCCACTGTGAACTTAGGAAAGAGTCTATGCATTCTTACCAAGGTGAGGGTGATATAGTACCATTATCCTAGTATAAGAAGGATCATTCCCTATATTAATTAGTTTGAAGAATGATACAGGTTAATTTAGATGGATCAAAAAGATTTTAAAGTTCATGCAGACTCCTGGGTCACAATTACCTTGCTTTTGCCACAAAGATGTAGACAGTAACATCTGATAACAGTTATGCTAAGACAAAGATCGAAATAATTTAGGTAAATTTCATACCATTTATAAAGCATGCAAGCCTAGCCTCTCTAGAAGGCTTAAATTTTTTCACATTCACTTCCCTTTCAATATGGGGGAAGCAAAAGACTCAAAGCCACTTTCCATCTCCTAGCATGCTCTGGAAGAGTAGGGCCTGGCCCTAGTACTCAAAGGGATGACCTCTCATTACCCTCCATTTTTAAAGTATCCAAAGCTAACAGTATAGAACTTCTCTAAAAACTAGGTAATACTAAATATACTTATCTATCATAACCATGATATATATAACTTACCCTGCTCCAAATTTGCTGAAATCTCTCTTAGATTGTACAGTACATACAGTCAAACCAAGAAATACTGCAGTAGTCAGTATAAAAGCTTGCAGAACAATATGCACATCATAGAAAGTAACTGTAAAATTACAAAACACTGATTTAAAATACATACAAACATACTCAATATAAAAGTTTTTTTCTAGTGGGAAGCAGCCACATAGCACAGGGAGATCAGCTCGTGTTTTGTGACCGACCGCCCAGAGGGGTGGGATAGGGAGGGTGGGAGGGAGACACAAGAGGGAGGAGATATGGGGATATATGTATATGTATAGCTGATTCACTGTGTTATAAAGCAGAAACTAACACACCATTGTAAAGCAATTATACCCCAATAAAGATGTTAAAAAAAAAGTATTGGTTTCTTTGTACACTTGAAACTAATAAAATATTATAAATCAACTATACTTCAATTTTTAAAAAAAAGAAATATTAGTGTATGGGAGGATGTAAAAAAAAAAGATTTTTTTCTGTCATATAACAGAAATGCCTTATTTTGTCCTGTACTACTTGCTAATAGAAACAATTATGGAAAGATTCCTTATTCAGTCTTCAATACTGGTACAGTAAAACCACACCCATAGTGCAATAAACAGGCTCCAAAATATACAACATTAAGGGGTCATGTTATTAGGAAGTTAAAGAAATGACTAGAGAGATATTACACAGCTAGTTGGTTTAGGAGTTTGGGGGATATGATGAAATGATTCTCACCCATTTCTGTCCCCACTGCAGTTTATCACCATAGTTGACAGTGGTGACTGTCAACTCTGGCTTAAATATCAATAGGATATTCTATAACAACCTAATTGGGAAAAGAATTTGAAAAAGAATAGATACATGTATATGTATAACTGAATCACTTTGTTGTACACCTGAAACTAACACAACATTGTTAATCACCTATACTCCAATATAAAATAAAAAGTTAAAAAAATATATATATATCAGTAGGGATGGTTCTGGGTCCTGTGGCTGGCTGGGAATTCCTAGGCGAGAAAAACATTGGGGCTGTCTGCCGTTTACCAACACCAAAGGGAACAGAAACCAACCACTAATTGCTTTATATCCAAATCTGCATTATCTTGGAGTACATTATTGGGGGTTTACTGAATATATAACGAATTCCCTTCTGAAGTTTTAGAATGACCATCTGGATTGACTATGGCTATTGTAATACAACTGCTTAACATTTTAACAGAATACTAAATTATAACCTCTTTAAAGGAAATTACGTACTTTGAACCCCAAACCATTTAAGTAATTTTTAATTTGAGGGGGATTAATTATTCAGTTCTTTCTATTCCTAAATGCTAACTAATTGGACTTTCTCTACTTATGCCATTACAGGGTTAGGAAGATGAACAAAGAAAAGGTAAACCATGAAATCACTTTTGCTTCTCATTAGAAATTTCAGTGTAAGATTAGGTGGATTCCTATAACCCTGAAATAAATCTCTCTCCTACATCCCTTACAAATGATGGGAGCCGAGATGACAGAGATGGACTTGATAATAATATTAATAGTAACATTAATAGATAGTAACACTAATAATAAGTAAATATTAATAATACTTCCTTTCTATGCTGAGAAATTTCAATCCTATTTTTTTTAGTTGTTATTATTATTTATTTATATTCTGATTCTTTTATAAAAAGAAGAGATGAATTACCAAAAAGTAGATTCAATAAAACTGGCATAAAATAGTTAAAAACAGTAATGACAAAATAGGAAGAGATAAATATATTAACAGTAAGGATCAACAATTTACTGTTACTGAGAGTAATAGTCAATTCTGATCTTTTTAGTATGCCAGATTAATCATTCTGAGTTAATCAGAATTTTTATTGTTAATAAATCACAAAACTTTTTACTTGAGGCATTACATAGAGTACATCAAGTAACTATAACAGATACTTCCTTTTAAATATATGTTTAACACAAAATACAAAACAGAAATGAACACTGTTTCTTGTAGTGCCATTTGATGAAATATGAGGATATAATAATAAAGTACAGTTCAATGCAGACAATTTGAGATACTGAGCTTATATGATGAAAGTACATGGCTCCAAACATGTTATCAATTCTTCTAAGCTCCCTTTAAATACGGGAAAAGATTAGCTATGGTTGTCTTATTTTCACAAATGGATAAACAAAATGAATACTGTTCTTATTCCTATTGTTTTCCTAATTCGTTTCCACTTCCTCTAAATTCAGTTAACTACATAAACATTTAATTTTTGCTTATATTCTAGGAATTCTTCATCCTATGCCATATTTTTTAATATGACATTCCATGATGGTAAGCTTTAGCCCCAAACACGTTTTTATCCAAAACATTTACCCGCATTAAAAAGTTACTGTAACATATGGAAGCATAATTATGGCTTACCAACGAAGGCCACAGTCAGAGCTTCCAACAGTGTCTAAGAAAAAGAAATTGAAATTACATAGATGCATATAAAATTTATACTATGCTATGTACATGTTCTAATTTCCAGGAGTTCAATGTGATTCCATATGCATGATCTCATTTTAGCTTCAGAGAAGCCTTGTGAAGTATATGGGACAGATAAAGCCCACCATAATGAAAATGAGACCTCAATGTATTAAGTGAGAATATTCAGAATTCCTTTTTTTTTTTGGCTGTGCAGCACAGCTTGCAGGATCTTAGTTCTTTGACCAGGGACTGAACCCAGGCCACGGCAGTGAAAGCGCCAAGTCCTAACGACTGATCGCCAGGGAACTCCTGTGAGAATATTTAGATTCTAACTGTGATCCCATTACTCCTTGAACTCAACTAGATTTTTCATATCTGTAACAGGAAGATTCTAAAAGTAATATGGAAAATTCTATTTTTCTCACTCACTATAATGTAAATAAAAATGAAACTGCAAATCACATGCACATTTATAAAAACCTCACTACCTCACACAAACACAGGAAGAATAAAATATTTAAGTAGTACTTTGGTGTGGCAGAGCCTTAAACTGTCTCTGAATATTCTTTTTTTCTTTCTTCCTTAGTAACAGAATTTTTGCCTCAACACACAACTGTTCAGATTAATCATTACATTTTCAGCCTCCCTTGCAGCTAGATCTGGTCACAAGACTATATTCTAGTCAACAGAATGTGAGCAGAGAGGCATACAACTTCAAAAAGCAAAAAGGCTTGCTCTCTCCTTTCTCTTTTCATTTTTTTAAATAAATGGATAGAATGTAGATATGGTGGTGAGCTATCTTATACCATGCAACACTTTAGAAATGCCTGAACCACAGCAGATGAATGGGCCCCTGAGAACTTCCCTAAACAGTCACTCAGATTTTTATATGAAAGAGAAGTAAACCATCTTGTTTAAGCCATTGTTATTTTGTCATTGTCTAAGCCATGTCAAAAGTAGCTAAACTCATATCCTAAATAAGAGTTAGGGATATTGAGCTTCATCCTCTAGCTTCTCTTTCCCCTTAATTACATATCTTTGTTTTATATGCTTACTCTAGTTAGATTTTATCTGATAGAAGATTATCATAAAGGTAAAGCCTTGAATTTTTTTAAAAAACTCATTAATTTTGTTCTGTTACTGTAACATATGTATATGCATTCAATTAAATAAATAAATTTAAAACTCAGGAATAAATGTTAAAGGAATAGATATTGTCAAAGTACTCACAAATCCAAAAAGCAGGTACAGGTTAAGGGGATGCTTATGTCTGTTTAAAGTCAAGGCTAAAATCAAACCCAAAGATCCAAGGGCACACACCAAAATTAAGGCAGGACTGAAAGACAAAAAATTAAATCATTCTCAAGTTAAAAAATACTATAGTTTTATCCAATTTAATAAAATTTGTCTATGTATTTGTGAAAGTATAGGAAAAAAAAGTCTGAAAGGATCTACACCAAACTGTCAAAAGAAATTATTTTTCCATGGGGAAAATTTGAGGACTGTGAGATGGGGAGGAGCAGGAAGACAAAGAATCTTCCCCACAGGGACTTCCCTGGTAGCGCAGTGGTTAAGAATCTGCCTTTCAATGCAGGGGACATGGGTTTGAGCCCCGGTCCGGAAAGATCCCACATGCCTCAGAGCAATAAGCCTATGTACCACAACTACTGAGCCTGTGCTCTAGAGCCTGTGAGCCACAACTACTGAGCCCACGTGCCACAATTACTGAAGCCCGCAGGCTCCGCAAGAGAAGCCACTGCAATGAGAAGCCCACACACTGCAACAAAGAGTAGCCCCCATGCGTCGCAACTAGAGAAAGTCCGTGAGCAGCAACAAAGACCCAACACAGCCAAAAATAAATAAATAAAATAAATTAATTTTTAAAAAAAGAAGAATCTTCCCCACAATGAATGGGGAAGACTTAGCCTTTTTACTTCATGAACTTCTAACATACTTGAATAATTTTTGCAATTAGCATACTGCTTTTTAAACTAAAATACAATACACAAAAACTATTAAATAATAAACCAATATTATACTTAACTACTTTTTTTAGGGTATTTACTATATAGCTGTAATTTAAATTAAAGAACTTTACTCCAAATAGCAAACTAATAGTTCAAGATTCCCCTTTCGTAAAGCGAGAATAGAAATTATCTACTTCTAAGAAAATATTCATTCTCTACTTTTCCTTTCCTTTAATATATAGAATCTATATTACTTTTAGCCGTGGAAATAATTATTTTGGAGGTCAGATCTTAAACAAATTAGGGATGAATCATATGGAACTCCTTTGAAAACATTTCAGTGAAATTTTCCTAGTTGTGAACCAACACTAAGGTAAGTTAAACTTTTTTTAAGTACCTTTACTTTTCAAGCACTGTCTTGGGCTTTGGGGACAGGGCATAAGTCTAATAAACACACAAAAAACTAAGACTTAGAAAAACTGCATACACAGTTAAAAATTCTTAATACTATTCCAGGAGATGAGGATTTAACCCTATGAAATTAAGCTAAAAAGTTTAGAGGTAAATACCATATTGCAGAACATTTTCCTTATCAAAACTTACTTACAAGAGCTAATAATGAACCTTTTTTACGTTCTAACCTTAAAAGTTAATTTAAAAAAAAAACTAACTTTGCTCATATTATGCCCTTTCAGTGATATGCAACGGCTGGAAATGATTCAGAACCACGTCATTACCTTTCATGAACAAACGTCCGTATAGAATCAAAGTATAAAAAAAACGTGGATGTCACTGTAGTTAAGAGAACTTGCAAAGAAAGGATGCTGTAGACTTTTCTTAGAAAGGCTGAAAGAGAAAAAAGTTACACATGACTATTTTCTTAAGCATTTATCAGAGAACAGCAAGATCAAATTTCTTCTTAGAAACATTAAATTGTTATATGAATTCTTTTTAAAATCTTAATCCAAATAATGCAATCTGTAACTAAAACTAAAAACAAAAAATCGCCTCCCCCCAAAATCAAAAATTTTAAGTGATAACTATCCTCCAGGAAGCATGAGCTTTAAAAAAATTAAGTTAATGGGCCAGATTACAAATGTTTTCATCAAAATAAAAAGAAAATATTAAATGCATATTTGTAAAACATACAACAAAGCAAAAGATTAAAAACAGAACATTTTAAAGAACGAAGCTATGTTGAAACTGAAAAGCAGGAATAGAAAAGCATATGGTTAGATATAAAATTAAAAAAGAAATCTTAATTTCCAAGCAATACAAATGTTTCCCCAAAATGAATTTCTCCATAAAAGGCAAACAATATTTAAACTTACTTTCACTCACCTATTTTTATTTCTCACTTCTAGTACCTTTACTTCTAGTTTCTATATAAGAAATTCTTACTTTCAAAATATTACCGACATCCATATATCAACTCCAAGGCCTAATGATCTAAAAATACTTATTAACGTCTTCTGAGCTACAGATGACATAAATGATACAGTGAACACCCAACTCACCACCAGCTTCAGAAATAAAACATTAACAACAGTTCTCAACTCTCCTTAACAAACTGCTAATCATCTTTCAAGATTCACCCTTTCTCGGGACTTCCCTAGTGGTCCATTGGTTAAGACTCGGCACTCCCACTGCAGGGGGCCTGTGTTCGATCCCTGGTCAGGGAACTAGATCTGGCATGCCACAATTAAGAGCCTGCATGCCACAACTAAAAGATCCCGCAGGCCGCAACTAAGACCCGACACAGCCAAACAAATAAATAAATAAATGTTAAAAAAAAAAAAATTCAGCCTTTCTCAGTTCCCCAGTCTGAATTAAATGTTCCTCCTCACGTTCCCAAGGGACCCTAAATATACTTCTAGTCACTTTATTTTATAGTGATAAGTCTAACTTTCACTATTAGACTATAAAGACTAAAAAGCTCCCTAATAATAGGATAATATTAATTTTTATACTCCTAGCACCCAGCCAAGGAGTTGGCACAGAATAAATACTCATTAAATTTTATTTGCTTTTAAATAAACCTATATTGAATTAATTAAAAGTGAATCTTGCCAGTCAGGGAAAAGGTCTTATTCTGAAACAATAATGGAGCCACATAACTTCTATAGAGCATTGTTCTTAGGCAAGAAAAACACTATTGAATGACTTTTACCCAACAAAAGATGTGATATTGTCTCTTGACTCTCACGACAAGGTGAATATGATAAATGTCCTCTTTGAAAAAAATTCCTACCAAAGACCTGGTTCCTCAAGGAACGATGAAGTGCTTTGACGGCATGTCTGACAAATATCGAATAATAAAATAAATATTTTATAAGAATAAGGGAATTTTCATAAATACTAAAGATTTAATTCTTAAAGGCCCCGAAATTAAATCTCAATCAGTGTTTCCTTCTGGCACCCTTTTCCAAAACATAGTGAGTTTTTCCTCATGTCTTAAACAGGTTTTAATGAACGTATATCGTAACCAGTGACTCACAGTCACAGTGAGAATCAGTCCTACTTTGGCCTAGGCAGAGGTAATCTTGAACAAAAAGGAGATAAATAGTGTTCATCTCCACAACCTATCTACAACTTACTTTCTTAAAAAGGCCCTGATGTCTGCAAGCTTTGGGAAGTCGTTTCTGCCTTTTTCACAAAAGGAAAGAATCCGCCGCCATAGACAATGTTATTTGGGCTATGTTTCCGCAAATTTAATTCTAAACCAAAGGTCAAACCATTATTCCCCCAAGGGATTTTCTGGACTGTAAAAAAATCATATTCTTTACTTCTGATACCCTACAATGTACCTTATGTAACTCAAACCCATTGCACATAATATATATTCTCAGTTAAGCAGTGAAAGTCAATGTTAATCCTTAACATTTTATGGACCTGTTCTACAGTCAAAACAGTGTGTTTAATGTTTGTGTATGTGCGTGTGCACAAGTGCATATGTGATAAAAGACTGGAAGAATACAAGTGAAGGTGTTAATAATGGTTTTCTTTGGGCAGTATGACTGAGGGTTTCCATGTTCAGTTCTTTGCTAATCTGTGTTTTTTTTAATATATCACCAATAAATATTTATTACTTTTGTAGTAGAAAAACATTTTAAAGAAACCTACGCTGGGGGCTTCGCTGGTGGCGCAGTGGTTAAGAATCTGCCTGCCAATGCATGGGACACGGGTTCAAGCCCTGGTCCGGGAAGATCCCACATGCCGCAGAGCAACTAAGCCCGTGTGCCAGACCTACTGAGCTCACGCTCTAGGGCCCGGGAGCCACAACTACTGAGCCTGCGCTCTAGGGCCCGCAAGCCACAACTACTGAATCCTGTGCACCTAGAGCCCGTGCTCCGCAACAAGAGAAGCCACCGCAACGAGAAGCCCGCACACCGCAACGAAGAGTAGCCCCCGCTCACCGCAACTAGAGAAAGCCCACACGCAGCAACGAAGACCCAACGCAGCCAAAAATAAAATAAATCAAAAAAAAAGGAAACCTATGCTAAGCCAATAAATTCATCATAAAAATAATCCTTAGGCAGATACTCTAGATCACAGCTTTTCTATACTCTTTAAAAATGAGAACTTAAATTGACTCTCATAAAAAGTAACACCTGACACCCATTTTGAATAACATAAAAAGTGGCAAAAGATATACATACGCAGATCACAGGGAAAAATAAAAGATCTGATAAGAAAAGAAAACAAGCCAAACAGCAATCTTTCAATTTCTTTTTTTTTTTTTTTTTTGAGTCCTAATTTCTCCCCTTCTACTTCTCCCCTTTCTACTCAAACTTAACAGGCTAAACCAGGAACTCTTCATTTCTACCCAATCTGTAACCAGCACCAACAGCCCCCAAGCCAAAAATGTAGGAGTCATCTCTCATTCCCCTCCCTTTTCCCAATCCATCAACAACTACCATAGCTTCCACCTGCAAAGTGGACCACCTCTTTGGTCTCCTCTGCAGCCTCTCCAGTCAGTCTTATGATCTCTCACCTGGACTATTGAAGCAGCCTTCTAATTGGTCTCTACGCTTTCACTGGTCCCACCTGTAGTCCCAACCCATTCTCCACAGCTGCCAGCAATCTTTTTGTAATGTAATCCATATCACGTGACTCCCTGCTTAACTACTTTTAATGGTTTCCCTTAAACGTAGAATAAAACTTTGAAGATTTTATGGTGCCTACAGGCCCTACATGATATGGAACCTCTCTAACCTCATCTCATACTACTCTTCCTTTTCCTCACCATGCATTACCCTCACTAGCCACCTTTCTGCTCTGCAAACATGTCAAATCCTTCCTGCTTCTGGGCCTTGGCCCTTGCTGTTTCCTCTGCCTGAAATGCCCTTATCATTCTTTACATGAAATGATGGTTTAACTTTTGACACTCCCTTCAAGTGACTCATCACTTCTAACAAAAAGAATAAAGCAGAAGTGGCAGTGTGTATTATTTCTAAGTCATAAAAGGCAACACCTGTCAACTATACCTCAATAAAAAAAAATTTTAAGGCAATATGGCTACCTACTTGCTCTTTCTTAGATCACTTGCTCTAGAGCAGTGTTTATCAACCTTTTTTTTTAATTGCCCATCTAAGAAGCCTTCTGAACGTTTTTATCCTAATAGCCCTCCAATAAAATTTTAATGCCACAGGGACTTCCCTGGCGGTCCAGTGGTGAGGACTCCACACTTTCACTGCTGAGGGCCCAGGCTCAATCCCTGGTCGGGGAACTAGGATCCCAAAAGCCACGTGGTGTGGCCAAATTAAAAAAATTTTTAATGCCACAAATATACTGTATATATGTTTATGTATCACAACTCTTTGGAAGGCTACAAACCATTGAAATACTTGAGATTTTTTGCTCTCCACCTCAGGAACCAATTTTCACCCTCCTGGAGGCTGTCCCCACTGAGAATGAACACTGTAGAAGCCAGCTGCCAATGCTGTGAGAAACCTCAAGCAGTCCTCTGGAAAGATCCATGAGAAAGTGAGGTCTCCTGCCAACAGCCACTGAGAAACTGAAGCCTTCTGCTAATTGTGATGTGAGTGTGCCTTCCTGCAAGCGTATCCTTCACCACCAGTCAGGACTTCAGATGACTGCAGCCTCAGCCAGCATCCTGACTACACCTATGACAAATCCTGAGCTAGAATCTCTCAGCTACTTGGCTCGTAGAAACTGATAATAAACATTTATTCAAGCCACTAAGTTTTGTGGTAATTTGTTACACAGAAATAAAGACTAATACAGATTTTGGTACCTGGAAGTGGGATGCTGCTGTACCAAAAACCTAAAATATGGAAGAGGCTTTGGAACCAGGTAGTGGGTAGAAGTGGGTAGGTCTTTGAGGTAAAAGCTCAAAGAGCCTTGAAGAAACTATAGAAGGATGACGCCTTTACAGAGGCTGTGGGTAAGGACGTAAAGAGAGGAAAATCTTATGGAAACTGGAGGAAACAGAATCCTTGTTATGTACTGGCAAAAAAATTAGCAACACTGTCACCTGTGGGAACATGGAAAGTAGAAGATGTGCCTAATGAAGTGGTGATCAAAGTAAGGAGATTTCCAAACAGAGCATGCACTTGCTGCCTTCTTGCTGCTCATACTAAAATGCAAGAGATGACACAGCATGTGATGATAAAATCCTTTGTTAGAACCTCACAAGGGGACTTACCTGGTGGTCCAGTGGCTAAGACTCTGCACTTCCACTGCAGGGGGCATGAGTTCCAGCCCTGGTCAGGGAACTAAGATCCCGCACGCCGCGTGGCGCGGCCAAAAGGAAAAGAAAACAAAACAAAACGAACCTCACAAATACCCAACATTGTAACTCAGAAAAAATCATTCAAACAATAGGGCTTCTGAGAGGCTTGAGGAAATAGTCACTCATCAGTCTCAGCCAAAACTCACTCTAAGACATTTGGGTGTGGCTTTTATCTAATGGAGTGAACCTAAGAATCACAGGAGACCCACAAAGTTGTTTGAAGAATTTTATTGGCAAAAATACCACCAAATTATGCTTGTCTTACCTTTGGATGTTGGGTGTGTGGATACAGGTAATTAAAATATTCTTTAGTTCCACAGAGTCTGAGAGGAAATGTACTCATAGGAGCTATACTTAAGGAACCATAGCCAAGGAGCCTCATCCATACCTTTAGATAACAAGATTCTGAACTTTGAGCTGATGTTATAATAGGATAAGACTTTTAGAGGGTCTTAGTTTGCATGTGGAAGAAAGAAAAATAATTTGTAGCCAGAGGGAAATAAATATGCCTGTAAGTTCTTTGACACATCTTCAAAAGGTGGAGCCTAAATACCCTCCCCTTGAATGTGGACTGGACTTAGGAACTTGCTTCTAATAAATACAATAAGGAAGACGTGATGGTGTGTGGGACTGCCCTGACTAGGTCATAAAAGACACTGTAGCTTCCTCGATGGTCTCTCACGGATTGCTTGCTCTTGAGGAAGCCAGCCACCATGCCCATGACACTCAGGCAGCCTATGGAAATGTCATGTGGCAAAAAACTAAGGCCTCTGTCAACATCTGCATGAATGAGGTTTCCAGGAAGCGGATCCTCCAGACTAGTCAAGCCTTAGCTGATTGCAGTCCCAGCCTACACCTTCAGTGGACTCTCATGAGACAGCCTGTGCCACAGCCACCTAGCTAAACCTCTCCCAGATTCCTGACTCTCAGAAACTGTGTGAGGTAATAACTATGTGTTGTTTTAAGCGTCTAAAATTTGGGGTAATTTTTTTTTTTTTTTGGTACGCGGGTCTCTCACTGTTGTGGCCTCTCCCGTCGCGGAGCACAGGCTCCAGACGCGCAGGCTCAGCGGCCGTGGCTCACGGGCCCAGCCGCGGACGGGGGCACGAACCCGTGTCCCCTGCATCGGCAGGCAGACCCTGCGCCACCAGGGAAGCCCTGGGGTAATTTTTAATAAAGCAATAGATAACTAATACACCTGGCTAGCTCCTTCCAATACAACACAACTGCCATCTCCTTTACGAGTTCTTTTCCTGGCCATTCCTGAACTAAAATTGCTGCTGTTCTAGACCCTAGAGTCTACTCCATCACTGTTTCTTTTCTTCATAGAACTTATCACTGTTAGTAGTCTATTTGTTTGCTTGACTCTTTAGGGTCTATCTCCCCTACTCCTCCACCCAAATAACAGCTCTAGAGAAGAGAAATATTATCTGGTTACTGCTATATCCCTAATATTGGTAGGGAGCCCAATAAAGTTGCGTAAACAAAGAAAAACGCTCACCTTCACTCACCTAGCTAAAGAAATGTAGATTAAAACAAGATAACAAGAGTCAGTAAACTACAGAGTCAGTAACACAACAAGAGTCAGTAAACTACAGCTAAGGGCCAAACCCAGCACATCACCTGACCTTGTAGGCGTTACTGGGCACAGTCACACTGTCATGTGTGTGTCCTCTATAGCTGCTCTTGCACCACGATGGCAGAGCTGCGCCACAGTGTCCTTAGAACCCACAAAGCTGAAAGTATTTACCATTTGGCCCTTTGTAGAAAATGTTTGCCAACCCCTGATCTACCAGATTGCCAGATACTAAAAAGTCTGATGATCTCAGTGTTGGTGAGGGTGCAATAATAGAAGTAATACAATGGAAAATTGTATTTTCCTGATATACAAATAATACAATGGAAAATTATTCAGCCTTAAAAAGGAAACTCTGACGCATGCTATAAAATGAACACACCCTGAAAATATGCTAATTGAAATATACTAGTCACAAAAAGACGAATACTGACGATTCCACTTATATGAAGTTATCTAGAGTGGTCAAATTCATAAAGCAAAAAAGTAGAGTGGTGGGGCTTGGGAGAGGGGAAAGTGGCAAGTTGTTTGATGGGTACAAAGTTTCAGTTTTGCAAGATGAAAAAGTTCTGGTGATTAGTTGCATAACAATGTGAATGTATTTAACACTACACACTGAACTGTACACTTAAAAATGGTTAAGATGATAAATTTTTAATGTAGTATGTATTTTACCACAATTTTTAAAAATTTATTAAAAAAACTGAGTTCTATTGCCAAAATAGATCCAAAATTCACTTACAGAAATACAGATCAAGATTCTTAGCGCATGAGCGCTTCGTAAGTCCTCTCCCAGAACAAGTTCCAGCTGCCGGATAGGATGAAAATCTGCTGCAGCTTCTGTGATCAATTGACTGAACTAGAGCGGACAATGAATTCCACTTACATGAAGCTGAGCATTTTAAATTCAAAATAATTTCTACCCGCGAGATATTACATAATAATTTATAACTAACATGGCGTTTTGACTGACCTAGGAAACTTCCATTTCCAGCAAGTGCCTCAATAACACTCACACCTATGTTGAGTTTTAGGTCCTGCAGAGAGGAAACAGTAAACGAGATAGATATGGTCCCTGCCCTCACAGTTCTTACAATCCAGCAAAGAAGACAAGGACATTGGAACCTGGAAACAAGTTCACACCCCCTAAACCAAAAACATCCAAGCAGATAACTCCATTCACGTATATGTCACGATGATAACATAATAAACTTATTTTAACCGAAAAAATAACTCTAGGTTTCTCTTAACTGAAAGATGCCAAATTCAGGCTACTGAGGTTTTCAACTGTCCCCTTCCCCACCGAAGACAGGGTTTAAGGCACGATGGGTTCAGGTTTCTGAGCGCACAGCTGGGGAACCACCTCCTCTCCCTCTGAGCCCCTGCGGAGGGAGATCGCTCTTCCTCCGAGCCGGCGGGGCTGGCAGGAGAAGGGAAGGCTGCCCTCTGAACCCCAGGACACCCGCGCTCTCCCCCGAGCCCGGCCGGTGAGGATGCTCGCCTCAGAGGCCGGCGGCGCGGCGGGACCGACTAGGGACGGCCGAGACGGGCCCGGCGACGTACCCATTCGGATGTGCACGCTGGCGGAGGCCACGCAGCTGCCATAGTTGAAGTCGTCCTCGATGGAGGAGCAGGGGTAGCGGGGTTCAGGGTCCGCCATGTCAGAACTGCACACCCAACCAACCACCTTTCCGAGCTGAGACAACACCAGCACAACGGCCTCCAAGCCACTTCCGGAGGAAGCGGTCCAGCCCCAACTAGCCGAGCGGCTGCGGTCGAGCCAAGCCCCAACTAATCGATTATCTCGCCTCAAAACTTCAGCTAGGCTGAGAAAAAGGAGATGGCTTCAGATGAGGGTGGGAGAGAAAACGAGTCACATTCTCGGCGTCATCTGAAGTGAAGGTTTTCTCAGATTTTCCTCCACAAGCTTCTTCAATCTTCTGACCTGGAGAGTTGCTAAAAGTGATAAAAGCGAAGTCCCATTCATCCTTCCTTTCAACAAATACCCATCTCATTCATATACTCTGTCAATAATCACATTAGGGAGACACTTTTAATTATATTATTTTTATTGAAGTATAGTTGATTTTATTTACACTATTTTTAATAATAACAATCCCTAAAATTATTGAGCACTTTCTATAAAGCAGGCTTTCTTTTTACGCGGGCCTCTCACTGTTGTGGCTTCTCCCGTTGTGGAGCACAGGCTCCGGACGCGCAGGCTCAGCGGCCACGGCTCACGGGCCCAGCCGCTCCACGGCATGTGGGATCTTCCCGGACCGGGGCACGAACCCACGTCCCCTGCATCGCCAGGTGGACTCTCAACCACTGCGCCACCAGGGAGGCCCAAACCAAGCTTTCTTAATGAGATAATGTTTAATCCTGGAAGACAAGTCGGAGCCAACCAGGAAAGACTGGAGTGATGTAGGTAGTTTCTCAAGGGACCAACATCTGCAAAGCGGCGGGGAGCAGGGAGCAAAGCTCAGTATGAGTAGGGCACAGATGGCAAAGTATGAGGCTGAATAGACAAAGGCCAGATCACTGTCTGCCAAATGTAGAATACATTGTAGAGTCATGACCACAGCTAGGGAAGAAGGGATGTTGCTGTACTAATAAAAGAAATGATGGTGGCAAACATGATGGATCAGAGTGAATATTCATGCTATTGCTGTCATTCCACTACAGAGATGAGGTGTAGATATACACAGAGTAATATCATCCCAGGATCCCTTGGAATTTTTATGACGCATTTACTTTGATACACCCACATTTGCCATCCTCACTTTAACCATAACACACAAAAGACTTAGCAAGTAGAACTCAGAATAGCTGTGGAACGGTCTATTCTGAAACCAAATCCTTAAACTTGATGTTATTGGAAGCTTTTGTCTAAAGAACTAAACTTAGCGCTTCCCCAGGGCTTCCCCAGGGCTTCCCTGGTGGTGCAGTGGTTAAGAATCCACCTGCCAATGCAGGGGACACAGGTTCGAGCCCTGCTCTGGGAAGATCCCACATGCCGCAGAGCAACTAAGCCCGTGCACCACAACTACTGAGCCTGTGCTCTAGAACCCGTGAGCCACCACTACTGAGCCCGTGTGCCACAACTACTGAGCCTGCGTGCCACAACTACTGAAGCCCGCATGCCTAGAGCCCGTGCTCCACAACAAGAGAAACCACTGCAGTGAGAAGCCCGCGCACCTCAGAGAAGAGTAGCCCTCACTCACCACAACTAGAAGAAAGCCCACGCACAGCAATGCAGCCAAAAATAAATAAACAACGAAAAAAAAGAACTAACCTCATTTCCATAAAGACAAGCAAAAAAAACTTCTTTCATGATTTTACAGGCATTTCAAAAACACATTACTCATTTTAATATAAAGTCATAATAGGATTTATTATATAGAAGTAACCAGAGTTGGACTGGGAACCCACCATCTTTTCTTTTTTTTTAATGTCATACTCTTTTGCTTTTTTTAAAAAATTTTATATATTTTATTTATTTATTTTTTATTTTTGGCTGTGTTGGGTTTTTGTCGCAGTGCTCCGGCTTTTCTCTAGTTGCAGCGAGCGGGGGCTACTTTTTGTTGCGGTGCACAGGCTTATTGCGGTGGCTTCTCCTGATGCAGAGCATGGGTTCTAGGCACGCGGGCTTCAGTAGTTGTAGCTTGTGGGCTCCGTAATTGTGGCTCACGGGCTCTAGAGCGCAGGCTCAGTAGTTGTGGCAGACAAGCTTAGCTGCTCTGCAGCATGTGGGTTCTTCCTGGACCAGGGCTCAAACCCGTGTCCCCTGAATTTGCAGGCGGATTCTTAACCACTGTGCCACCAGGAAAGTCCAAACCCATTGTCTTATTGACTAAAAGCACCATCAGCAAAGTTTGATCTCCTACCTCTTACCATTTACAAAAAGTAAATTTCAGATGGATTGTGGATATAAATGTGAAAGACAAAACAATAAAACTTTGAGAAGATGATATATAGGAAAATATGATTTGGAGGAAAGAAAAGATTTCTGAAACCAGATACAAACTAGCAGTTAACCCCAAAGGAGAAGACTGACAAACTAAACTATATTAACATGAGGAACTGCTAGTAATCAAAATACACTATAAGAGAGTAAAAGCAAGTCACAGAACAGAGGAAGATATTTGCTACCCATGTAATGTACATAATGCTTCTTTCCAGAATATAAAAACAAATGTTACAAATCAAGAAAACAAGAGAGACAGGCAGCCAACAGAAAAAAAGGCAAACAGGCATCACACTCACACACACACACACACTAAATGACTAATAAACATATAAAAAGATGCTTACCCTCAATGTTCAGAGAAATGCAAATCAGTGCCACAATAAGATATCTCTACACATTCACCAAATGACTAAAGTTAAGAGGTTGACAATACCAAGTGTTGGAAAGGTTGTGGATTAACTGGAACTCTTAAACTAGAACTGGCTTCATAAGCATGTAACCTGTACAATTGCATAGGGCCCTGCTTTCAGAAGGACCTTGCATTTGACTTAATGTTCAACTGTCGCCATTTTGCAATTCTTCATAATTTTTCCTTTGAACTTGTGTTTTATAAGTGAAAGCACAACGGAGCATGGGCAGAAGAGTTACACACAATATATAAGTGTGTACACTCTTCCATGCCAACCATTTGCATTTAGCATTCAGGCAGCCCCATTAGTGCAGAATTCTATTAGACCTGTAATGCATGGGAGTTAGGCTAGATTGAAACCAGTACAAGATGAAATTCCCTGGCGGTCCGGTGGTTAGGACTCTGTGCTCTCACTGCCGAGGTCCCGGTTCAGTCCCTGGTAGGGCAACTAAGGCCCCACAAGCCTCACGGCATGGCCAAAAAAAAAAAAAAGCAAAAGCAAAACAAAACAGTACAAGATAAATGGCGTTACATCTGCAGCTTAGTAAAGAGAAAGGGAGGGAGGGTGCAAACAGCTGAAAGAGGCCAAGCTTTCCTTACCACAGAAATTATTTTGCAGAAAGAATGATGTTCTAAGAAACATGAATGACCAAGGAATCCTATCATAACTTGTAAAATTTGTGTTACTTCCCAGCATTAGCCAACCACCCACACTATAAACAAAGATATAGAAGGAAAGAGAGATAGCACAACTATAGTTTGTTTTCCCTTTAGTCCATCCTTATCTGGAAGCTGAAGGTAGAGAGTGTTGGAAGATTGTGCACATATCAGGAAATGAAATAAAAACATTTTGAGTTAATTTCATGCAGCTTTTCCACAGTTGAAGTAAGAATCAAATACATAAGCACGTACAAGCTATGAAATACAAATTATGTAATTTTGATGACTCCACACATGAGTTTGCATTTAAAACTGGCATTGCACAATATAAAGATCAATGGTGAAATGTGTGCTAATAACTTTAAATGATATTTTTTTCTTTACTTAAAATGACATTAAATAGCAAGTTAAAAAATCATGGCAGGCTTCCCTGCTGGCACAGTGGTTGAGAATCCACCTGCCAATGCAGGGGACACAGGTTCAATCCCCAGTCAGGGAAGATCCCACAGGCCGCGAAGCAACTAAGTC
Source organism: Lipotes vexillifer (assembly GCF_000442215.2). Taxonomy (NCBI): domain Eukaryota; kingdom Metazoa; phylum Chordata; class Mammalia; order Artiodactyla; family Lipotidae; genus Lipotes; species Lipotes vexillifer. The sequence continues at coordinate 1,927,814 of NW_006772326.1, forward strand.
CGTGCGCCACAACTACTGAGCCCGCGCGCTTAGAGGCCGTGCACCGTAGCAAGAGAAGCCACCGCAGTGAGAAGCCCACATGCAGCAACGAAGACCCAACACAGTCAAAAATAAATAAATAAATTTATTTTTTAAAAAAATCATGGCAAGTCAAGAGACTGCAAAAGAAACAAAAAAGCTTTCTGTTTTAGTACATTTAATGGGACTTCTGCCTGCCTTTTAAACAAGGGGCCCACATGTTTATTTTGCGCCGGGCTCCACATATCATGTAGCCGGCTCTGCTAGTGCGACTGTATATGGAGAAAGCCCTTTGGAAAATTGTTTGCCAATATGCACCAAAGCTGAACATACACAACAAGGTCTATGACTCAGCAATTCCACTCCTACATGGAGTATACGCTCAACAGAAATGCATGCATATATTAGTAAAAGATGACCAAGAATACACATAGCAGCCTTATTCATAATAGCCAAAAACTAGAAACAACCCAACTGACCACTGTTGGTAAAATGGATTAAAAAATTGTGGTATATTCATATACTTGCATAGTTTCTACAATGAAAATGAACAAATTACTACTATATACAACATGAATGAACTTCACAAACCTTATGTTAAGCAAAAGAAACCAAATACAAAGAATATGCACTATGAGATTCTATGTAAAGTTAAAAAGTAAGCAAAAGGGGACTTCCCTGGTGGTGCAGTGGTTAAGTGGTTAAGAATCCACCTGTCAATGCAGGGGACACGGGTTCGAGCACTGGTCTGGGAAGATCCCACATGTTGTGGAGCAACTAGGCCTGTGCACCACAACTAGTGAGCCTGCGCTCTAGAGCCCACGAGCCACAACTGCTGAGCCCACACGCCTAGAGCCCGTGCTCTGCAACAAGAGAAGCCACCGCAGTGAGAAGCCCGCACACAGCAACAAAGACCCAGTGCAGCCAAACATTAATTAATTAATTTTTAAAAAGCAAGCAAAATTAACCTGTGGTCTTAGACATCAGGAAATTATCTTTGGGGAGTAAGAAGGGATAAGAACTGGGAGAAGGCACTTAGAAGGACTTCTGGGATGGCTGATTACATATGTTTACTTGTGATAATGTAGCAAGCTGTTTATACTGAGGGTTTGTGTACTGTTTTGTGTATTGTACTGAAATTTTTAAATTGTGTTTTTAAAAGTGACAAAAGTTATTTGCTCCCTCTCAGTTTAGATAAGAAAGTTATCTTATGACAATAAAGCACTTAATTGCAGATATGGAATCCAATAACTCAGTATTTTTTTTAAGCTTATATTGTCAAGAACAAGTTTATTTGTTGTCGTTGGGTTTTGTTTTGTTTTGTTTTTGTTTTTGTTTTATTTTGGCCACATGGCTTGTGGGATCTAGTTCCCCGACCAGGGATTGAACACCAGCCTTCAGCAGTGAGAGCACAGAGCTCTAACCACTGTATCACCAGGGAATTCCCTCCTCTATTCCTTTAAAGCTGAAATTTCATACAGAGTGCTTTGTAAATAAAGTCACTAATCTAAACAAATTTCAGTGGTTTTAAAGACCTATCTGCATCTCTCCTCTTCCTGCAACTTTCCTCTTCTTTCTTACTGTCTCTTCTTCTTTCTCCCCTCTTTTTCATTTAATATATTTGTTCTACCAACTACAGGCTAAAATCTCTTCTAGATTATTCCCAGACTATAATAATTCTATCCTATTCCTAGATCGACTTGAAAACCGTTGTTTTTTTTTTTTTTTGGCTTTTAGATAATAATCTGTGTTCAACATTGAAGGAAGTAGAGACTTAAGCTGCTACTATCTTAAAAAATTTTTTTATCTTTAGAGTTTTATCTACAACTCAAGTTTAGGGACCAGAACAGTAGAGGTTTACAAATCTCATGAATTACCGAAAAAGAGCATGGGCTTTTAGAGCTAAATAAATTTGAGTCTGAATCCTAGCTCAATCACTCACTAACTTTCAAGCACCCAAACTTATATCTCCAGGTCTGGATTTTTTCTACTGTAAACTAAGAATCAGAACACCTAAACTGTGGGTTTGCTGGAGTATTAACATATGTAACGTTGGAGACAACATGTGTAAAGCACTTAACTCTGTGATAACAGGTGCTCTACCATCTCACCCTCACTGAATCTAAATAGGTAGGATTTGAGAGTTATTAAGGAATGGGGAGAATGTTAGAAGGAGGGAGGAAAAGCAGGCATTAAGCATGGCCAGAGGTAGAAATGAACACAACCACCATGAAACAGACTTTAGAGAAACTTGAATAGTAGGCCTTTATTATGTAACAGAGAGTCACTAAGGAAGTAATGTGATGAAATCTCTGTTTAATGTAGATTAATTTGGAAATAAAATGGATTGGGAGAAAGCTAGGCTAGAGAGGTAACACAGTTTTGAGGTTAAGCCTCAATTTCCTCGTCTGTAAGATGCAGATGGCACAGATACCTACTTCAAGGAGCCCTCATGTGAATACATATGTGTGGTATAATAAAAAATGTATTTTGTTTTTGTTCTCAGTTCCTGGCACAGAGCTTCAAAAAACCTTGGAATTTCTGGAGTGATCAGAGTATCTTTTGTTATTCACAAAGAACCCCTTTCCTCCATATCTGAATTTATGCTAATTCATGAGGTGACTTAGGTAGGAGTTGAGATAGTTACAAGGAAGGGGCTGGCCAAGCCAGAAAGACCAAGCTTGTGATTTGAGGGTTGGAACTTTCAGCCACACCCTCCTAGATCTTGAATTCAATCAGTGGTCGATGATTTAATCAATCATGCTTATGTAACAAAATCCTAGATAAAAACTCTGAAACAGTGAGGCTCTGGGAGCTTGTTGGTTGATGAAAGCATCCATGTCCTGGGAGGATGGTACACCTGGAGGGGACAAGGAAGCTCAGGACCCTTCTAAACCTTGTGCTGTTTACCTCTTCATCTTGCTATTCTTTTGTGTCCTTCATAATAAAATGGTCATCATAAGTATAGTGTTTTCCTGAGTTCTGTGAGTTGTTCTAGTGAATTATCAAATTGGTGGGGGCTGGATTCTGGGAACTCTCAAATGCGTAGTCAAATAGGCAGAAATACAGGTAGATTTGGGATACCTAAGACTTGCCGCTGGCATCTGAAGTGGGTTAGTCATGTGGGACTGAGCCCTTAACTTGAAGGACCTGTATTAACTCTGGGTAGTTAGTGTCAGAAATGAAGGCCTTTGACCTTAACTTGCGGGGTCCATGCTAACTCCAGTAGTGAGTATTAGAATTAGATTCACCTGTAATACACTCAGTTGTTATCAGCATATCGTAGTTGGAACACAGTATGTAAAGTACTGACACAGCACCCAGTACAGAGGAAGTGCTCAATAAATGATAGCTGTAATTAATTATTATTGGCTAGAGGCAAAATCATCACTTTTTTCATTTGTTAGACATTTGTTGAGTAATTACCCTGTGCCAAGCAGTATGCAAGGTACCCAAAGATGACTAGGGCTGTCCCACTACACTCCAACCCTCAACAAGCCCACGGGGAAATAACAACAACAAAAAGTGATGATGGAAATAAGTACTGAGTGTTATAGAACCAAAAAAGGAATGATTAACTTTGGGGAGGTTATAAATGGCCTCACAGAGTGTTTTAGTTTGCTAGGGCTGCTGTAACAAATTACCACAAACTGGGGTTTAAAACAATAGATGTTTCTTTTCTCACAGCTCTGGAGGCCACAAGTCAGAAATCCAGGTGTCAGCGGGGTTAGTTCCTTCTAGAAGCTCTTAGAATCTGTTCCATGTCTCTCCAGTGGCACTAGGCCTTCTACCTTCTGTGTCTCTATGTCTAAATCTCCCTCTTCTGATAAGGACACCAGTCACTGGATTAAGGCCCACCCTCATCCAGTATGACCCCATCTTAATTTGATTGCATCTGCAAAGACTCTGTTTCCAATTATGGTCACATTTAGAGGTACCAAGGGTTAGGATTTAAGCACATATTTTGGTATTACACAAGTCAATTCACAACACAGAGGTGGTGACTTCTCAACTGGTCTCAGTGGATAAGTATGGGTTCACCAGGCAAGAGATACTCAAAAAACACAAACATGGACCTCCCTGGTGGCACAGTGGTTGAGAGTCTGCCTGCTGATGCAGGGGACACGGGTTCGTGCCCCGGTCTGGGAAGATCCCACATGCCGCGGAGTGGCAGGGCCCGTGAGCCACGGCCGCTGAGCCTGCGTGTCCGGAGCCTGTGCTCTGCAATGGGAGAGGCCACAACAGTGAGAGGCCCACACACCGCAAAAAACAACAACAACAACAACAAAAAACCCCACAAACATGAAATAACTAGTAAAGACAAATTGGAAAAGACTCAGACACTTATGAGAGACATTACAGAATAAAAAATTTTGTGACTTATCGAATATAGCACCTAGCACAATGTCTGACACAGCAGTTGCTCAGAAATTCTTTTGAATATATCAATCAATTAATCAAAATTACTAAGAGTTCCCTTGGCCATGTCACCAGAAACAAGGAGTTGATTTTTCAGAAAATGATCAGTTTGGGGTATGTTGATTTGAGATGAAAGCAAAAATGAAATAAATAAAGACTGGAGACAGGAATGAGAAGGGAGTCTGCAGGGCGGGCTAGGGCTGAAGACACAAATATTAGTGTGCAGTTTGCAGGGCAGAAATTGAGACACAGATGTAGAGAACAAACATATGGACACCAAGGGGGGAAAGCAGCGGGGGTGGTGGTGTGATGAATTGGGACATTGGAATTGACATATATGCACTAATATGTATAAAATGGATAACTAATAAGAACTTGCTGTATAAAAAATAAATAAAATTTAAAAAAGACACATGCAAAAAATATATATATATATATGAGTGTAGTCCACATAGAGATAATAGATGAAAATGAGATTATATGAAATCTCCAACATCTGGAATAAAAAGATCCAAGAATTCAACCTGTGGGTGCATAGTACAGGCCAGAGGAAGAGTCAGTTAGGAAAACAGAAGAAACAATCACGAATATAGGAAGGAAATACCAAGCATCATCATAGAGGAAAAAAAGGCAAAAATTCAAGAAAGATGATGTGATGAGAGACTAATGCTCAGAATAAGCCCTGAGGCCATTTGATCTGAAAAATTACTAGTATCTTTAGACCCAAATATGCTGGATATTTTCATATACAGACTTGTTATTGCTTTCATTATCAAGACACCAGATTAAAATCCAAGCTTTTATTTTTCTTTCAAAAGTTAAGAACAATGAAATAAATTCAGTACAAGAACAAGAGGAACTATGACCACTATGAAAGGTTACATGATGTAGATAACTAATTACCAAGTGTTGTTAGGATGTGTACTCTGAAACCTGATGATGTGGCATTGTTTCTTGAATTTACGTGCAGAGGGTTTCCTATGAACTGAAATCTGTGTCATTCCCCCCACCCCAATTCATATATTGAAGCCCTAACCCCCAGTATGGGTGAATTCAGAGAAGGGGCTTCTAAGGAGGCAATTAAGGTTAATGATGTCATAGGGTGTGCTGGAGAACGGAAGGGACAAAAGGTATCCACTGAACCGAGAATGCTTTTTTTTTTTTTTTTTTGCAGTACGCGGGCCTCTCACTGTTGTGGCTTCTCCCGTTGCGGAGCACAGGCTCCGGATGCGCAGGCTCAGCGGCCATGGCTCATGGGCCTAGCCGTTCCGCGGCATGTAGGATCTTCCCGGACCGGGGCACGAACCCGCGCCCCCTGCATCGGCAGGCGGACTCCCAACCACTGCGCCACCAGGGAAGCCCCGAGAATGCACTTTAAGACTGAAAAATGAGGCAGGCAGCTCCATACACTTGATGGATCAGTTTATTATAGGGTAACTTACTCACAGGGGGTGATTAGTTGGACAACAATCTGGAAGCATTCAAAGCTGCACTCCACACAGCTGAGGGGCCATTGAGACAATTTTATAGGGTTATGGGGGTAGGTGCTTGGAAACAGGATGTATACTCCTAAAACAAGATTTATGAAGGGGTAACTAGTCTTGAGGGCACAGGGAATATGTCAGCAACATTTTTCATCATTTGGGGACTAACAGAGCATAGAGGCTACCTGGACCTAATGATCACTAAACAATATCTAATAACTACAAAGCCCTTGATGACACAAAAGAGATTCACTACACAGTACAGCCCTAGGTAGGGTCAGTGGAAGGACAGGAGGAACTGAACAGGCCCAAGATGGCCCAGTTATGCTAACAGCCATGCAGCGTGGGGCCCTGATCAGACAGGATTAGTGTCTTTCTAAGAAGAGACACCAGAGTGTTGCCTCCTTCCCTCTCTCTCTCTCCCTCTCCCTCTCTCTGTTTGTGTGCATGCAAGTTAGGCAAAAGTTATTCTAGAAATACATTCTGGGATGAAAAATACTGTGAAAATAATTTGAAAAGGAAATAGTGAAATGGGATGAACCATAAAAGTGCTGGAAGAAATTATTTTCTATAGTTGAAGGTTTTATAATCATAGAGATAATATGTTAACTTTAGTAAGTTTAGAAAACACAAAGTAAGAAAATAAAATCCCCCAAATCCTTTCTATCAACCCTAAAAGGATAATTGTTAACATTTTAGTATTTATTATGTTGTGAAATAACAGATTTTTAGAAAAATGTTTTGATACCTTAAATGGGAAAAGGCTGAGTTACAAGACAATGCAACCCTAATGTTCTTTAAAAATACAGAGAGAGAGAGAGAGAGAGAGAGAGAGAGAGAGAGAGGAAGAGAGGGAGAAAGAGAGAAGGAACTGGGGGAATAATTATTGCATGTTATTTTTGTGAGGTCATTTTGATGAAAGCCCAAGAAACCATTGAACTTTCACTTTTTAAAATTACCAAGTAATGCACACTACAAATATTCTCATCCCATTATTGATCTTTACCCTATTCCTGAACCCCAGGGCACATATGACCCTCTAGAATAAGGCTCAAGGATGAGATGAAACTCAAAGTCGATATAGGTTAGTGATCTTTGTTTCAAAAATTATTTCTGAAACCAGAAAATTCCCTACGACCCACAAGCCTGTGTGTCCTTTGAACATTCATCCTTAGGGATACTGGGTCAATAGCTGCCACCAAGATAGCTGTCTCATACATATTAAGAGCTGTTATCTGCCTCACCTGCTTTCTCTCACCTGTTTTTAGATTTCTGAGACTTTGATGCCCATGCTTAGCTGGAGCTTCACCACTGATAACACCACGTATCTGTGCCATTGTCACTTTGGCCTTCAGGGTTTCCTCAGCATCTCCGTTTGTAATCTTTGCAGTTCATTACTCTCTTACCTCCAGCTGGGGTGGAAACACTTTCTTCTTCTAGTGTCCAAAACTTGAGCGGGGGTGGTGGCTCTAGAGAGCATTCCGTGGCAAAGGGCTAGGTCATAGTGTGAAACAGTTTTGCGGTTTCACCACAGCCCTCTCTTCACTGGAAAGCATGTACCCTGGCAGGGAGTCAGAGTCTTCATGGATTCTGGTGCAGTCTCATGCACGTCTAGAGCAGTCTCAGGCATGTCTCATGAACTTCACATTGCTTCCACCCACGCTGCCAGAATCATTCTCTACTAACATTCATTTTCTCTCAGGGACCCAGTTGTCTCTCTCTGCAATCCGGTTTCCATGCCTATCTCACATCCCCACAGACATAGCTGTAAATGTACATTTGAACTCCAGTTTTGGACAGGGGTTAGTTTCCCTCCCATAGGTTTCAGGCCCTCAGCAAAATCAGGGAGTAATACCAAATGTCTGTTCAGTGAATCAGGATGCATTTAGCTGCAAATGACAAGATCCTTGGTTTAGAAACTGATTTAATAAGGGAATTTATGTCATATAATTATAAGTCCACAAGCAGGACATTCTCCAGGCATAAAACAAATGAGCAAGTTAATGACCTTATCAAGCGTCTGGTTCTTTCTCTCACTAGACCATCCCTAAGACTCATTTCATTCTAATATTGATCTCTGTGTGGTTGCAAAGTGGTTCCAGAGATGGCCAGAGCTGCCGCCTGTTCTTATTCAGATCAAGAAAGAGAAATCTGAATGAAGTTTGGTTCCTGCGGCCATAAATTATTGCCAATTCCAGTCACGTGCCAGCCTGAATCTGAGTACATGGACCATAGCAATTTTAAATATGGAGGCCAAGGTAGACCTTAGCCACATGGGAAGAGCATACCACGCAAGGGAATAGCAAGTACAAAGGCTCTAATGAGGGATTCTGCCTGCTGTGTTCAAGGACCAGCAAGAAGTCAGTGTGGCTATGCAGAATGAACAAGGAATCATGATCAGAGGGTAACAGAGTGGAGGGGGAGTGGGAGAGAGAATGCAGCACGTATGAAGAATCAGATTTTTCTTCTGACTGAAATTAGAAGCCATTCTTGGTTTCTGAACAGAGGAGAGGCATAATCAGATTTGATTTAAAAAGATCAATCTGGCTGCAGTGTTGAGAAAAGCCTGTAGGAAGCAATAGTGAAAGCTACTTTTAGTTAAGAGACAACTACAGTGATCTGGACAAGACACAGTGATGACTCAAACCAGGATGGCGGCTGTGGAGGTGGAGAAAAGTGTCAGGTTCTAAATATATTCCGAATAGAGTCAGCAGGATTTGCTGGTGGATTGAACATGGGCTGTGAAGAAAAGGAGGAGCCAAGGATGACTCTATAGTTTTGGGTTCAAGCTACTGGAAGGATTCAGTAACCTAGATAAGGAAGAATGTCGAAGGGCAGGTTCAGGAGGCATGATCAAGCGTTCAGTTTTGGACATGAGTCTGAAGTTCAAGAGAGAGGTCTAGGCTAAACATGTACACTTGGCAGTGCTGGGTAGATAGTTGGTATTTAAAGCCTCGAAACCACCTGAGATCACCAAGGGAGTGGGTGTCAATGGAGAGGACTATGGACTGAGCCCTGTGGCACCCTGACATTGAGTTAAGGGAGAAGTGGAGGAACAGCAAGGGAAGCTGAAGTGTGACCAATGAAGTCAGGGAAAATGTAAGAGAATGTGGAAGATAGATGAAGAAAGTGTACAAGGAGGGGGTGATCAACCGTGTCAAAAACTAGTAGTCGGTCAAGTAAGATGGGGACTGAAACTTGACTATTATCTTCAGCAGTGATATGGACATAGGTGACCCTGAAGAGAGCAGTTTTAATGGAGTAAGGTGGGACAGATGGCCCTAGTTACAGTGGATTTAAGAGAAAATAAAAGGAGAAAAATTAGAGATGAAATAGTCAACTCTTTACTACAAAAAGGAGCAAGGTAATGGGATGATTGTGGCATCAAAGGGGACAGTGGGGGCTTCCCTGGTGGCGCAGTGGTTGAGAGTCCGCCTGCCGATGCAGGGGACATGGGTTCGTGCCCCGGTCTGGGAGGATCCCACATGCCGCGAAGCGGCTGGGCCCGTGAGCCATGGCCACTGAGCCTGCGCGTCCCGAGCCTGTGCTCCGCGACGGGAGAGGCCACGACGGTGAGAGGCCCGCGTACCGCAAAAAAAAAAAAGGGGGGGGGGACAATGGCATCAAAAAAGTTTTTTGGTTTGTTTTAAGATGGAAGAAATAACTTCATATTTGTATGCTGATAGAACTGATCCAGTAAACAGTGAGAAATTGTTGATTTTGCAGAGTGTGCAAACAGCTGCCCTTAATGTCTTTGAGTAGGGGACAGGAGATGGGATCTAGTGCCCAAGTGAAGAGATTAGACTTAGGAGCCTAGATAATTGATCCATGGAAAAGGTGGTGGGAGGGGGAGTGTATATTAGTGCAAATGCAGGTAGGTACCGTCGATATGGTAATGAGATTCTGTGGAAGTTTTCTCCTGGTGCATCAGTACTCTCAAGATCATCAGCTGAGCATGAGGATGGGGGAGAATGTGATGGGTCTGAGGAGGAAAGAGACACCATATACTACTTGTCAAGGAGATCAGCAGAGTAAATGGACTAAAGGCACAAGTGTGACTGCCTGGCAGCATAAAGGACCCACTTAAGAGCCATGACTTTGATTTTAAACTGAGTCCAATTAACAGGGTTTTTATTCCCCCTCCCACTTCCAGCTACATTCAGGTGTATGGGTGGAGCTCAAAATTGGAAAACTAGATTTCATCAGTATGGTAGACTTGCCAAGGGAGTTCACCAAAGTGAGAGGGGAGCAAGAGAATGGACAGCATGTGCAAGGGAGGGATTATAATAATTGAGTGTGGACTTTATGGATAAAGAGAAAAGTGACAACATCAAGAGGTTGGGGCCAGAGAGGAGGTGGCAAGATTTCGGACTTGGTATCCAGACGGGGGTAGGTGTTGTTGGGGTCAGAGTACTAGAGGATAGGGGATGTACTATTAATGAATCTTGAGCAGGCTAATGAAATAGAATTTACGGACGGGGTGCAGTTATTGATAACGAGAAGTTCTAGGGGATGAGTAAGTGGCTGAAATAGTAGGCAGGAGAAAAATCACTGGAGAAGACATATCAAGGAACTGAGAGTCCAGGGTATGAGAAAGATCATCATCTATTCTACATATATTCTAAATCACCAAGGATTAAGAAGAAATTAGCACGGGAAAGAATTACAGTAAGCAGGAGCTACACAGTCTAAAAATGAGGAGGAGAAATTGAGGTGAGGGAGAGCAGTGGATGATGGCAACAGTGAAGAGTAGTGAGTGATACAACCTGATGATATAAAGTTCAAAAGTCAAAGACAGTTTTAGGGAACAGGGAAGAAGCATGGTCTGATACTGTCAACATTGAAAATGCAAGAAATTTCACATCATCTATACATAGATTTCACATAGTCTGGCTTTCACATAAAATTCTTCCTTCTCTGTAAATCAGATATGGCAAAGCGATCCGTGCTGACTGCTTCACTCAGCAACAGTGATTTCCTGGCTCCCTGGCGTATTTGAGTTTGGCTCCCCTGTTCCAGCAATTCAAGAGCTACTAGGTTAGCCTCTGTTACTTAGCTAATTCAGGTAGTCCCTTTGAGGGGTATAGGGCTTCTAAAGCGTGTACAGATTGGCTGTAAAATTTTAGCCATTTGAACAAAGCCATTTGAACGTTGAAAACAGGGATACAGAAACTCTTGCCCAAACGATGTTGGTTTTACCAATTTTCAAGTACATTTTGTGGAATATTTTACCTGGAAATTCAGGTAGCTACGAAATGACGGTGCGTCGTTACTGTTGATCCCTAGAGGGCGTCATTCCCCAAAAGTACAAATCTGAAAGGTTGCAAACAGGTGTTGATATTTTTCAGCGGATAGCCATCGTCCACTCTTCAGTCCTTCAGGCTGGGATTTTTCTCACCACTTTCGAAGCATCCCCTCCTTTTTGGCAGTGGCATTCGTATCATGCCTGCCGTGGGATATTACAGCATAAACAGTAGAAGATTTCAAAACAATAGCCAATTTTACTTAAACTCCCTGTTGAAAGCAAGAGGAAGATTCTGTGAAGCACTTTGAGGAAGGAAAAAGTGGTCGAAAAATGCTTCATCAGGACAGCCCATGGACAAGAGAAGGTAGTAAAACCAAATAGCAGTTTGGACAAAGGACAGCCTCGAGAAGAAAACGACCACACTCTTATTTCACTTCGTTCTCTCTTATGTTTTTCTGTTCTTGGTATCTAGGTTCATCTTTTTCCAATTATTATTTCAGACATACACATTTACCTGTTTAACTTCGGTAAAAGTTGGGAGGAAAACGTGCCAAACGTTTAGAGTGGCTGTCTTCAGCTGGAGGGGGGGCTATGAGTGATTATTTTCTTCTTTCAGTTTTTCTGGGTTTTCCAAGTGCTCCTCAAGAAACAGTACAAAACGAAATAACTTTGTAAAAAGAAGTCATGACAGGTCATCTCATATCCATCCAGGCCAGGTCGAGGGGGTGGCGGACTCTCCATCAGTTCTGAGCTTCTGGTCTTTCTCCACCTCTCACTCTTTGCTTGGTCTCATCACTCACGTTCCAAAGCCAGAGGAGCGGAAGGACTGTTTAAAACTGAAAGCCAACCTGCAGGGGGAAGCCGGGGCCGGGTGAGCCAGCGCCGGGCCGGGCCGGGCGAGCCCAGGGGCCTCTCCGGGGAGCGGCGCTGTACGTCACGTGGGGCCCGCCCAGGCGCGGCCCGGAATCCGCGCGTGCGGCCGTCTTAGCAGCCGTCGTGGAAGCAGGATTTCCGCGGTTGTGCAACGGCATCGCGCTTCTGCGGAGAGGCTGGGCTCCGCGTTCCTCCCTGGCCCGGCCCCTCCTCTCCGGCAGCCCAGCCATGGCCTGGACCGTGGCGGCGGCGGCGGGGAGCTGCGGGGCCCG
>NW_006772326.1:1940134-1997569 GCF_000442215.2 Lipotes vexillifer
CCTGTTCGACATGCCGCCCGCGCTGCTGGGCGAGTTCTGCGCTGTGCTGGACAGCTGCGACGGCGCGCTCGGCTGGCGCGGCCTCGGTGAGTGTGGCCCGGGCGGCGGGGCCCGTGAGGGGCGGCGGGGCAGCGGCGCCCACGCTCCGTCCGACGTGCGGCCCGCAAGGTCCAGGACTGCGCGGCCTCCGGGGGTCCTTGCTGCGAACCCGCGCTTTCCTCGCTCGCACTGGGAGCGACTCCCCAGACCCACCCCCGAGCTCCCCCTTCGTCACTGAAACTTGTGGTAAGAGTTAAGTGACCGGAGCCTTGGGGAAACCAGCTCCCCCAGTGAAACCATCTAATGTTTCTCCACGATTCCTGCCTTGTTTGGTTCGGAATATTTTCAATAAGAAACGCCTGTGGGATGTCTTCCTGTCCTTTCAAAATGACCCCCAGAATATAATTTTCGTATGAAGACATGTTTATACCTTTAAAATATTTATCCTGTGGTGTTTTCAATGCACTTCCCTTAATTACACTTCAGGTGAAATGCTAAAGTAAAACATTATTTGTAATTAACGTGGCTCCCAGTTTGCTTAATTAAATACATCTTGCTTATTTACCCAGTCTGGTGGAATGAAGTTTTAGGCTAGAGAGTGGCTTTTTAATTTAGTCTAGCAAGTTGGCTCCAAGACTTCATTTTCTGCAGGCTTTGGAAAGTTGAGCAACGGCCTGTTGGAAGTGTTGAGTGTGATCAGAAATAATTCAGGCAAAAATCTGTAAGTACGTGCGTTCATGGTTAGATTTGATACCCCATGATGTCGCAATTAATGTTAGTTGAAAATAAACACAAATATGTCAAAGCAGCTTAGCCTTAATTCTCTGAAATAGCTATTATTCTTACCAAAAATAGCAGAAGACCAAGGAGGAAGAAAGTTTAATTTGTTGTTGATGAACAGTATGGTCACACTTTATGGAATGTGGCATTGGGTTTCTAGTTGTATAAAGATTGTTCATTATAGGCTCTGTAATTTTATATTGTAGCCCTTCAGTAAAAATCAGAAAACTCTGATTTCTGGAAACCATCGACATTTCTAGTATGCATTTGAGACATATCCCTCCCACACTAGATCTTTTTGAAATGGATGATGGCATGGCAGTTTTTGCACCCCATGGTTTCCTAGAGGTACTGAATTTGTAAGTGAAAAATGTTTTAGTCCAGTCCATGGTTAGTGAATGGACTGAGTAGATATCATAAATGTGTGAAGTAGGTTGGTGTAGACTGTGAAAATATAAGAACATGTGTCTCATCTGAAACAGTGAGTACTCAGCCCCAGGTCACTGCTCCTGTTCAGGAAGTTCAGCTCAGTGTTGCTGAATCTTTTTCTCTCCCACCCCCCTCCCTCCTTCCCTCCCTCCCTCCCCCCTTACTCAGCATTGAAATTCAGATATTCATTCGTTACCTGTGTTGTTTCATAAACCCTTCCAATGCCCCTGTCAGGCAGGCACTATTATCATCATCAGTGTTTGAACAGGTGAGAAAACTGTGGTGTACATTGGTTTAGTAACTGGCCCAAGTCAACAGCTGGGAAGTGCAAAGGGAGGACTTGAAGCACATTATACAGGAAGGATGAAGCATGTGAAGACTCTTTGGACTATATTCTAAATTTTTCTGTATATTTAAATCTGTTCTGGGACTTCCCTGGTGGTGCAGTGGATAAGAATCCGCCTGCCAATGCGGGGAACACGGGTTCAAGCCCTGGTCCAGGAAGATCCCACACGCCACGGAGCAACTAAGCCCGTGCGCCACAACTACTGAGCCTGCGCTCTAGAGCCCGAGAGCCACAACTACTGAGCCCATGTGCCACAACTACTGAAGCCCGCGCACCTAGAGCCCGTGCTCTGCAACAAGAGAAGCCACCGAAATGAGAAGCCCATGTACCACAACGAAGAGTAGCCCCCTCTCGCCGCAACAAGAGAAAGCCTGCGTGCAGCAATGAAGACCCAATGCAGCCAAAAAAATAAAATTAAATCTTAAAAAAAAAAACCTGTTCTAAACAATAAAGTCTATTTAAAATTAAAACAAAAAACACATAGACTCTGGAGTCTGTCTACATTTCCCTCTATGACTTCCTCAGGGTCACAAGTACTGCTGTGTTCTTTCAGCTGCATCTCACAGACTCCCTAAAGTACAGCCACTTCTGCCATGAAAGAACCATTCAGTGAACCATTTCAAACATGCAGCCCCATTTTCCTAGTAGTGGAAATAAATGAAGACCACCGAAATGAGAACAAGCAAAGGCTTGTCAGGAGTCAGCTCCCATGGCTTGCATTTGACTGAGATGCAAAGGCAAGCAGAGGATTGGAAAAGCTTTATAGCTGAAAAAGAAGTTTCAGGTATGCCCTGATTGGAGGCTGTTGGCATGGGGAAGATGTATGCAGGCCAACTAGGAGTGGGGAATTCTGTTTAATTCAGGGTACATATTTGGCTTTCTCCAGTTGGCCCTACATTTGAATTGGGGCAAAAATTAGGAAAGCTATCAGCTATTAATGAAGCCTTGGTCATTTTGGGCCAATTGCTATAAGAGTTATTGTTTGGCTTTCTGGACTAGTTGCTACAGATAGTAGTTTGACTTCCCAGACTGGTTACTCTAGATAGAACATTGGCTTCCTGGGCTGGTTGATGCATGTTGTGGGTTACAGTTCTGTTTGTATATCTATCTGGCCATTGTTCCTTTGTATATTTGTTCTCTTATAGGGGAAGAATCTAAACTGTTTACTCCTTTATACTCCAGCTATAATTCATTGTGTAGGGGGTTGTGCCCCTGCTGTCTGGACCAGAGCTCTAGAAGGAGACCTGGAACGGACCAGCTGCTTCATGAATTGTTGGCTCAGCAGAAAGGGAAGGCTGGCTCCATTCCGGGTGGTTGAGGGCAACTGCCTGTGGTTAAATAGGCTGAGTTTCTCCATTGGCACAGTGAAAGGAAAAAGCGGGGAAAGAGGTGCTGGGAGGGAAAACTTGACCTTAGAGGGCGGAAGGGGGAATATTGGAGGACTGAATCAAGAAGACAGTTTCTTTTATGCTCAGGACAGCTGAAAGCCTGAGGATACAGAGGGTCCAAAATTCGATATAGAAAGCAACTGTCAAAGTAATGGGCAAGAGAAGAGAAAAGCGGTAGAAAAGATTAACCAAACTAAGTGTTGGTTCTCAAGCTTATCATGATTCTTGATGATGGTGAATAACAAGCTATGTTTACAAAGGCAGTTCAGAGAAAGGCAGATCATATGGTGGCCTATATGGTATAATCAGTGTATACAGGATGAGGTAGACAGGATGTTAACCAACAGGAATCACCTGTGCAGTCTTTAAAAGCTACAAATGCCCAGGCCCCACCCCTGGAGCTGTTTATTCAGTAGGTCTGGGTCAAGGGTCCAGCATCTTTCTGTTTTTTTGCCAAGCCCCACGGTTGAATCTGATGCACAGCGTGGTTTGGGAGCCATTTGCTTAGGCCAAATTCTCTTCTTTCATAACATCTTATTGTAACAGTTACTTTACTGTAGTGACTGTACTTAATTCTATCCTTAAACACATTCTACATATTAATCATTAAATCACTTATATTTTATTGTTATTGAACATGGTATAATCACAAGGTAATGTATTCTCTGGTTGATGTTGATGATTTTATGGCTTTATAATGAAAGTAGGACCACTGTAGAAAATGCCATTGTCTTATACTACCTCAAAGACATAACATATATGCAGAGCCTCTGGTGACAACTGATTTCATTACATTACCTTGAACTACTGTTTAAATTGTTTGTAGCAGCTCACACTGTAAAACCTCTCAACACTTCAATGAGGGAGGAACCCTGCTTACAGATACTATGTAATAGGTTGTATTCAGTTTTCTTCCTCTCAAAAAGGGAAAGAAAATTATCATAGAAATTATTATTAATCACTTTAAAACAAATTAAATGTAAAATCACATTACATATGCATTTGAATATTTAGTAAAGATTTAAAACAATAATAATACTAATAATTGCCACCATCTTTTGAGTGCATACTATTTGCCAGACACTCTGTGCTAAGCACTTTACATGGATTATCTCATTATTTATCACAAAAACTCTGAGACAGGTACTCTTCCTATTTCCATTTTATAGATAGGAAAAACTGACTCTCAGAGAATTTAGGTAACCTACCTCAAATCAGTCTAGTATGTTGCAGACTAGGATTCTAACCAGATTGTCAGACTCGAGTCTATGTTGTTGTCTTTCTTTAGTTTTAAATAGACTTTATTGCTTAGAACAGTTTTAAATTGATAGAAAAATTTAGAAGATAGTAACAGTACAAAGAGTCCTTATATATTCTGTCCTTCCCATATACTCTGTACCCAGTTTCCCATTATTAACACTTTACATTAGTATGGTACATTTGTTACAATATTGATACATTATTATTAAATACAGTTCATACTTTATTCAGATTTCCTTCATTTTTACCTCAAGTCCCTTTTGTCTTCCAGGATCCCATCTAGGATATCACATTTCACACATTTCATTTAGTTATCATGTATCCTTTGGCTGCTTTTGACTGTGATAATTTCTCAGACTTTTCTAGTTTTTGATGACCTTTATAGTTTTGAGGAGTACTGGTCACTACTGATCAGTGCTGATCTACTGTTTTATAGAATGACCCTCAGTTGAGATTTGTCTGATCTTTTTCTCATGACTAGACTGAGGTTGTGGATTTGGGGAAGGCAGACCACAAAAGGTAGAGTGCCATTTTCGTTACATCCTATCAGGGGAACACACTGTTTACATGACTAATTGCTGTTGACGTTAACCATGGCTGGAGTAGTGTCTGTCAGGTTTCCACGCTGTAAAAGCAGTCTTCCTCCGCGCCCCCTCCCACACCTTTCCATATTATGCTCTTTGGAAGGAAGTCACTATGTGTGGCCCACACTTAAGGAATAGAGAGTTATGCCTCCCCTCCCTGAAAGTGGAGTAGAACCCATGTTCTTCTGACCACCATGTCATTTCTCACATCTTACAGTGTTCTATCTATAGATCAAACTTCTACTCTTCAGTTACCACCCCTTTTTCTGTTCTGCTTTATGGTAAAATTCCTCAAAAGGGCTGTTTACTCTCCATTTTCTCCATTCTCCCTTGAACCTGCTCCAATCAGGCCTTCACCCCCCACTGCACTGCACCATTGAAATTCCTCTTGTCCAGAGTCACTGTGGCTAAATCCAACAGTCAGTTCTCAGTCTTCATCTTATTTGACACAGCTGATCACTCCTTTCTCCTGAAAGCTTAACTTCCCTTCTAGAACATTACACTGTTTATTCTGTTCTTACAGGTTCCTCATTCTCTCTCTCATCTCAGAATGCCCCTGGGATTAGTCCATGGACCTCTTCTCTTCTGTTTATCTACCCACTATCTTGTCATTGCCATCTGTGTGCTAATAACTCCCAGATTTCTTGCCTGGGTCTCTCTCTTGAACATCAGCACCGTCTACCTAGTCCACCTATTGGCCTACTTGACAGACATCTCCAACTTAACAGTCCAGAAGTACTCCCCTCCCCCAGAGTTTTTCCCTATCTTAGTTAATGGCAACCTCATCCTTCATTTGTTCAGGCCAAAATTATTAGTCTTCTGCGACTTCTTGCTTTCTCTCACAAACCACATCCTGTGTCTCAGCAAATGCTGTTCACTCTGCCTTCAGGATCTATCTAATAATCTGACCACTTCTTATCACTGTCACCACAGCCATCCTTGTCCAAACCACCATCAGATTCCACCTGGTTAATTTCAGCAGTCTCCTAACTGGGCTCCTTGCTACTGCATCTGCCCGCCTCAAGTTTCTTTTCAACACAGCAGCCAGTGAGCCTGTTTAGCATATGAAGCATTTTATACCATTATCCTATTCAGAACCGTCCAGTAGCTTCCCATCTCACAGTAAACACCAAAGCCCTACATTGCTTTTCTCACTTCTTTCTTCTTTGTTCAACTCCAGATAAATTGGCCTCCGTGGACCTTCAAGGAATGTTTTTCCTGTAGGTAACCTTGAGGCTTACTTCTTCACATCCTTCCTGATTTTGATTAACTATTACACACCCTAGCTATGCTTTTAAAATTGATACCTCTGTGCTCCCTTATGCTCTTTTACTGCTTTATTTTCCTCTGTATCACTTATCATTCCTCATATACTTTATATATATACATACGTATATATTTCTTTGTTTATTGTCCATGTAGAAATAAGCTTCACGAGGGCAAGGATTTTTGTTTGCCTTGTTTTCTGCTTATTCCTCTAGGATCTAATATGGTACCTGGTACAGAGAAGGTATGCACTAAATATCTGTTGACTGAATGAATTAATGAATGAACAGATGTCTGTTAAACATTCTTTTTGGGCAGAATCTTAGACAAAGTATACTAGATACAGTGTCATGGCCCCTGCTTGTAAGGATTTTCCAATTTAACATAGGCAACAGAACAATAGAGATGCTATAAAGTTTAACAAGGGAAGGAACTACGGGAAAATAGTACTGATGATTACTTGAGTGTGGAATTGTACAGCTTCTGAGTTCCAGACTGAAACACTGGTGTTGAGGGTGGGCTGTTCTTCACTTGTCTCCCAGAAGTCCTGCTCTCTCAATCCCTGGGTCTGGAATTGAGAGAGCAGGACAGATGGAAAGATCCCTGAAAAATCACGCACAGGCCTTCCTGTTTATCAAATAGGAGTCCTACTCATGTAGGGGGTAAAAAGTACACATACGCTTAAGTATGGACAAGTATTATTTCTTGTAAAATGTATGACCTAGTGGGTGTTAATGCTGGTCTGTGAGAGGAGTTGAGCTAAATTATGCTTTTGAGTTTTGTTTTACTTTTTTAGGAATTAAAAATATCTTTTAAATCCTCAAGTTTTAGTTTTTTTTTTTTTAATTGCCTAACTTGTTTGCGTGCTTTGTGGGGGAAAAAAAAAGCCATCTTTTCCTCTTCCCATTTTGTTATCTCAAAACAAACTTTGCAAGAGCGCAGACAATTTCCTAGGGGTTTTGGCATGTGGTTATATGCAAATACAAAGATTCCAAATAGGGTATGTTGCGTTATTCTAAAAAACCCCTTCAGAGACATATTTACATGTGGAGAGTGATTTCTACAGCTGAATTCCCCAGCGTTAGCACTCCTAGATAGTCCTGCCCTCTCAAAACAGAGCCCTGAGAACCTTTGAGCATTGAATGATTATTAAGCTGTCACTATTTTCAGATCAATTTATCTCTGGACTTCTCAGGTCAACTTTTTTGGCTTATATTATGCCAAGATGTCTTTCAAACAAAAAATTCGCCTTCCAAAAAATAATTTTAAACTGTGTTTAAGTACAGCATTTTTTTTCCTGATTTATCTTTTCATGTAGAAGGCTCTTCACTTTTACAACACAACAGTCATCGGGAAGTTCACTCTTTATTTAGGACTATTAATAAATAAAGTTCTACATTCCGGAAGGAACAAGTAAGGAAGGAGTAGAGAAAACTTTGCATGTTGAAGAATATAACAGGAATTAAGAGTTTGCATTCCTGTCGCATCATTTTGAAGCTGTTGTTTTACAGAATTTGATCTAAATGAATTATACATTTTATGGATGCTAAGAATACTCTTTGAGTGGTGTTTCTATTCCCAATGCATCATCATTGGAGAAAAGCTATTAAGATTGTACTGTGAATCACGTTAGGGAAGGAGAAAACATTTCATTTCCAGTCCTGGAAGCAACCCATGCTTTCAGGATCCATTTTCACTGAGCTGGGTCAGTTTTAGCACTGTCAACTATGTACTCTTGGAAAAACGCCTTTGTCTAATCTAGCTTTCCTTAGACTTAGTGCAAACTCAGAAACCTTTGCCGCCCAGGTCAGTGTTAGGGAACTGTAAAAACCTCAGCTCATTTGGCATCTGTTCATTCACCCTCCAGCTAAATCTTAGAGATGTGCTCAAGGGAATCATGGCCTGTTGCACTTTTTTTTTTTTTTTAATATACGTAGTGGATTTATTTTTATTTTTTTATTTTTTACATCTTTATTGGAGTATAATTGCTTTACAATGGTGTGTTAGTTTCTGCTTTATAACAAAGTGAATCAGTTATACATATACATATGTTCCCATAGCTCTTCCCTCTTGCGTCTCCCTCTCTCCCACCCTCCCTATCCCACCCCTCCAGGCGGTCACAAAGCACCGAGCTGATCTCCCTGTGCTATGCGGCTGCTTCCCACTAGCTATCTACCTTATGTTTGGTAGTGTATATATATCCATGCCTCTCTCTCGCCTTGTCACAGCTTACCCTTCCCCCTCCCCATATCCTCAAGTCCATTCTCTAGTAGGTCTGTGTCTTTATTCCTGTCTCACCCCTAGGTTCTTCATGACATTTTTTTTCCTTAAATTCCATATATATGTGTTAGCATATGGTATTTGTCTTTCTCTTTCTGACTTACTTCACTCTGTATGACAGACTCTAGGTCTATCCACCCCATTACAAATAGCTCAATCTCGTTTCTTTTTATGGCTGAATAATATTCCATTGTATATATGTGCCACATCTTCTTTATCCATTCATCCGATGATGGACACTTAGGTTGTTTCCATCTCCGGGCTATTGTAAATAGAGCTGCAATGAACATTTTGGTACATGACTCTTTTTGAATTATGGTTTTCTCAGGGTATATGCCCAGTAGTGGGATTGCTGGGTCGTATGGTAGTTCTATTTGTAGTTTTTTAAGGAACCTCCATACTGTTCTCCATAGTGGCTGTACCAATTCACATTCCCACCATATCTCATTGTAGTTTTGATTTGCATTTCTCTAATGATTAATGATGTTGAGCATTCTTTCATGTGTTTGTTGGCAGTCTGTATATCTTCTTTGGAGAAATGTCTATTTAGGTCTTCTGCCCATTTTTGGATTGGGTTGTTTATTTTTTTGTTATTGAGCTGCATGAGCTGCCTGTAAATTTTAGAGATTAATCCTTTGTCAGTTGATTCATTTGCAAATATTTTCTCCCATTCTGAGGGCTGTCTTTTGGTCTTGTTTATGGTTTCCTTTGCTGTGCAAAAGCTTTGAAGTTTCATTAGGTCCCATTTGTTTATTTTTGTTTTTATCTCCATTACTCTAGGAGATGGGTCAAGAAGGATCTTGCTGTGATTTATGTCATAGAGTGTTCTGCCTATGTTTTCCTCTAAGAGTTTGATAGTTTCTGGCCTTACATTTAGGTCTTTAATCCATTTTGAGCTTATTTTTGTGTATGGTGTTAGGGAGTGATCTAATCTCATACTTTTACATGTACCTGTCCAGTTTTCCCAGCACCACTTATTGAAGAGGCTGTCCTTTCTCCACTGTATATTCCTGCCACCTTTATCAAAGATAAGGTGACCATATGTGCGTGGGTTTATCTCTGGGCTTTCTATCCTATTCCATTGATCTATCTTTCTGTTTTTGTGCCAGTACCATACTGTCTTGATTACTGTAGCTTTGTAGTATAGTCTGAAGTCAGGCAGCCTGATTCCTCCAGCTCCGTTTTTTGTTCTCAAGATTGCTTTGGCTATTCGGGGTCTTTTGTGTTTCCATACAAATTGTGAAATTTTTTGTTCTAGTTCTGTGAAAAATGCCAGTGGCAGTTTGATGGGGATTGCACTGAGTCTGTACATTGCTTTGGGTAGTAGAGTCATTTTCACAATGTTGATTCTTCCAATTCAAGAACATGGTATATCTCTCCATCTATTTGTATCATCTTTAATTTCTTTCATCAGTGTCTTATAATTTTCTGCATACAGGTCTTTTGTCTCCTTAGGTAGGTTTATTCCTAGATATTTTATTCTTTTTGTTGCAGTGGTAAATGGGAGTGTTTTCTTGATTTCACTTTCAGATTTTTCATCATTAGTGTATAGAAATGCCAGAGATTTCTGTGCATTAATTTTGTATCCTGCTACTTTACCGAATTCATTGGTTAGCTCTAGTAGTTTTCTGGTGGCATCTTTAGGATTCTCTATGTATAGTATCATGTCATCTGCAAACAGTGACAGCTTTACTTCTTCTTTTCCTATTTGGATTCCTTTTATTTCCTTTTCTTCTCTGATGCTGTGGCTAAAACTTCCAAAACTGTTGAATAAGAGTGGTGAGAGTGGGCAACCTTGTCTTGTTCCTGATCTTAGTGGAAATGCTTTCAGTTTTTCACCATTGAGGACGATGTTGTCTGTGGGTTTGTCATATATGGCCTTTATTATGTTGAGGAAAGCTCCCTCTATGCCTACTTTCTGCAGGGTTTTTATCATAAATGGGTGTTGGGTTTTGTCGATAGCTTTCTCTGCATCTATTGAGATGATCATATGGTTTTTCTACTTCAGTTTGTTAATATGGTGTATCACGTTGATTGATTTGCGTATATTGAAGAATCCTTGCATTCCTGGAATAAACCCCACTTGGTCATGGTGTATGATCCGTTTAATGTGCTGTTGGATTCTGTTTGCTAGTATTTTGTTGAGGCTGTTGCACTTTTAAAAAGGAAATTCAGAAATTAATAAAAAGAAAAATGGGGAATAGAATTATGTGGGAAAGCTGACATCCCCTGGAACTTGAAAGGTTAACTCCAGATTTCCTTAATAGTTATAAACTGTTCCTTTCCTACTATGAGAATTGTGAGCCATGAAATGTTTATACCTTTTTATGTGCAAATACTATATATGAGACTCCTGCTGCTATTGCCACCAGATGGATCTTCCAAAAACTAAAGCTTCCATCTTTGCATCACCTCCTCAGAAATCTTAGATTGGCCCCATTTACTTTCAGGGAAAAATTTTAAGTTACACTGACACTCAGGTCTGCCATTCAGCAGATACGTATGGAACGTCTGCTATGTGCTAAGCACATTCCTATGCAGGTAACACGGAGACTTCATGGACCTTGTTCACCTTTTCTTTAAGTTGTACCCTCTGCTCTAAGCGTAGTGGTCTCCTCTTTGCCCCCTCATGCCCTTTTCTTCATTTCTGGAACAACTCTCCATCTGACAGGCTCTTCCCTCTTCCTTCATCTGACTGAAACCTTGCCCCAGGCCGCTGCTGTTGCAGAGTCAGCTGATGTCCCACCACCTCATGCTCCTTCCCGGGCTGTGGTAGCCCACACGGACATCTTCTTTCTTCACCCCTGTTAAATTATGTGCATGTCTTATCTCACAGAGTCAAAGTGGAAAGGGAACTGTTTTAATAAGGAAAAAAAAAAATCCTGCTGTGTGTTACATAAATTGTTAATTTATATGGTACATTATGCCTCTGTAAATGTTAGCCAGTTGATTTACTAACAAAGTAGAAATCCAAATTTTCCCTTTGCTGAAATTTGATATTTAACATTCCCTTATTGGAACGTTCATTTGGAGACTGGGAAGTGTTTTAAAGACTGGAGGTGTTTTAAAGTCAGTGCTTATGTAATCAGCAGGCCAGCGAAGGGCAACTAAATTTAGTGTCTGTTTTAGGAGGGACTGTTTGTCGAAGAACGTTAACTGATGAGAAGTTTGAGATTGCTCAGTGAGGCTGTGACTTGTCTGGAGCTGTACTATAGGTTGGTGACAGATCCACCACTAAACCCACGTGTTCCTGCATATATTCAGGGGGCCACGGTGATGTCTGGACTGGTGACTTTTCTCATTAGAAAAGTCTATGGGGCTCAGAGTCCATTCTTTTGTCTTGTTTTCTAATCGTAACTCGAGTGATTTTTTTCCTCCCCCGGTTAGTATACCCTATCCAGTTATTCCTTAAGAATTGGCCTCTCTTTAGAAATACTCATAAACTTGGCTCAGGCTCCAGAAACCACCCCTCTAGGAAGCCTTCCATGATGCCCCATCTTTAGTTAGGGACCCTTCTTCGTGCTCCACTCACACGTGCTATGTGCAGTTACTGCACTGTTGCACACAGTAGATGCTCAACAAACGTTTGAATTACACTGATATACAGTATTTCCTCCAAGAGCTTTTAGAAAGAGTTAAAGTGTTCATAAAAATGTGCCTCAACCACATAGGCAGATGACATCATCCAAAAATACTTTAAAATAGAGTTAGCGTGTCTTGCCAACTATTTTTGCTTTGAAGGTTCCCTTCTATTTTTTTTTTTTTTAGTGCTACTCTATCTAAATTGGCATTTGGAAAGTCCTTGCCTCTTCATGAGACATCATCTCTACAAAGAGATGTAAAAGGAAGATATTCTTGCCAGAACTTAAAATATGGATGAAGGACAAAAACATTCCAACTTAATAATATCACATATTTTGTAGTAACTGTTTCCCCCCTACAGCCTAAGCAGGCATTCAGGTTGAATGTTTCAACTTTATCTTCCTTTGTTTGACATGTACTTACCAGAGCAGCCACTTCCTTTCACTCTTTTCGGGTATAAGATGTGACTGAAATAACGAAACACTCTGACTTCCCTGGTGGCGCAGTGGTTAAGAATCCATCTGCCAATGAAGGGGACATGGGTTCAAGCCCTGGTCCAGGAAGATCCCACGTGCCATGGAGCAACTAAGCCCGTGTGCCACGACTACTGAGCCTGCACTCTAGAGCCCGTGAGCCACAACTACTGAGCCCGCTGTCACAGCCGCTGAAGCCTGCGCTCTAGAGCCTGTGCTCCCTAACAAGAGAAGCTACCGCACTAAGAATCCCGTGCACTGCAACGAAGAGTAGACCCCGCTCGGTGCAGCTAGAGAAAGCCCATGCGCAGCAATGAAGACCCAACACAGCCAAAAATAAATAAATAAATAAATTTAAAAAATAAAACATTCAAGATAAAAAACTTTGTATGTATCAGGTTAGACTAAGTTATACTGCAGTAAAAAACAAAACGAAAAAAAAATAAAAACCCACCACCTAAATCTCAGTGGTTAGCATAACCGAAGCTTACTTTTGGCTCATGGAAAGAGCACTGAGACTCCAGGGCAGCTGATCTCCATGTGGTGGTCCAGCATCTTGGGGAACCCCCGTCTTGACATGTGCTTCTGCCATTGCTGTGACAGGGATGGGAGCCTGGTAATTGCACACTGGCTCTTCAGCGTTTCTGGCTGGAAGAGACACATAGGCGTAACCAACCTAGAGCAAGAAAATATCATCCTCTCTGATGGGGTGGAGGACTAGAAATATTGGTGGACACTAACAATGTCTACCAAGTCCATTTTTTTGCTCCGAAATAGGGGCAATAAGGGTATCATATTGTGATCTCTTTCAGCTGTTAGGATTTACTTACAGTCTCAGCAGGAACATAAAACTGAAGGAAATTGAATAGTCCAGCAAACCCTTGTAGGACTGAAAATATGGGGGCAAGGGCTGCCACATTAAACAGAAGACATTGCCTTTCTGATGTCTTCGTTCGAAGACTGTAACTGGTGTAGTAGTTCCTTAAGAAATTTTTAAAACCTGTGGAATCTGAAACAGACTGAACAAAAGATAGTTCCCTAGGGCTTATTGCTCTTCTCAGAGCTGAGAACCTGTTCGTCTTATAAAAGGACATCAGCCTTTGGAGAACATCATTGTTGGAAAAGTGAGCCCTTCCATGAGGTTACCTTGATTCCTCTTGGAGGTCAGCTTCCATATTTGTGTGTGGTAGAGGGAGAGGGGCCGATTCCCACAACCAGTGACAGTGATGTGTTGCAGGTCCCCACAACCACTCTCAGGTGACAGTTGGATTTTATCTATAGATCTGTATCTGGCTGCCTGAATTTTTAAGACTCTGGAGGATAAAGGTATGAGGGGATGCTGCCATCACCATCACCAGCCCTAAAACACATTGCTAATTTCAGTACTCAGGATGGCTGGCCTAATCCAGGAGTACTGTCCCAGGGACAAGAAAGCTATTCTTTCCATCTGTCATTTGCTTGCTTTCTTCCTCCTTTGCCTTAAAATACACTTTAAAATTTGGGAGTTATGCAGAAAGGCCATGTAATATTTTACCTGAAGAATCCTATTATCTCAGGGTGCCATAAAAAGTCATATACTAAATCAACTATACTCCAATAAAAATTGTTTAAAAAGTCATATACTTTCAGTACAGCTTTAAGGTATTTATACAGGACCCTAAATAAATCATATACACTCTTTTCAAGTAATTAAAATCCTGTTATCCTAGTAGAACATTTCCCTGACCCTACCCAGATAATAACTTTTAATTGCTCAAAAATGTTCAGCAAAGACAGTCTAGAACAACAAAAATTTTTTTTAACATCCTTATTGTAGTATAATTGCTTTACAATGGTGTGTTAGTTTCTGCTTTATAACAAAGTGAATCAGTTATACATATACATATGTCCCCATATCTCTTCCCTCTTGCGTCTCCCTCCCTCCCACCCTTCCTATCCCACCCCTCTAGGTGGTCACAAAGCACCGAGCTGATCTCCCTGTGCTATGCGGCTGCTTCCCACTAGCTATCTATTTTACGTAGAACAAAAATTTTAAACAGCGTTTCATGAAAGCTTCAACAAATGAACCTAACTATATTATCAATGAGTAACCACACTGAAGAGAATGAGAGAGAAAAGAACTAACCTAAGTAACCTTGGAAAACAGGCTCTTCCCAGAATACCCTTAGCCTGAGGACAAAAACAAGTGTGCACAAATGCTGTAATTTGATTAGTTAATGTGTTCCTCACAGGGCTATGGGTTAGCCATTCTGAAAGTACTTTATGTACGTAGTAGAACTGAACAAACAAGCAAATATATTGTGGATAATGAGAGCAAAGTTTCTCACTGTGTGAGAATGAAGTTATATAAGTGAGAAAGGTCTAAAATGTGCCATATGGTATTGACTTGGATCAGAGGTATCCGTTAAAAATCATGGTTTTTAATGTGTGTACAGACAGAAATACAGATGCATGGGTGAGAGCACATACATATATTTCCCACCTCTGTCTGCTTGAAGGACCTGGCAGCAGTGAGCACATATAGCATCTAAGTTCTTGCTTTTTAAACACCATTATCCAATAAAAGGAATCAGGACTCCTTGGAAAAGTAATTATATCAAGGGCTGGGGCAGGGGGAATACAAAATGAGCCTAGAGCATCTTGTAAAGCCAGAACAATAAGAAAGTGTTCCCAAAATGATAGGGCTTGTCAAAAGAATATAGGAGCAGCCTGAATGGACAAAGCTGGAGCAATTTTAGCAACAAAATAAATAATGATAAAATCCAAATAATTGGATTTTAACCTGTAGAGTAAAATAAATATCCATGAGTCCACACTGATATAAATAAATTAATTACCTAAATAAATGGAGAAGAAGAGATAATACTTTCTTACAGAAGAATTGCAGTTAATGAACATAGAAGGAAAAAGGGAAAATTGAAAAATACCATTAAGCAAACCCCACGGTAATAATTATGATAAACAAGAACCATAGATAGATGCAGATATTGTTAGGCAAAATCTGAGAAGCAGGATGCTTCCGTAGTCTCAGAGTATCTCTCCCAACATAGTTATTAGTTAAAAATAATTAATAATAATTTTATAGTGGAGAAACCTGCAGACATCACCTTAACCAAGGGATCAAGGTTAACATCACCAGTGATAAGACATGGACATCATGAACCTCTTGATATTATGCGAGAAGGATACAACAGCATTTCACTGTCCTTAAGGATAAGGAAAAACTGAGGAACATCAGATTAGTGGAGATTAAGGAGAAGGAACAAGTAATTGCAATGTGAGAAACTGGATAGGCTCTTAGAACAGAAAAAAGACATCAGTAGAAAAACAGGTGAAATTAGAATAAGGTCTTCAGTTTAGTAATCTCTAGGTCTGATCTTTGTACCATGGTTACGTAAGATGTTAACATTAGGGGAAGTTGGGTAAGAAATACATGCTAAAATTAGTTCAAAATAAAAATATAAATAAAATGCAACAGAACATATAAGGTACACCAAAAAAACAGGGATTCCAATAAAAGTAAACTATTCTTTGGTTCTTCCTATTACAATTTCCACAGCGGAGCGACTTTCAAGCAGCTGGCTGGATGTTCGTCACATTGAAAGATATGTAGACCAGGGTAAAAGTGGAACAAGAGAATTACTTTGGTCCTGGGCACAGAAAAACAAGACTATTGGTGACCTTTTACAGATTCTCCAGGAGATGGGGCATCATCGAGCTATCCATTTAATTGCAACTTATGGTAAGCATTGATTCTAACGATATGGCTCTTACTCAATTTTATATGAATTGTAACTTGTAAATATTGTATTTTATCTAAGACATTGACTGGTCATGCTGTATGTCAGTGATTCCTCACCTGTGACTTTTATCTGAAGCGGGGTTTGCAGCTTCACATTTTTGTGTCTGACACTTTTTCTTATTGCCTAACTTATACAACACATTCCCTTCTACCACTTTATAGTTTGGTTTTTAAAAAATATTTATTTACAAGCTACACTTCTTAAAATGTTTCATTCTCACTTAGTTAAGAGAATCAGCTCTCTGTCCAAAACTCTGATCTCTGAGTCATAAACATGACCAGAACCACAATATGAGTAAAATACAAATAATGCTATAATTTGTTTTACCATATGATTAGAAGTTAAAA
This sequence comes from Lipotes vexillifer, assembly GCF_000442215.2. Taxonomy (NCBI): domain Eukaryota; kingdom Metazoa; phylum Chordata; class Mammalia; order Artiodactyla; family Lipotidae; genus Lipotes; species Lipotes vexillifer. The sequence continues at coordinate 1,956,712 of NW_006772326.1, forward strand.
ATAATTGGGTTCCCCCCTGTATTTTAGTGCAGATGATACCTCCAAAATAACCCTGGGATTTCTCTATTGTCTTCACTGCTGTTTTTATGCCATGGCTTTCTAACTTCTAACCTGTTTACTGTCCGTTTCACAGTGGCTTGATTCTTCCCTCTCTTTGTCTTCTCTTTCTGATGCTGTGTTATGCATCACATTTATAGTAACCTGATAAATAAAGCTCATGAAGTTTTCTCTGTTCATTCTTTGTCAATAAAATAATCTCCCAATGTCACCTGTTCTGTTTATTCCACTTTAGATTCATTGACTTCAACAAGAATGATCTTGAGTGATCTTGGGTCTTATGTTATAGATTCAGGGCTCTTAGGTTGGAAACTCCTTTAAATCAGCAGGCTTATTCTTTGGCTTTTTCATCCAGGCATATTTTTAGTTCTGTGTATTTGCACACATGCTCTTTGATAATGTATTTTGTCCACTCAAGCCACTGCCTCATCACCTAAAGAAGCTTTGCACACACAAGAAGAAATCCCAAGAGGTTTGTACCAGAAAACTGTAGCTTCAGAATGACTTTTATTTTATAGGTTTTTCACATTAATAAGGTATTAGACAGTTCCCAATAGGCTTCCACCATGATATTATCTGTATAACTTGGCTAATCCCTTTTTTCTGTTGCACACTATTTCTTCACTTAGGGTTTTTTTTTTCCTTAATGTTTGTTTATTTATTTATTTTGGCCACTCCAGGTCTTAGTTGCAGCACGTGAGTTCTTCACTGCAGCATGTGGCTCTTTAGTTGTGGCATGTGGACTTCTTAGTTGCAGCATTCGGACTCTTAGTTGTGGCATGCGAACTCTTACTTGCGGCATGTGAGCTCATAGTTGCAGCATGTATGCAGGATCTAGTTCCCCAACCAGGGATCGAACCCTGGCCCCCTGCATTGGGAGTGCAGAGTCTTACCCACTGGACCACCAGGGAAGTCCCTTCACTTAGTTTTATACAGCAGAATGCTTCACTCTGAAGCTGACTGATCAGGTAAAATGCAGTGAGTCTGGGAGCTGTAAATATAATGCCTTTTCATTATCTGAACCTTTTCCAGCCACTGAAACCACCCATGTGACTTGTTGTTCACAGTATAAACTCACACCAATTTGATAGGACACGGGTATATTTTATACTTCAGTGTTCTGGAACAGATTTCAGGGTGTCTTTTCACACTCTTTGTTGTTTATTTGTGCAGCGGGGAATTATATGGACAAAAATTCCACATCCTTGGTTGACTCCTAGTCTGTTGCACATGGAAAATTAATTTATTTTTTACAATGTGGGATTAGTTGATTTGTGGAAAGGCAATTAATTACTGCCCTAATACCAGGAGATAGATACATCTGAGATGAAAAGGAGGTTAGTGCTTTGTTCTGAATCCTTTGCTGAGGAAAATAGCATTATTTATTTGCAGTTTATTGAATTAGTGCTTTGAATTATGATCTTAAAAACATTGTATAGCTTGTTGAAAGCAGCCACATGATGATTCATTGGAAACATTAAAATGTAACCTGCTGCACAGGTGTTTCCTATGACAGCAGCTCAGTGATGTCAGGAGTTGGAGCTCCTAATTGAAATGCATGAAGATTTAGTCTTTCTTTGTTGCTACCATGAACAGAGTTATCACAACTAAATAATCTGTTTTCGCCTAGCTTTCCTTAAAATTGTTCCATTTGGTGGGATGGTTTCACCTTAATCACCTTAGTCAAGCCATTTTGAATCTCCTGTTTTATATGACAGTGAATTATTGTCTCTTTTTATGTGCAGCAAAAGGACAATGGCTTTTAGTGCCTTTGCAGCCCCCAAACTTCAAATTTTGTTCTACACAACAGTACCTTATTCAGGATGTTCGCTATTTCTTGCCTAATTGCCCTTGCTGGAACCTCTAGTGTAATGTTGAATAGAAGTGCCAAGACCAACACATTCTTGTTCCCGATCTAAGGAGAAAACATTCAGTCTTTCACCATTATGTATGATGTTCACTGTAAGTTTTTCAGAGATGCCCTTTACCAAATTAAGGAAATTTTTTTCTCTCCCTAGAGCTTCATCATGATAGATTATTGGATTTTATGAGTTTGTTCATTTTATTAATGTGGTATATTTTCAGATATTAAGCTAACCTTGGATTCCTGGGGTGAATCCCACTTGGTCATGGTACCTCATCTTTGTTATATGTTTCTGGATTGAGTATTTTGGTGAGGATTTTTGCATCTATATTCATAAAGGATATAGGTCTGTAGTTTTCTTGTGCTATTTTGTGTGGCATTGATATTAGGACAATATTGGCCTCAAAGAAAGATTTGGGAGTTGTTTCCTCCTCTTCTGTTTTGGAAGAATGTGTGAAGAACTGGTCTTAAATCTTCTTTAAATGTTTGGTAAAATTTACCTGTGAAGCCACTTGGGCCTGGGCTTTTCTTTATGGGAAGTCTTAAAATATTAATTAAATCTCTTCCCTTGTTACAGACCCATTCAGGTTGTTTATTTCTTCTTGAATTAGTTTTGGTAGTTTGTGTCTTTCTAGGAATCTGTCCATGTCATTTATCTAGTTTTTTGACAAATAGTTTTTCACAGTATTCCCTTATAATTCTTTTTATTTCTGTAAGGTCAGTAGTTATATCTTTTGTTCTTAATTTTAGTAATTTTGAGTCTTCTTTCTTTCTTGGTCAGTCTAACTAAAAGATTGTCAACTTTGTTTATATTTTCAAAGAACCAGCTTCAGTTTCCTAGATATTTCTCTTCTGTTTTTCTATTCTGTTCTTCTGTTTCATTTATTTCCACTCCAGTCTTAATTCTTCCTTCCTTCTGCTTCCTGTGGTTTAGTTGTTTCTTCTTTTTTAGTTCCTCAAGGCAAAAGTTTAGGCTATTTATTTGATATTTTTCTTCTTTTTAAAGGTGGGCATTAACAGCAATAAATTTCCCTTTAAGTGCTGCTTTTGCTGCATGCCATGTTTTGGCATGTTGTGTTTTTGTTTTCATCCATCACAAAGTATTTTCTAATTTCCCTTGTGATTTCTTCTTTGACTCATTGGTTATTTATAAGTTTGGTGTTTAATTTTCATGTATTTGTCAATTTCCAAAAAAAAAATTTCCTTTTGTTATTGATTTCTACTTTATTTTTTTTCGCATTTTTTTAAAAATGTATTTTTATTTATTTCTGGCTACATTGGGTCTTCATTGCTGCACGTGGGCTTTCTGTAGTTGCAGTGAGTGGGGGCTACTCTTCATTGTGGTGCGCAGGCTTCTCACTGCAGTGGCTTCTCTTGTTGCAGAGCTGGGGCTCTAGGTGTGCAGGCTCAGTAGTTGCGGCACGTGGGCTCAATGGTTGTGGCTTGCGGGCTCTAGAGCACAGGCTCAGTAGTTGTGGCACACGGGCTTAGCTGCTCCATGGCATGTGGGATCCTCCCAGACCAGGGCTTGAACCCGTGTCACCTGCATTGGCAGGCAGATTCTTAACCACTGTGCCACCAGGGAAGCCCTTGATTTCTACTCTAATTCCATGTAGTCAGAGAATATACTTTGTATGATTTCATCCTTCCAAATTTATTGAGGCTTATTTTATTGCCTAACATGTGATCTGTTCTGGAGAATGTTCAACATACACTTGGAAAGTATGAGTATATTCTACTGTTTTGGATGGAATGTTCTATAGATGTCTGTTCGGTCTAATTGATTTATAGTTTTGTTCAAGGAAGCTTATTATTAATTGATTGTATTTTGTTGCTAGTCTTCTAAGCAAAATAATCTAGGAAACATTAGAATACAGTCTAAGACAAACTAGAAGATGAAATAAAACTCTTCTGAAGTCTGAATCAAAATGTCAGAAGTAACAACAAAATATTGCAGAGTTTTAATTTTTTGTAGGAAGCTACATAGACTTCCTTAGTTCAGACAGAAGTAATAGTCTTCAGTTGGGCAGCGTTTGTGGGCATTTGTGATTGATTGCACACGCACGCGCACACACACACACACACACACACACACACACACTCTCTCTCTCTCTCTCTCTCTATCTCTCTCTCTCTCTCTCTCACACTCACTCACCCCTTAATACCTTATCGCACAAGTTGGGATAAAAAGTGAACTAACCAAGAGAGGTATAATCCCATAATCGTAAAAATTTTAAATACATGTACAAAAAACTGGTAACAACATTGCTTTTTTCCTGTCAATTCTCTCCTTCATACTTTAATATTTTTAATGATGTCTAACAATAATTTAAGATAGGTACTCATGGACTTCCCTGGCGGTCCAGTGGTTAGGACTCTGAGCTTCCACTGCAGGGGGCACGGGTTTGATCCCTGGTCAGGCAACTAAGATCCCACGTGCCGCGCCTCACAGCCAAAAATTAAAAAAACAAAAATACAAACAAACAAGAAAAAAAGATAGGTGCTCATGTTTTAAGTGAACAAAGGTATGTTTGTATATTTGATCATTAGAAAGCTCTTTCACATATGGAAATTTGTAACCATTCAATGGGAATGAAACTGAGCTTTAGAAATGAACCTTACTAGCAAGGTATTTATTTTCACAGTGTAAAAAAGAAAAAAAAAGTTTGTTAAGAACATAACATTTTTTGTATCTATATTCCCTTATTTCTCTTTCAGGGGCAGCCTTGAATCCTTCAGAGCAGAGTCATCAGGGAAAAGGATTTCCGATCATGTTATCCAAGGTAGAGTGTGTGTGCATGGGGAATGACCCTTGAACCCTGTTGCATATATATTGAGCGTAAGGAATGAAGTTAGTTATCAGGCAGAAAAATGCTGTATTTGCAGGTATTTTTTTAAATTCGGGTGAGCTTTAGCTCTCATTCTTGTTCATTTATTTGGGGATTCAGGAAATTGGAGATTTGTAAATGTTTGGAGTTAAGAGCTTTGTCCTCTCAGTGATCTGTCAGAGATGAGTCTTAGAACTTTTAAGAATACTGTAAGTTACGCATTTGTCTTAAGTCAGCTTTTAGTTTTCCTGTTCTAGTGTTTTGCATGTTACTGTTAGTTTTTTTTTTTTTTTTTGCGGTACGTGGGCCTCTCACTGCTGTGGCCTCTCCCGCTGCGAAGCACAGGCTCCGGACGCGCAGGCCCAGCGGCCATGGCTCACGGGCCCAGCCGCTCCGTGGCATGTGGGATCTTTCCGGACCGGGGCACGAACCCGCGTCCCCTGCATCGGCAGGCGGACTCCCAACCACTGCACCACCAGGGAATCCCTGTTAGTTTTTATTAAAGCAAATTAGCGGTGATCATTTTTACAGCAATAGAAGTCATTTAAAATTGACTATAGGGCGGGCTTCCCTGGTGGCGCAGTGGTTGGGAGTCCGCCTGCCGATGCAGGGGACGCGGGTTCGTGCCCCGGTCCGGGAGGACCCCACGTGTCGCGGAGCGGCTGGGCCCGTGAGCCATGGCCTCTGGGCCTGTGCGTCCGGAGCCTGTGCTCCGCAGCGGGAGAGGCCACAGCAGTGAGAGGCCCATGTACCGCAAAAAAAAAAAATGACTATAACTATGACTTTGATACTTGAGTTTTTACCGTTGGTATGGAATATATATAGCAGTGAATACTATTGAATAAAATAGAATAACTTTGCATTCTACTAGCTTTCTTCTAAATTAGATTCCACCCTGTTGCACTGTACAGTCCCAGGGGGAGCTTTGGATTTCTGTTGGGTTTCTGTTCTTTCTAGACTTTATGAAATTGAATTATACTTTAATATGTATTTCTTCTTCTAGGAAACAGCTAGTGTCACAGTGGATAATGTTCTTATTCCTGAACATAATGAAAAAGGTAAGAAAAACAAAACAACTTTTCTTTAAATCATGTTTTTCTTTAAGTGAATTCATGAATTCTTTTAAGTGAAATTTAGAAAGATCCAATAAACATAATAACTATTCACTAATATGCAGATTCAGGATAAATTTTTCATAGATATCAAAATATTCTCATTTTGACACATAGTTCTGATGGGTGATACATTATTGTTATATTAAAAATTCATTGGCCAGTAAAGAGCATAATTGTGGTCTCAGGAGAATTTCATGACATTTGCTATTTTTATGTGTCATAGGAAGACATTTAAAAATTACGTTGGGCTTTATACAGTTTTAGAAATTTTCATAGTACTTATAGAGAAATCTTTAGAGGTGATTGTAGAGCAGTGCTGAAGGTCACTATGAAAATCAGTTATTTTCCACACCAACTTGCCTACTTTATCAGCAGGGAGAATAATTTACTTCTATCTGGGAATCATTCTGATAAAACTTTAGTGGCTATTTAACGCTGCCTAGCCTAATCTTTGCCACTAGATCCGATGCTTCTTTGGTTCAAAAGAGAATTAGAATAGTTAGATAAGGTTGTGGTCCTTTAATGTTTAGCAAAAAAGGTTTAAATCAAACAGACTAAGTGTGTAAATATAGCCAAAATTGGTCTCTGAAGCATTTAGCCAGGCTTTTCCCTTTGAATTTGTATTTGATTACCTTTGAAATGTTTCCTCCCAATCTCTGCTTTAGATGATTTTTTAAAAAAGCTGAAGCATCTTCCTGATTTACTCTGAGCAAGTTAGTTAGCCATTTAGAGGATTTGGCTTATGAAAAACATTTCTACCAGTCATGCTTAGAGAATATTATTTAGTCATATCAAAATTTCTACTTCTATATATATATATTTTTTTTTTACTGGTTTTAGGTTCATAGTGGGTCAACAGCAATCTGTTGATCTAATGACAGGGAAACAGTCTTGGAAAAGTTTCCCCAACTAAGTTGTCTGGCTGATCTCTTTGGAAAGGTGATAGAATCACAGTACTTTTGTTTGAATATCTAAAAAGCCATTTGCTCTGTGGGATGGTGGGAGCCAGACCCAAGTAAATGTACAGAGAGCACATGGTGGGCTTCAGTTTTTGCTCCTGGGCCTTTCTCTATTGACTTTTCACTGGGCTCTGATTTGTTTCTAATAGGGAAGTCTTGGTTCTTTATAATGATGGTTGATTCTTAAAAAGAGAAAAAGTAACTTATCTTCTCCCTACTTTCCTTCCTAAGGCATATTGTTTAAATCCTCCATCAGCTTTCACAACGTCATAGAAGGAACCAAAAGTTTCCACAAAGACTTTTTAATCGGAGAAGGGGAAATTTTTGAGGTATACAGAGTGGAAATCCAAAACCGAACATATGCCATTAAATTATTTAAACAGGTATGGAAAGAATTACTATCACAGGATATCCATTCCATTTACTGGCTCATATTTCACATTAAAATGTGTCATTTTTCATCAATATTGAAAGGAGGTATACTTGAAAATAAAATTTCATAAATGGAAATAAGATATATGACCTCTGGTGACTGGAGAAATTACTGAGAAATGAATGCCTGTCTTGCAGGAATGTGGAAGTTAAATCCTTCCCCTCCCCAGATGTATGGCCTGAGAGAGACTTTTCTGAAAAGCGTTGTTAGGACCATTGGGACTTTGGTTAAGATGGTCGTCGAATTGTGCTGGTCTGCTCCAGTTTTCCTGGCTTTCTAGGATGGGCAGCGCCCTCTCCAGGCAGCTTCACAGGCTAAGCCACTGACTGATATTCGGTGCTACTTTATGAATCATCTTCAATCGCAGTTCAGGAGAGGGGGAAAGCTGGGGCTTTGGTAGGAGCAGCACGGCAATGATTGGAGCAGGAGGTTAGAATACAGCTGAGTACAGCCAGGCAAGCAGAAAGGCTATTGGGGGTCCGACTCAGGAGTCAGGAGGAGATAGGTCTGCACACGCATACCCAAAGAGCTGTTCTTCATTGTTGGTCAACAGCCAATAAACATTTACTAAACTTCTTTTATGGGCTGCGTGTTGGGTGGAGATGAACATTCTCCAAGAGTTCCCAGTCTTTTGGGGAAAACAGTTAAAGAAACGATTGAATTGCAGTGTGATAAGTACTTTAGCAGAGATTTGCCCCAGAGCACATAGAAGATAGGCAGAGGAGCGGCTGGCACACGAGTAACCACACGAGTAACCACGCAGTAAACATTTCCTCAGTAAACAAATGGAAAAGTGGATGAAAGGCAGTGACCTTTCAACTGGATTTTGAAGGATAAGGAGAATTCACCAGGCAGCGAGGGAAGTACTTTCTAGATGGAAGAGATAGCAGGTGCCCAGGCTTAGAGGCACATGCATGAAAACCTGTGTCTTACTCACGAAGACCAGCTCGCTTGGTGGAGTAGAGTTTGGTGTGAGAGGGTGGGAACGTAGTGGCATCAGATGATACTGCAAAGATAGGTGAAGTTCATGGATGGTTTCTAAGGAGGGGAGTGAAAGGACGAGATTTGTCTCTTTAAGTATCACTTTGATTACCGGTCAGATGATGGACTGGAAGTTGGCAGGGGCACTGGAGGAAAGACGGCAGGAATTAGACTGGACGTAGAAAGACCTGGCAGAGGGATATCTCAGATGTGTAAACTGAAGTGGATAGGGCTGAAACCTGTATTCTCCAGTTTAATATTAGAATCACCCAGGAAGCGTTTTAAAAACTGAGCTCTGCAGCATCTGGTTAGGTCAGAGTAGTGGTGGTGGTAGGCGTCCCCAGGTGGTTCAGATGTGTGACCAGTGTAACCGCTCTAAGCCAGGGCAGAGGCAGTGGGCATGGCAAGGGAGGGTACTGTGTCTGAAAGATGAGGTGAAATGGAGCAAATCTGGTGATGTGTTAGACAGGGCTGGGGAAATGGGGGAGAAGGAGGGATCTGAGGTGGCCCCAGTTTTGCAGCTTAGATTACAGCGCCTCTTTAAAAAAATTATTAACCCAATTTGTCCATTTCCTCAAATTGCATTTGCCCCACTAATTCTGTATAGACATCTCAAGATTCCTGAGAAGATGAACGTCTAATGAAGAAATGAAGCAATCTATTGTTATAACCATTCAACAAGAAGAATGTGGTTACTCTAGAGGTGTCCTAACTGAAGGCTGCTTCTTAGGGCCAGTGTGTCCCTGGCCCCATCTGTACATTCTCCTCTGGTTGAGCCCCAGGGCCACTTCCCCAAAGACTCTATGCGTCTACTTTCCTCTTCTCTCTGCAGCTGCCACCAACTCACACTCCCTCTTGGGAGTGTTCTTTCCAGGGGTCTGGCTTCAGAATGGGATGTCTTTGCCCTTTCTGTCCCGAAGACAATGATCATCTCCTTGATTGCTCCAGGATGGTTTTGGTGACCCTCCTCTGTACAGTCGCAGCAAAATACCACTGTCTCATAGTATTGATTTCTTCAGGATGGTTTTCTTTAAGGAGCTTTTATTTATCTTTGTATCCCAGTGCCTTATTACAGAGCCTGGCCTATAGTAGTTGCTCAGTAAATGTTTGTTGGGTGAGTTGAATGAAGCACATAGGCTGTTTTCATGAATTTAGTTGCTATTCAGTATTAGTAAAAAGGCAGGAGGTAACAAAGTTACCCAAGACCTAGAGATTGTACAAACTCCTACACACACATACACATATACATCAGGAAAAATGAGATAATTTAATGAAGCCTTAGCCACAGAGCATTTTTTACTATAAATGTAGTTTTGTAACATTGAGACCTTAATTTCAGTAACCTTTCTTAGAGGGACTGAGGCTGGGAACTGTACTTAGGTGTGTTAGATTAGTGCATCCAGCTCACCTGGGGATCTTACAGTGCAGATTCTGATTCAGCACATTTGGGTAGGGACCTGAGACTCAGCATTTCCCACCAGCTCCCAGAGAAGCTGGTATTCCTCGTGCACAGAACACACTTTGAGCAGCAAGAGTGCTAGGGTAGCATGAACACAAAAACTAACCCCTTCACTTTTTCAGATTAAGAAAACGAGGACCCCAGGGAGGTTTGGTAACAATAAGTCACAAATAATGAGTGTTAGAGGTGGGCCTGAGACCCAATCCACTTGCTCCCAGGGCAGTGGTTTTTTAAAACGTAAATTCTCATAATGTGGTCCTTGCAAATGATTTGTTAGACTAGTTTATTGTTTCTGAGTTCTTGGGTTAACTTGGAAAATAGTTTTCAAGATTCCTGTTGGATTTCCCTCCCTTTGTTCCTGAGGACAGAGAGCTCTAAAAACTCTGCCATGGGACTTCCCTGGTGGCGCAGTGGTTAGGAATCCGCCTGCCAATGCAGGGGACATGGGTTCGACCGCTGGTCCAGGAAGATCCCACATGCCGTGGAGCAACTAAGCCCGTGCTCCACAACTACTGAGCCTGCGCTCTGGAGCTTGTGCTCCGCAACAAGAGAAGCCACTGCAATGAGAAGCCCGCGCATCACAATGGAGAGTAGCCCCTGCTCGCTGCAACTAGAGAAAGCCTGCGCACAGCAACGAAGACCCAGTGCAGCCAAAAAATAAATTAAATAAATAAATAAATATTAAAAAAGAAAACAAAAACAAAAAAGAACTCTGCCCTGTCTAGCAATTTGCAAACGATAACTGGAGCACACTTACTTTAACCCTTTCATGGTAGAAGTTAGGAATTTGAGATTCAGAGACGTGCAACGATGTCAGGTGTATGAAGCCATCGAGAACAGTGGAGGTGCTCCATACAATATTATTGAATTCATTAATTTATTCATATGTCAGTCACTCTGCTAGCTTCTGAATCTTCTTTGAAGTAAGGAGTTATATGTTTCATTTTCCTAGTGGGCCCATTTTTTCAAAATTAGTACAAAGGTAAACTTGAACCAACAGCCAAATGACCCAAGTCATAAATGCCAAATTATTGAAATCAATTCTAATCAGAATACAACTATCACAACCAGGATTCTTTGAGATCAAGTGGGGAGTTTCTGTCATGGGATTTTCTTTGAATACATATTTTTGAATTCATGTAAATGTGTACAAAATATGGTGAAAGGGTTTGAATAAAAAATAGAGCAGTATGATACATTTCATGAAAAACTTCTAATTCAAAAGCAGTGGTTCTAAATCTGTTTTGGGGTTAATGGATTTTTGAAAGTCTGATGCAAGCTAAGGATCCTCTCCCCAGAAAAATGTTCATCTGCATTTATACCATAAAGTATCTAATTTCGGGGAGACTATAGACCCTAGGTAAGAATCCCAGAAATAGAGAGATCCTTTCCTTATTTTTTTTCTTCTGTTTTTTTATGATATTTAGGGGGAAAAAATGCAATGTAAGAAACAATGGAAGAGCTTTTTATCTGAGCTTGAAGTTTTACTGCTGTGAGTATATTGCTTTGGATTTCTCCACTTGTGCCTGGTTTTCATCTCTGTTCATCTTTGATTCTACAGCACAGAGCTTGGCATGGTTGGCATTTAATAAATGTGGGTTGGATGTTAGAACATTGGGTAAAATTTTGACATCTGCTTTAGTATATTCCCTGGAATACATTTTAAAATAGACCATTTCCATAATTCACTTGAACATATTTTAACAAGAAACTGTCACAGGGAAATAGGTTAAATCATGTGTGACTAACATGACTGAATGTAAACTAATTCTTAGAACTCTAGAATTGTATATATTTTACCATTGCCCCCCTTTCTTAGAGACATTCCAGTCAAGAAACTGTCTCATCAATATAAACCTCTTCTGGAAGAGAGTTTTAGGCAAAGAAATCAAGTGCTTTCGATGTGCACATTGTTTTCTGGGAATTCATTCATGAGCCTGAAAGTCCTTGGAGACAAACTAAAATGACTTCATTTTCATATATATTCATATGTGCAGCTGTGCAGCCTGTCTCACTGAAGGCCCCTAACCCTATAGAGTTCCAGTCATCACCCTTTACAAACAGAAAATGTTCTTTTCAGATGTTTTCTAAACCAATACATGAATTGCGGGGAGGGAGGTATTGTCCTAAGTCCTTCTCCGTTTATACCCAGGACCAGAAATCAAAATGTTAGAGGCTAAGTATAAACACTTAATATATCATTTAGTCAACAAAAAACTAAAACCAAAATTGTAATAAGGTTTTTATATTTAAACTTTATTTCTTTGCTTATGAATAAATAATAAGTTCAGACACTTCAAAATTCCAAAAGGGCAAAAGGGTAAGCCAAGAGATTTTCTTCCACTATTCTCATCCAGCCACCCAGGTGATTTTCCCAAAGGCAACAGAGTTATCAGTTTCCCGTATATCTCTTCAGAGATATTTTATGTGTAAGCATATATGTATTTTGTCTTCTTGCCTCTTCTCACACAAGAGGTAGCATGCATACATTGTTCACTTTGTTTATTTTACTATTCCACTGTGTGCCGTGCTGTAATGTAATTAACCGTTTTCCTACTGATGGATTTTTAGATTTTTCCTAATCTTTTACTTTAAAAAAAAATGCTACAACAAGAAACCTTTTATATATGTTATTTCAGACCTGTTGGAAAACTTTTTAATATCGCTTAGAAAACTAAGAAAGCTTCACATAAATAAAATTATAGGGTCAAATGGTTGTATGTGTTTACATGTTACCACATTGTCCTCCAGTAGAAGCTATACCAGTTTACACTTATACCAGTCATATGTTAGAGTGCCTGGTTCCCCATATTCTTGATAACATAGCGTTTATTCTTTTAGTTTTTTCTGATGTGCTAAGTGGAAATGGTTTCTCAGTGTAGTTTAAATTTCTTTTTCTATGATGAATGAATCTTTTCATATATTAAGAGATATATTTCCTTTTCCATGAAATATCTGTTAATGTTTTTTGCCCATTTTTTTATTAGGCTGTTGGGTTTTTTCTTAATGGTTTGTAAGAGCATTTTATATATTAGAGAAAATTAGCCCTATTTTTATGTTACAAGATACAAATAATTTTTTTACCACATTTTCGTTTGTCTTTGCTTATTCTAGTTTTTGCCATGTGGAAACAGTTTTCATGTAGTTGAATTTAATCTATACTTTCTCTTATGGATTCTGGGTTTTATATTATAGTTTAAAAGGCCTTCCCCACTGAGAGGTTATAAAATAATTATGCCATTTTTTCCAAGTACTTTTATATTTTCATTTTTTACATTTGTATATCTGATCCATTTGGATTTATTCTGCTGAGGCATTTATGTATTACTTTAGAGAGAATTAACAACTCTATGACGTTGAATATTCCTGGTGTGCCATCATTATCATTTATATTGCTAATATTTCTTTAGTTTTAGGCCCTATACCAAGTACTTCACATGTATTAATTCTTTAATCCTCACAACAATCCTGTGAGGTGAGTCCTGCTATTACCCTCATTTTGCAGATGAGGAAACTGAGGCAGAGTGTACTTTTTTTTTTTTTTAACAAGATCCAGTTTATTTCCTGAATCATACTCAATCTCCCTCTTCTCAGACATTTACTAGTAAATAGGTCAGAGGCAGGCTTCTCCTCTTAGAACATACTGTCTGGAGTGGGTTTAGGAGAGAAGTGCACAAGCAAACAGGCAATTTCAGTAAGTTAAATAATAAGACAAGCAAGTACAGAGCACTGAGGGAGGAGGAAATGCTGATTTGGGGAGGCGGGTGGGCGGCAGAGTAGGTGTCTTGGAAAAAGTAACATCTAAGCTGAGACCTGAGGATGAGGTTTTTTTGTTTAATATTAAAGGAACTACTTAAGGGATTGTATTATGTGTTTATGTATGTACACTTACACACACCCACACATTGCCTTTCTTGAGGAAGAAGGAATAGAGGGACTCAGAAGGGAGGTATACACACACACACACACACACACACACACATACATGCACACACACACGTGTGTTTTATAGGTAAGTTTTGCTACTGAAGAAATGTGTAATAGGATTTTTGTTGTTGTTGTTGTTGCGGTACGCGGGCCTCTCACTGCTGTGGCCTCTCCTGTTGTGGAGCACAGGCTCCGGACACAGAGGATCAGCGGCCATGGCTCACGGGCCCAGCCGCTCCGCGGCATGTGGGATCCTCCCAGACCGGAGCATGAACCCATGTCCCCTGCATCGGCAGGCGGACTCTCAACCACTGCACCACCAGGGAAGCCCTATAATAGGATTTTATATATAACACCATTTATGGAAAAATAGCTTTATTTATTTTAATATCACCAGGCATGCCTAAGACATAGGAGGTGTTCCATAAATAATTGTTGAATTGAGCTGAGTTCACAGTATGTGTGGTGAATTTCCCATGTTTTATATTTCATAGCTGTTACTGGGTTCCATTGGTTTTCACAGTGATGACACATGCCCTCAAGAAATAGAGTTTTGGGCTTCCCTGGTGGCGCAGTGATTGAGAGTCCGCCTGCCGATGCAGGGGACACGGGTTCGTGCCCCGGACCGGGGAGATCCCACATGCCGCGGAGCGGCTGGGCCCGTGAGCCATGGCCGCTGAGCCTGCGCGTCCGGAGCCTGTGCTCTGCAACAGGAGAGGCCACAACAGTGAGAGGCCCTCGTACCGCAAAAAAAAAAAAAAAAAAAAAAGAAATAGAGTTTTTTTAAAAAGGAACCTGAAAAATGTATATGATACTGACACAGAATTCTGGGATTTAAAAATCAGTGATGTGTTTTTCAACATCAAACTTTACTAGTCACATAGATTTCAGGTAACAATACAAGCTTTCTGAAGGCACTGGATGTCTCTTAACTGTGTGACTGGGGCCTAGTACAGCACTTGACATGGTAGCATTCAGTAAATAGATGAATGAAAACAGTCTTCCGAACTCTTCTATTTTGGTGACTTTAGTTACACATGTATACCTGAAGCAACGAAATGGATAATTTCAGTTGTATTGTCTTTAATAAATAAGTTATATTGGGTTTCATGTTGATAAAAATAAGTTAATATCAAATATTGTTTTCTATTTGTTGTAAAGTTCCCAAAACCCCAAATCTTAAGAACTCCTTACTTTCTTAAAATGTCTGTCTTATATTTGGATATTGGCTAATATCTGTCAGAACGCTTTAGACCAATTTGGAAGGCAAATCTGTATCATGTGTCCATTGAAATTCCTTCTCTCTTGGCCAAATTTATATTCTGCTTTATACCTATTCCCCAACCCACCCTACCATCCCCAAAACAGTGTTATTCATTTCCTATTTGAATAAACAGTTTGATGGATTTAAAAAATCTTTTGTTTCAAGGTTCCAACATCCAAACATATTGGAGTTGGCTGCATATTTTACAGAGAGTGAGAAGTTTTGCCTGGTTTATCCGTATATGAGAAATGGATCACTTTTTGACAGATTACAGTGTGTAGTAAGTTATATCTATTACTCTGCCTGATACTCTGACCCTCTAAAGCCCTGGAGCAGCTGCTGAAATACTTGAGCTATTGTGTGTTGTGCAACATGGTGGCCAGAAGAGTTGCTGGGTCCTTACTCCTCATTGATACCATGTCTCAAATGAGTTTACATCAACTACCCTTATTTCTCAGATAATTTTTATTTGCATAACTTTATGCAAAGTACCATTCAGTACAAAGGATAGACATAAAAGTGATAGACACCTTAAAGAGAAGGAACGAGGTTGAATAAATGCCATGGTTTCTCTTTTGTGATGTTTCTGAAAGATAAGTTTAAAAACTGATTCCAAATTGGTTAAATTTCAATTAAGATGAGAATAAAAACGGATTATTTTCAATTACCCACACTATTGTGCCACAATAATTTAAAAATCTTATTTAGTGAACTCTTAAACATCTTATTAGCCATATTTCAATTAAGATAACATTAAAATTATTGGGTATTTCCATTGCCTATAAAGGGGCCTAGAACCAGCGTTGGTAGTAGAAGAAAACCTATTTTGAATTAAAAATAGGTTATGGTAAACTACAATGTTCATTTACCCCCTCTCGCCACCTCCTCATTAGCGTGTATTGGTTTTTACTCAGAAAATACAACCAAACCAACTACTGTTGTCTTTTCAGGGTGACACAGCCCCACTCTCTTGGCACCTTCGAATCAGTATATTAATAGGAACAACCAAAGCCGTTCAGTACTTGCACAGCACGGAACCGTGCTCCGTCATCTGTGGCAGTATATCAAGGTAAATTATCCCAGAGCTGTAGGTTATAGCTGAAGGCCCCTTTCATCATCATGGATGAGTCGGACTTCACCCTATTTTCTGTCTGTAGTTTCCCTGGTGTGTCTGTGTACGTGTTAAGAAATCTCATTGAAGTATTTAAAATCTTACCTTTTTAGGTAAATTTGGTAGACCAAATTTTCCCAAATTTTAAAGGCTGCACTTATATTGCCCATCGGAGAGTTTGTATTATCTTTGGGAATTATTAATGAACAGTGTAGGATAGACAGTTTTGTGTATTTTACTAATTATACCGCACAGCAAACTGTGAAATGAACCTGTATTCATCTCACTTAAAAAAAAAAAAGAAACTGAGGTCTCAGGAAAGGTTAAGTGGCTTATACAAGGACTCCTCACAAGATAACAGTAGTGATGGGCAATTTAAATTCTTCCTCCTTGAGTCTCCAGCCTCCTGCCAATGCCACTGAGCCCGCTGCCTCCTAGCTGTAGGTACTCACCTGTGACAAGCTGAGCGGCAATCCCAGTGTTCATTTTTGAGACACGTGAGAAAATTAGAAGCAACATCTTCCGTCTTTTTTCTTCTTCAGCAGACGTAAAGAATCATTAGACAAAGAGTGTACCCTGTAGCAAACCCCCCCACCCCACCCTGCTGTGCATTTTTCCTGTGTGCCCTTCATCATGAACCTGTCTCAAAGTAGGTAAATACATCTTTGCTGAATAGCAGGGGAGACTGAATTTAAAAGGCTCTGCCTCTTGTGAACCGTCACCTAGTATCTTGGGGAAAGCTTTAAGTGCGCCTTCAAGTTGAACCCAAGAGGAACTGATTGCTTACTTTGCTTTTCTGGTGAAGTGAATTTCGTATAAAAAGACTCTAGATTTTGTTTTGTCCTGGGGGAGTGGTGGGGTTAGGGTGGAGGGGACACAACCCGTAGGCATCTTCTCCTGTTGCAGTGTGGCAGTTCATCAACTGCCAGTGGAATCAGCGTAAAATTTGTGCGCCCTCACGGGCCCTGGGTCAGAGACGGACAGTGAAAGTCTCAGCAATCGGTGAAACCAACCACTAGGTTCCACCTAGTGGAACCTCCCTCTTCCACTCAGCTCTCAGCCAGCTCAGCACTGTAGGTGCTTAAATATGTGTTCTAACTGGGTAGATAGATAAATAAATACCTGGAATTTTGCTGTACATATTCTTTCTTTGGTTTAAAGTGGCTTGAACTTTTTTTTATTTTTATTTTTATTTTTTGGTACGCGGGCCTCTCTCTGTTGCGGCCTCTCCTGTTGTGGAGCACAGGCTTCGGACGCGCAGGCTCAGCGGCCATGGCTCACGGGCCTAGCTGCTCCACGGCATGTGGGATCTTCCTGGACCGGGGCGCGAACCCGTGTCCCCCGCATCGGCAGGCGGACTCTCAACCACTGCGCCACCAGGGAAGCCCTGAACTTATTTTTAATCCCATGAAGTAATCCATTAATTTTAAACATTTTCCTTTTGTGTGACTGATTCATTACCTCCTTTCCTGAAAGCAGAGCTTGATAGGAAAGAGGGATGAGAAGGGAGACAGTGTGGAGGTCCTGGTACTTGATGGGAGAGGGGGACAGGGAAGGCCACCGACCACCGACCTGAGTCACAAGGCTTTCCCACAGCTGACACTGGGCAGGGAGATTTGCCTGTGCCCCTCCAACATGCCTCTCCTGCTTTCAGGTCAGAGCACAGGCTGTGACCCTGATTTCTGCTTTCTCATGATTGGCAAGTGTCTTCAGGCAAGTTCCCGGGAAGTAGGCTCAGAGGCAGAGGTTTGCCTGCAGGGGAATTTTTTGAGAATGCTCTCGGGAATAACAAAAGTAAGGGAAGGAGGAGGAAGACAGAATTGGCCAGTTGGAGAAGCTGAGCTGGGATATGGAAGTAGAGGCCTCAGCAGATGCCATGGGGGCTGCTGAAGTTGGGGTGGCCCTTAGAAACTGTCCCCAAATGAGGCAAGGTGCTTGGGTTTTGGCATCCCTGCATCCAGCCAGCCCTGAGTGGGGCTGTGTTGGGGTGAGGCAGCTCCTTTCTCCCACTAGCAATTCCCAGGTTGGGGCTCAGCTGGGAGCCCTCAGCAGCCACGCCTCCCTGTTGGGGACCGAGTGCCTCCCTGGATCGGGAAGAAAGGATGGGGCCACACCACTGCAGCCGCCACAGTTAGGGAGGAAGTCGGCTGCATGGCACTCTGCAAAATGTGACCAAATGATTTTCTTTTTCTTGTACTTTCCTCCCCACCTTCTTGCCATCCTGTCCTCTTAGTTCAGTATCCACAATTGTTTAAATCAGAGAGATCTGGTTTAAGAGGCTGGCTTTAAAATGCGATTCTGAGCCAACTGCTTGACTCCTCTATGCCTCAGGTTTTTTCCTCTGCAGAGTGCTAATAAGAGAATAATAGCTTCTACCTCTTAGGATTAAATGGCAGAAGGTCTATCGGGGGCTTGGCAAAGAGGATGCACTCACTAAATTGTGGCTCCTGTTATAATGGTCAAGAAGTGGCAGGAGTAGCAGAGGCGGAGGCTAAGAGATATTCTGGCCAGTCAGCCTTTTTACTTATCACCCTTTTACTTATTGTCTTAGTCCGTTTGGGCTGCTCTAACAGAAATACTGTAAATTGAGTGGCTTATAAACAGTACATGTTTATTACTCATAGTTCTGGAGGCTGGGAACTCCAAGATCACGGCCCTGGCCGATTCTGTGTCCCGTGAGAGCTCACAGGTGGCCGTCTTTTCTCTGGTGGAAGGTGTGAGGGGTCTCTCTGGAGTCTCTTTTATGAGGGCACTAATCCCATTCATGAGGGGAGCTGTTATGACCTAATCACCTCCCAAAGGCCCCACCTCCTAATACCGTCACATTGAGGGTTGGGATTTCAACATAGGAATTTAGGGGGACACAAATATTCTGTCCATAGCCCTTACCTCTATCATCAATTTATTGTGTTTGAAAAGTGGACCTACAAACTAAGTTCTCTTTTCATAGAAATCATTTCTGTGTTAGCACATGTTTATTGAACATTTTGCAAATCACGTTCATTTTAGTTCACAAATATTTATGGAACATCTGCTGTGTGCAGAGCATTGTCTTAGACCACAGTGGGGGGAAGACATTGACGATCATAGTCTTGATCTTGAAGCTTCAACCTGGTGATCAGATCGATAGTGAAAACACAGAAGATATATAGTGTGACACTAGGTATGCCTAATGTGTGGTTGGTCTGAGAAGGCTAATTCTAATTAGGTAGTTCCAAGCCAAATCTTTGAGGAGACGGTCATTGTCAGTGGATTGGTTGAAAGAAGGGAAGAGAATATTCCTGGTGGAGGCATAATTTATTCAAGGGAACAGAGTAAAGAAATGCTGGGTGTATAATGAAATCAAGACAAGTTAGTTGAGGGACTTCCCTGGTGGTCCAGTGGCCAAGACTCCGCACTCCCAATGCAGGGGACCTGGGTTTGATCCCTGGTCAGGGAACTAGATCCCACGTGCCACAACTAAAGATCCCGCATGCCGCAGCTAAGACCCGGCACAGCCAAATAAATAAATAAATAAACACTTAAAAAAAAAAAAAGACAAGTTGGTTGATTGGAGAGGAAAGGATGAGATTGGAGAATAATGAAAGATAAGACTGGAGAAAAATAAGGAAAATTGTGGGGAGAGGGTTGGATGGAGCTTTGAACACTTCCTAGGCTGAGGACCTGGGCTTGATAAGCTAGGCTCTTACAAGGGACTCTGAGGCTTCTTCTCTCTGGGGTATAGGTGGGAACAGAAAGGTTCTGAAGTCTCTTAGGTGGTCTCACCATTTAAAAGGAGGCTATTTCTTTCAGGCCAGTATCCCAGGTATTTGTCTGGATGTGCTGAGCTATAAAATCACTTAAATAACACAGAGTGCTCAACAGGTAATATTGATACGAGTAGCAAAAGAGATCTGATCAGAGAAAGGTAGAATTTCATGGAAGAGGCAGGATTGAGCTGGAAGTGAAGCTAGCAGTGTATTTTATTTTATTTTTTGTTGGTGAAGGGGCTGCTGCTGACTGTTGCCTTTCTGGGGGTTCAAGGGCTCAAACATAACCATCTATAGATTACACCCACCCAGTCATGTGTCAAGGTGTGGAATTCTGGGGCTCTGGGCATTGATTTGAGAATTGTGGTTTCACAAGGGTTCATCAGTGTGTCCCCATCTGTTCCAGAGCAAATCAGCCCCCTCCACAGCCACTGAACTCAGCCTTTCTGCTGAGCCTGCCAGCAAAGGTGTTAATTAGTGCCAACTATAACAGTAGACTTTCCCCCGTTCCTTTGGTGACGTGCACACCTGTTCTCTAGAAACTGGAATGAGAACAGCTCATTTCATTCAGGGCACTGAACATCTGTCAGATGGTAATGACATTCAGTCCCCTGCAGTCTTGACCAAACGTGAATTGGCTGACCTAGATCACCCTCCTGAATCTCTTTTAAATGAATCCTTTACTCCATTCTAAACTTGGGCCTCCCCGATTCTTAGTCCCACTGTGTACAGCCTTGTGCTTTCAGGGACATCTGAAATCCCTACTATTCGGCCTTTGTCATATTAATTTTCTAATTCTTTGCGAGGAAAGGCAGCTTCTTGAAGAGATGTCATTTTATGGCACAGCCCTGGTAATTGGCTCAAAAAAGGACATCTCAGTATGTGTTAAAACAGTGACCTTTTCTGTGAGTAAGTCAGGGCTCTGTTTTTGTTGAAGTGAGAAGTGGAAAACCTTTCTTTTCTGCACTTGGGCCTCAGACTGATGAATCACCGAAGAGTCATCATACATCATTTGACATTATTAAATATTGTTTTTAATAGTATGAAATAACGTACAGTGTACATAAAGTGACAGTGCAAAAAGCCAAATTGAAATAGTAAGCAGTACACAATTATAACCTTGTAGAACTACAACTTCAGGAATTTTAAAAAAAAAGATTAAAAATGGAGCATACCAAAATATCAATAAGGCTTTAATTAGATGGAGAGACTATGGCTTTTCATTTAATGGCTTATTTTTTACTTCTACTTGATATTAAATTCTTATTTAAGGAGTATGTCTACTCTTATAATAAAAATAAAATTTATTAGAAAAAAAATAACTCAGGCATCAGACCTTTCTGTCTCAAACCAGGGAATCAGAACTTTCAAGAAGGAGTCTCTAGTTGCCGAATGATATCCCACAGTTTTCATTCTCTGTAATTCTGTCTGCAAAGAAGCTTGATAAGCTCACACCTTCGTTGTTTTAAAAATAGTTTTAAAAATGAAGATTGTAAGGTTATCCTTCAGCAGCCTGGTACCCAAAGTATGAGCAGCACCTTCTGTCTGGGCAACACGAAATGCTGTCACGGGGGTGACGTGGAAAGAGCACAGGAAGTCTGGGTTCGAGTCCAGACCCTGCCCCCCCACTCTCAGGCCACAGTTTTCTCACCTGTACATCAGAGCCAAGTGGGATAATCTCGAGTTGGACCTCTTCTTGCTTTCAAATTCTGTGCCGTTTCACCTGCTTGTTTTTGTACTGTGCTCTATACTCACAAATCTAGGGGCTGTGGCTGGAGAATGACATGACACCACATTTTCTTAGATCTTGGCCAAGCTTTCCCCTGATCAGCTTCCGAGTGAGGATGAGCTCAGATATGTTTCAGGAGGCACCTCCAGACACCTGCTCACCCTAGAGCAGGTTAGGGAGAGTTCTGACTTGCCTGTTTTCCAGGAACACCCCTCCCCAGTCTTTTCCCCGTCCTTCCCCCTTTCCAGCACCCACCCCAGTGATCTCATTGCTGCCCCTGTCCCTTGTCACTGCCTAAGGATGTGGCCTTTGGGGTCTCCCAGGTCTCAGTACAAACGCCAGCTTTACTGCTTTCCAGCAGTGTGATCGTGGGTAAATTACTCAGTTCCTTGAGGCTCAAAAATCTCCTTTATGGAACTAGAACCGCTGTTCTTCTAACCAGGGTTGTGAGGATGAAATAAGATCATCTCTGTGATGCACAGCCCAGGATTTGGCAGTGAGTTTAGTTCCTCCCACCTAATGGAGGCTCAGGTATCTCATCTGACCTGTCCTTGGACCCCTGCATAGCACATTGTTAGACCTCTATTTGGGTGCAACTCTAATTATTAGAACTTCCTCTGTGCTGCACCAAAATGTGACTCGCCCATTAGCCGTTATTTTGGCACCGGAATTATCTATATACGACTAAAGAGAAGAAGAGATAAAATTCATTTCCTTTCTGCCTTGTAATCAACAGTTTCTTGATCTTTTACGAATAGCTGAGTCAAAAAGATGTTTCAGTTAACTATAGTAAATAGAGAGAACACTGAACAGGGAAATAGGAGGGCTAGGCTTTAGTGTAAGCTATTTTGCATAGAATGAGTCATTTCAACCAGCTGGGCCTCATTTACCTCATCTGAAAAAAAGTGGTTATACTTTTAGCAGCGCTGACAAATCTGTTTCATCTCACATTCCATCTTTGAATGACTTCCCGTGTGCCTTGTTGAAAGGGCATCTGGGGTGGGTGGCTCTGAACTCAGTGATGTCTGCCAAGAATGTGGGAGGATGTTTTGGCCACATTTGGGCCACATACCTGCCATATGCCCAGTGGTCTAAGGCTGCTTCCGGTTTCAAATTCTCTTAATTTACAGACTGATTATATGATCAGTTGTTTACTTGGTATCTTGTATAGATTCAGCATTATGCTCTGTAAACAGCAGAAGCTGGTCTCTGAGGAGTGCCAAATCGAAGAGTGCAGGCTGGACAGTAGGAACTTGGAGAAAGGAGGGCTGCTGGAGTTCAGAGCAGTCGAGTGGAAACTCCATGGAGGAGGTGAATCAAGCTGCATAGTGGATTTGTATGACAATAAGTGGGAGGGAGTACTTTGCAGGTAAGGGGAGCAGCATAAAAAGGCCCCCAGACAGCAGTAAGCCCAGTCTATCCTGACTGCACCGCTAAGTGTTAGTACCTTCAACGTGGCTGATAGGCTGCAGACGTATTAGGGAGCTCAGTGAAAGCCAAGGCACTGAGTTTACGCATCGTTTGGTCTTATCGTTCGTTGGTTTGACAGAGGAGAAAGCTGAGACTTACAGAGGTTAGTAACCTGCCTCAGTCACATATCTGTAGATGGGTTCCACACTTGTGTGGGTCCAACAGTCATGCTCTTATTAGGTAATTAAGCCTTTCTAGCCGAGACTCCTGGGAGCATGTTGGCTTCCTCAGCAGAGGCAGGGAAATGGGACAGGAGAGAACATAATTAGTATGTGCAAATTTGGAAATGTTGACCTTGGACTCCTAGTGAAAACGGCAGCAGGCGGCCGACTTTGGGGGGGAGATTAGGCCTGGTGGTCTGCATTCGGAATCTTCACCTTGTGCAGGCAGAGAGAGAGAGTTAACGGTCTTCGAAGGAAGACACTCTCAAGGACACAGCTGCAGAACACCAAGGATGAAGCCGAGACCACATTTCAAAGGTATTTTCAAGAAGTCTGCTGGTTTAGTTACCCCCAAAATGTCTTAGTAATTTGAACTCTGCAAAGAGAATGTTATAAAAACCAAATCCATTTCCAGATGGTGGAATCTGAGGAGGAAAAGGATTGAAAGAAAAGAATCCTAAAGAGTTGAAGTCTCTGTTCTTGGCGAAAGACCCTCACATTTTTATTGGGGAAAACGAAGATGTTTGTGAATTATGGGATCACATAAAAGCATCTGAAGGCAGTAAGCCTTCTTGTTATTTCCATCTTATTTCTTAGCGAGCGTAACTGTTTTCACATTTATGAATGATTTTAAATTGAAATGCATTTTTACCCCTGGCATTTTTCATCCCAGACATTCATTTTTGTTAATGTTGCCAAAGTGAGGAGATAATCTTGGGGAACATTTCTAATGTTCCCTACAAGATCATGTTCTCTTATGGTATGGCCGTGTGTCTCCTGCCAAGTGAAACGGTCTTTCATACGAGGGAGGTGGTCTAGGAAAGAAAGGAAGGAAGAAGCCATCTGCTTAAAAATGAATTTTTTTAAAAATGGAAATTGATCAAATATATATGGCCGTAGTAAGTGCGTAGGGAATTTCCTGTGTGAGGGACTAGAAAGACTGAGTAGCTGGGAAGGAGGGCGGGCAGCCACACATGGGCTCCTTCAGTGTGACTGCGTCACCCTTGCCCATGGGCCCAAGCTCCTCCTGCCTTTGCCCCCAAGACCTGAGGTGTGTGGTGAGGCCACCGGGCTCCAGCTCAGCGTTTAGCAGGGCCCGAAAATGCAGGGAATGCAAATGTTTGTTTGATTGATGGTTTAATTAACCAGTCTCCCCCCTGTCTGACGTCACCCCCCTCCCCTGCCAAAAAAAACTACTTTTGTTTTTCAGAGACATTTTAGATACAGCAATTCTTTTTCTTCAGATTTTTCCTATTTTCCCCCTCGTGCCTGCCTTCTTCTAAAATATCCAAATATGTTCATGTTTTCTAAGGAATGCCAAAACAAATATTATGTAAATTAAAATTTTCCCTATTAATTTTATTTACCACTATTGTCTCTAAACCCCAATGTTCATTTATTTATATACAGGAATACATACATGCATGCACACATACATACCAAACAATGTGTATATTTTTCTCTCCATGGTCTTAAAATATCTGGGAATATTAGTTTAGTCAGGTTCTTCCAGAAGTCCTCTGGAACTGTTCTGAAACACAATTGATGCCTTGAAACTGATTAACTCAAGGGTGTTCAGATCTCCAGGGTTATCCTGCAACCCTCTGTACCTCTGTTACATCAAATTGGTGTCCTTGAACTTCTAGAGACACCTAACCAAGTTCTGTAGGATTTTAAGGTAAGGTGGTGGGTATAGGATGGACAGTGGCCAGACTACATCCTTGAAAGCATGTTCTCTCCCTGTGCATCAGGCACTCTGCTTATGTTTTCTCATTTAGTCCTTGTAACAATCCTGTGAGGTAAGCATCATCAGATCTTTTTACCTACAAGGAAGTTGAGGCTCAGGGAAGTTGGGCTAGTTTGGTCAGAGACGAAATTTCACATTTAAAGGAGGAAGACCCCTTATCGTCTGGGCCTAGGACTCAGAAGACACCAATAAAGCAAGAACAAGCCATAATACTTGGCATCATTTGAGGCCAGATACACTGCATGCTGAAGTGGGAGAGGGTGTGTATGCCTTTTTCTAGTAATCTGCAGATTGTCGGAGAAACTGGGTCTTGCAAGACATCTGGTGAGGGGTGTCTTAGTGTTGCAACAGCGGTGACACAGACAGCAAGCTGTCCTGTTGCCTCAGGCTGTCATGGAGAGCCAGTTGGGTGCTCTTTATCTCTGGGGCCAATTAAGTGAAGTCTAGACTTTTCCTGAGAGTTGCCAGGTATTCAGGGACTGAGCTACTGAGCACCAACAACTCCCCCTAAAATCAAAATATAGATACAGATTTTTAAAAACCAGTCATGCGCTTACATGTCAAACATATTTGCACTTAAATTCAGATCCTGCATTACAATCTAGGTGTATCATCTTGCTTTATATTTAAGGCCCAAGGGCTTCAGCTTTAAATTAGGAGACAACGTGAGCCAAAGGTACCCAAAAAGAGTTGTCCTAGAGACCCCTAGCAATAGAGAGATGAAGTAACATCCCCAGAATCAGAATACGAATTCACCACTTTGTGTGGGATTTTCCCCATCACCTTAATGTACCACTACTAGTCCTTCTGCTAGAAGAGTTATCTAGAGAGATGGTGGTCTCTCTGCTACAGTAAGTAGCCTTGTGGGAGAGAAGAGAAGAAATAGGTGGTAGAAGCACTAAATTGAAGGCGTGGGCCATTGGATGTTTCTCATCTGTTTGCTGCATTCTGTTGTTACGTGATTTTAGTTATTTTATGTTGTCTTTGTTCTGTTAGTCTGTTTTTACTCCTGTAGGGTGAATGCATTCAGTTGACCTGCAAGGTAACTGAAGGCACCTTATGTTTTATTTTATTTTTATTTTTTTTAATTTATTTATTTATTTTTGACCGTGTTGGGTCTTCGTTTCTGTGCGAGGGCTTTCTCCAGTTGCGGCGAGCGGGGGCCACTCTTCATCGCGGTGCGCGGGCGTCTCACTGTCGCGGCCTCTCCCGTTGCGGAGCACAGGCTCCAGACGCGCAGGCTCAGTAGCTGTGGCTCACGGGCTTAGTTGCTCCGCGGCACGTGGGATCCTCCCAGACCAGGGCTCGAACCCGCATCCCCTGCATTAGCAGGCAGATTCTCAACCACTGCGCCACCAGGGAAGCCCGGCACCTTATGTTTGCACATTCTATTTGAGGTTGAAGGAGGGGAGAGAATTCAGGTACAATTGACTGTTGAAGGGCCTTTTGCAGTTCCCACTTTCCTAAAAGAGAGCATCCTTCTTTAGCTACCATTAACCTTTATTTAGAACAGAGTAAATCACTGGACTCAAAATTTATGTTGTACACTAAAGTCTGCTGGTAAGCGATTTGTCTTCACACTTTCATTATTCAAAGTGTAAATGCAGTGCCCTGGAACAATTTCACATTCTTATTGATGGCTTCTCACTGACCCAAAGTCCTCTGTGTAACCCAAAGTCCTCTAATGTGTAACTCTGTGTAACGCTGTGGTTACTCAGCTCACCTCTGCCTCTTACAGAAGCATGAGTCACCAGTTGCTGAAAACTCCCCCAGTTTCTCTGAGGATCAAATAATGGATTAGATTATGAGCGGTGGTGTTTCTTTGTAGTTAGAAAAGACCTTTTGTACGTAGAAAAGACCTGTTCTTCAGGGATTCCGTTTCACCAGTTCAACTTTTTGCATTCTCTTTTAAGTTATGGTTTTATACCATTCTTAAGGCTAGGGTGAAGGAAGAAGCGGGTGAGATGTTTGACCTTTAAGCTCTGGCATTCAGATCTTTGCTGTCCTCCTCTTATGCTGAAATAAAGCGGGGTGGGGGGCAGTGGTAGGGCAGCGGGGCAGAAGAGAGCCAGGCTCTCAGGGTGGCAGAAGCTTGGGTCCTGGTAATGAGAGTTAATGAAACTCTCTGCCCACCTCACCTCCTGGCACACCTGGCAAACTCCTGCATTAAATACCCCGGGACTCTGAAATGATCAGGGCATCTCTGGAAGCCCCAGCCTTGATCTGAACAAATGAAGTGTACACCTGTGGAAGAAGTCATTAAGAGCTAAATGTCTGTTCTTATCTAGAGCTGGGTTGAAGGTAGGGTCTGGCTCTAATGTATTCCCCACATTCAGAGGTTCAGGATAGCTACCACTGTTCTCCAACTGAGAAAGTGGGAGACCAGGTAAGGAGTAACATAGATGGTGTGCTGTGTGAGACCCCATCTGGCCTCAGAAACTGCCAGGTTTGAAATATCTGGGGAGAAAAGACCAGGCAAGGAGAATAATGAGGACTGTGCTTACTGATACAAGTCTAGAGAGCCAGGCCTTCTCTGACTTTCTCCTTGTAGGTACAAGGATCGTGCAACAAGTAAAGGCCCTCAGCTTATGGACAAGGTGGGCTCTTTGGACCTTGAAACTCTCCTGCCACCTTTAGAGGAGGGAGAGTGAAATAAAGTTTAGAGCACATCTTTCTCTATCCTTAAAGGGCCCTGGGGAGTCCCATCATTTTGTCTGTTGTCAACTCAGTCCTAGACAAAGTCTGGACTAGAATTCTCAAGACATTAGCATCCAACCCTCTAAATAGAACTAGGACTCAATACTCTGAATCATAATAAGACCTGTAGTTCAGACCTTAGAACTAGGGTCTGCCTGTTGGCCTACTTGTATAGGGACAGCAAGAATTTCTAGAACTTTCATAAGATCCAATATTTGTTCTAGACTAAGAATTTCTTCTTCTTATCCTATATCCCACTTTTACTACAAATACCCCATGTGGCATTTTGGATGGGCAGGCCTACTGTTGGAAGCTTTGGTTTCAGGGGACGAAAAGCAAGCTCTAGATAGCCCTAAGTAAAGTGGAAAAGTAGATGGCTTTCTCCCGATCCACCTACCTCTTTTATCAATGTCCATCTGCTGTCTTATGAGGGGTTGCTAATCTTCATCTCAGCTACCAGTATTGAGCATTACTGTATGCCAGGCTATCTATATGCCCCATATCAGTTCTGTGAGTTCTATTTTTTTCCTCATTTCACATGTGAGGAAAGATGACATTGAGGCTTACAGGGTGATGTAACCCACCGGCAGTCACAGAGCCAGGAAGAGGCAGAGCTGGGACTTGCTCCCAGGTGTGTGCCCTGTGAAAAGCTTATCATTTCCCATCCCTGCTAAGACCACCCTTCAAAGATAAAAGAAGTTGCTGCTTATTCTCAGCTAATGTGTTAAGTGACTGTTGAGGTGTTTATGTGCCAAGCAGCTAAAACTGACTCTGAGTACTTTGCCTTTGCCTCTGCAGGTATTTATATTTTAAAAAAGACTCAAAGACAAAAAATCCATAGAGGTGGAACAACGGAATAGGGTTATTAGGAAGGCAGGGGCTACCAAAGATTCCTCAAATTACTGCAGAGCAGTAGCTCTAAGCCGAGCATTCCACAGCACAGCCCTGTGCACATCAGACACTTAATTATAATCTGATTAAAACTCAGTTAATGTTCTCATTACATGCATGTAAGAAGAACACAAGGAAAGCTGCTTTGGTTAACTTTAGTTTCTCCTGTTGACAAAGCATCAGCTTTATCCACCAACTCCATATATGTGCCTGTAAATTTGAAATGCCTGCTGTTCCTAGGTCAGGTTTTTGTTTTAGGTTTTATACAACACTTGGATTTATACTTTAAGAAAAACGAGAAAATGTCCTTTAAAAAGTTCATGGAAAATAACATATGGTTTTACTTGGAATTGATCAGATATAATGGTGAGCTTGCCCTGTTTTCGAAATACCTTTATGATGTTTTTGTCTTGTTTGCCCTTGATCACAATTTCAGTGCAAACATACTTCTGGATGATCAGTTTCAACCCAAACTAACTGATTTTGCCATGGCACACATCCGGCCCCACCTAGAACCTCAGAGCTCTGTCATAAGCATGACCAGCAGCAGCAGTAAGCATTTGTGGTACATGCCAGAAGAGTATATCAGACAGGGCAAACTTTCTGTTAAAACAGACGTCTACAGCTTTGGAATTGTAAGTACCAACTACGAGTTAACAAAGTCGAAGTGTTTGTTGCCAAGAATACACTAAATTCCAAGAATTATTTTAAAGGCTTTAGCTTTTAGACCTATTGATTTTCTGTTACTCATTGTCTTATACATTAATTTTGTATAATCAATCAAGTAATGAAATGTAAAGTCATTAATTAGAATGAACTGTATTCAGCATTGAGGTTAATAGTCACGACTAATTATGTGTATATATTTAATATTTGTAATATTTATAATAATTTAGTAATTATTACTATGTGTATAATGTTAATATTATGTAGCTGACTTTCTATATGTTCCTTGTAGGTAATAATGGAAGTTCTGACAGGTTGTAAAGTGGTGTTAGATGAGCCAAAGCATATCCAGCTGGTAAGAATTGTCTTCATCTCTGTGCCTATTTCTTGGTCACTTTTCGGATAGATTCTGAGTTCTCAGTGATGAGGTTGTCTCCTTTTCTTCCTAGAGGGATCTCCTTATAGAATTGCTGGAGAAGAGAGGCCTCGATTCATGTATCTCATTTCTAGATAAGAAAGTACATCCCTGTCCTCGGAATTTTTCCGCCAAGCTGTTCTCTTTGGCAGGCCGGTGTGCTGCAACACGGGCAAAATTAAGACCCTCGATGGATGAAGTATGTATACCCATGGTTTTTTTAAAAACTGAGTCCATGGAACCATGGAAAATCTAAATTGGATAAATTGTGTATCTATGTGAATATCAATGAATTCCCTGGTTGTCCAGTGGTTAGGACTCAGCGCTTTCACTGCCAGGGCCTGGGTTCAAACCCTGGTTGGGGAACTAAGAGTCCACATGCTGCGTGGTGCGGTCAAATTTTTTTTTTAAATGCAACACGTATTTCCCTTGTTGATTTTTTAATTTAATTTAATTTACTCATCTGTACATCAATTTAATCATCTAGACATTTATTTGTTTACAATAAACAAATATTTAGTACCTGCTTTGCACGTACCAGACTTTGGACTAGGTGCTGGTGATACAACAGTGATCAAGATACTAAATTGCTGCCCTTCAGCTCACAGTCCAAAGGGAGAGTCAGATCTATAAACATGAAGTTTTGGTACCAGAAGATAAGCATGATGATGGATGAGAACGCAGGCCAATATGGGAGCATAGAGTCAGAATACGTCCCAGCCTATGAAGTCAAGGAAGCTTCTTGATGGAGGTGATAGCTGAGCTATGATCTGAAGAACAGGTTGGATTTAGGTATTAAAGATGGAAGGACATTCCAGGGAGAGAACCTACACCTGCAAAGGCTCAGAGGTGCAGTGGATTCCTTGGCACCAAGACTGCAGATAGTCTAGCACCATGGAAGTGGGATGGTGGAGAGCAAAAGCTGGACGTGTTTAAAGTAATAGGAGGTTCCAGGTGATCGAGGGACATGAATTCCATTCTAGGAATTTGGATTCCATCCTAAGTCTATTATAGGGCCATGGAAGGGTTTTAAACAAGGAGTTGACATAATCAGAATATAAAGACCATTGGCCCGGGAGTCAGGAGAGCTGTGTTCTAGGCCTGACACCACAAGTAAGAGCTGTGTGACCTGCATTCTTGGGCCCGGAAAGGAGCTTTGAGATATATAATGGAGGGAACGTGAAATTGGGAGCCAGAAGACGTGGGGTCAGGTAACAGGTCTGCTCCTTACTGGCTAGCGATAGTGATTCCCTTTTCTGAGCCTCAGCCTTTTCATCTATAAAGTGAGGATATTAATGTTTGTGCAGGTTAAATGAGGTGATGTGTGTGAAAACACTTTGTAAATTATAAAGCTCTCTATATGTATTTTTTAAATTACGTGTGTGTGTGAATGTATGTTATTTTATATCAGGTTAATGGTTCTCAATTCAGCTGCATATCCAAATCAACTGCAAAGCTTTTAAAATACAGATCCCTGGGCCCACATGTCCATATTTTTTTAATGACCACCTTTAGGTTGGGGCTAAGGGATCTGTATTTTAAGAAAGCTTCCCTAGGTAGTCTGGCATTTGAGAACTATAGATTGGGTTCACCATCCCCTGACCCCTTCCAATCCTCCACATATTAAGGCTGAAGTAAAAAATGATAAGAGATTCATCCAAGGTCACAAAGTAGTTGGTGGCAAATCTAGGCCTAAAGTCAGGTCTCTTGATGATCAATTTCTTTTCTACTTTGCTTCAAGTCACTTAATTTCTTAACATGAAGGAGTTTAGCTAATCTTTAATTCCTTTGCATTTCAAATTCTATAGTTGAATTTATTTCATGAAAATAAG
This sequence comes from Lipotes vexillifer, assembly GCF_000442215.2. Lineage (NCBI taxonomy): Eukaryota > Metazoa > Chordata > Mammalia > Artiodactyla > Lipotidae > Lipotes > Lipotes vexillifer. The sequence goes on from NW_006772326.1 coordinate 1,988,067, forward strand.
AGAATATTCCTTAATAGTAGACAGAAGAAAAAGGTAAAAGGAGAGGTTATTCAGACTTCATCCAATGTGTTTTGGCTTCTTGGTTAATCAGGTCCTAACTGTTCTTGAAAGTACTCAAGCCAGCTTGTATTTTGCGGAAGATCCTCCCACATCCTTGAAGTCCTTCAGGAGCCCTTCTCCTCTGTTCCTCGATAATGTACCAAGTATTCCAGTGGAAGATGATGAAAACCAGAATAATCCATCGCTGCCTCATGATAAAGGTTGGAGAAAAGGGAGAACGACTCAGAAAACTCCCTTTGAATGCAGCCAGTCTGAGGTTACATTCCTGGGCTTTGACAGAAAGACAGGGAGTGGGAGGAATGAGGGCACTTGCAATGTGCCCAGTTCTGCTTGTGAAGAAAGTTGGTCTCCAAAGCATGCAGCTCCATCCCAGGACTTGAGGGCCTCTGGTGTGAATGTGGACCCTTCTGCAGAAGTTCCAGGGCACTCCTACAGGAGCATGCCAGTGGAGGCTAGCAGTTCCTCTGAATTTTCCTGGATTGAATGTGAACAGTACAAAAAGGCATCAGTTTCACCAGAAGATAAAGAAGAAAGCAAGTATTGCTGAGGCACCTGAGTACAGGTCTCATCTTGGGAAGACATTGTCTTTATTGGTAGCGCCAAGAGGACGATTGATGGTGAATTTGGGTAGTGCAGATCAATGATCGGAACAATTCTATTCCATTCCTTCCAACTTGTAGAACAGAGTGGCTTAAAGTTTTGTTTTAGCACGATCATTGCCTCATGATCAAACCTGGACTAAATTAGAACCATTCAGAATTACTTAAGATCGTAGACTCTGACTTCAGACAAACAAAACAATCAAAACCTACCAAAATGGAAGTGGATTCCAGTGTCTTTGCCATCAACATCCACGTGAATCCTCAGAGCCTCCAGTCTGCCAAGTACATTCAGTTCAGTTGGATTCCATTGTTTTGGTTTAGCTTGCTTGCGAAGGTCGTCAGAAACGTCTAACTTGTAACTGTTAATAGATACCATACCTTTTTAAAGAATTGCCTTTTTGCTTATTTCAGTCAACTCAGTATATTTCTGTTCATCCCTGTCAAGTCTGCCTATCTGAACACGAGCCATGACATGCCCAAGATCTGTATTTCTGTATTTAAACTCTTAAGATAGTTTATCTCATATAATATTGACTGTTATTACAATTTTTTTTACATAGAGACTATTATATCCTGAGTAGAATGTATGAAATTTTAATCAAGCCATTTTTGTTCCAAGAAAAGGGCTGATCATAAGGGCCTAGGTCAGTTTTTTGTTTGATTCCAACTCTGTGCCTTTACTCCTGGTGTTTACTGGATCTCCCCCTTTTGAAATCCTACCCAATCTTTCAGGGCCCACCATAACTGCCATCCTCCAGGAAGCTTTCCTAATCTTTCCAGCCTATAGTACTCCCTTTATCAGCATTTCCATAGCAATTTCTTTTTTTTTTTCCATTTTTAAAGATTTTTAATTGAAGTGCAGTTGATTTACAGTGTTGTGTTTCTGGTGTACAGCGAAATGATTCAGTTAGACGCATATATACATATTCTTTTTCATATTCTTTTCCATTATGGTTTATTACAGAAAATTGAATATAGTTCCCTGTGCTATTCAGTAGGACCTTGTTGTTTATTTTATATATAGTAGTTCGTATCGGCTAATCCCGAACTCCTAATCGACCCCCCCCTTTCCCCTTTGATAACAATAAGTTTGTTTTCTGTGTCTGTGGATCTGTTTATGTTTTGTAAATAAGTTCATCTGTATCATCTGTAGTAATTTCTTTGTATTTCTGTTTTATATTTGTCACTTTCTGAATTATATCCAAGTTGCCTGTGCTATCATATCTCTCTTCCTAGATGGTAAACTCCTGTATTAGTTTCCTGCTGTCGCTGTAAAAAATTATCACAAGCTTAGTGGCTTAAAACAACATAAATGAATTATTTTACAGTTCTAGAGGTCAGAAGTCCTTGGCATTCCTTCTGAAGGCTCTAGGGGAGAATTCGTTCCCTTGCCTTTTCTAGCTTCTAGACGCTGTATGCATTCTTTTGTTCATGGCTTCTTCCTCTATCCTCAAAGCCAGCAACATGACATCTTTAAATCTAGATCTCTCTCTGAACTCTTTTTCATCACCACTTCCTCTTTCTTTGGCCCTCCAAAGGATCCTTGTGATTGCATGGGGCCACTCAGATAATACAGGAAAATCTCTGCATCTTAAGATCCTTAATTTAATCACACCTGCAATGTCCTTTTTCTCCTCTAAAGTCATATATTCAGAGGTTTCTGGAATTAGGACATGGACATCTTTGGGGCCATTACTCTGTCACATTCCCTGACTGTGTAGGGTCCACCTCTTCAGAGCCTAGCATGTTATCCTATACAGAGCAGGTGTTTCCTTATAAGTTAAATTGAGTTACATTATCTCTGTGAACCCACATAATCAAAAATTCAGCTATAATAAACATTCCAGAGTAAATGAACAAAGTGGGGCTAATGACTGTCTTTATGATGATGGACAGAAACACTCCATGAAAACCATTTCCAGAGGATTTACAGAATCTCCCTCTCCAGGATGTTTATAATAAAAGGGCAGACCTCTAGTTTTCTCTGCATCAAAGGAATAGGCCTATGATTGTTTTTTGTAGGTTTTTTTTTTTTTTTGATAAGTCAGTACGGTTGAATTAATCATAGTCAGATTGGAGTCCAGATTCAAGAACAATTAATCAAAGAAGGAAGTCGTCAGAAATCAGGGTCAGGTTAACAGACCAAGGTCAGAAACATGGAGCTACAATTCTGGGAAAAAGGATCTCATGGCAGGAAGTGAGGCTCAAAACACAATAAGCCTTAGCCTGATTGACAAGCCAAATAAAAGCCCCAGGCAAGCAGTTGGGAGAGGCCATCCCAGAGGGCTGGTCTGGGGGGACCTGGCTGCCCAGTGATGTCTTCCCCATCTGAGCATGAAGTTTGTGTTCACAGTGCTCCCAAACTGCCCATATGCTAGACTATCAGGGGAAAGGGTTGCACTAGACTCGTGTGATTTTACCTCTTGTGACCCGTCCAGTTTGAAAACTCTTGATTATACACGTTAATCCAGGAATCAGTAAAAGTCTTCAACATTTGGCCTTATATATCGCCAACCATTCTGAGGCCGATTCAGCTTGTCTTATGTAGTCTGAAAGTATTTTGGCTGAATCGGGCAAATAAGCCTGGAATTGTGCGAAGTTGCCACTAATAATTCAAACGATGTAATTAAGATAATCAAGAACTGACTCTGTGTTAAACTGCTTTTCACTTTGAATCTGAATCCCCCAGTACCTTCAAAGAGAGATCATTAAGGAAGCTCTGATTGACAGCAGGCCCGCACCATTATTCATCACATGTGTAATCCGTTGGTATGATGTTGATTTGAACTTGCTTAGTTGACTTAAAGCAGTGTTTCTCAAAAAAAAAAAAAAAAAAAGAGGTGTTTCTCAAACTTTAACGTGCAGCAAAATGACATGGAAGGCTTGTTAAAAACACAGATTGCTAGCTCCCAACCTATTACATGGGATTTTGCTTAGCACTGAGTAGAAGCTCTAGAAATACTATTAGTCAATGATCTTTTTAACTAGATCACCTTGCTAGGGTGTGACTGTTTTGGACATCTTAAAGACCAAGTCAGATTAGCTGGCAATAACCTAATTAATGATATGGTAAGCAGATACCACTGTGGCTAGAAATTACCAGAATTTTCTATTGAGTGATGCAGTCCTTACTAGATTTGCCTTCTAGTGGGTGCGTTAATAAATGTTAACCGATAGGAATTAAATCTTGCATCCTGCTACAGGCAATAAGAGGATACCTTTGTGGCTTCATGATGTAAAGACTAAGACACATGAAGAAACCAATAATGAGCCCCCAAGTGTTTCCTCTGATCAGCAAACGTGAATTAGTAAAGAATTTCACTCATCTTCATCCTTATAACGCACCATGGGCAATCCTCCAGGCAGATCCTATTTACTTGATAGGTTTTTGGGCCATTTTACAATCCCCACAACATGAAGAAAATATTTCATTGTTTTTGAAATTAGGTATGGAGTTTCTGACATAGTCAATTTTATTGGCTTCCGGAGAATTGTTATAACGATCTGTGACCCCACTGCATAATTGTGAAGTTTCATAAGGTGGTACATCCGCTTGTGTAAAACAGCTTTTATGACCTGAGGTATGATGAGTCTAGGAAGTGAGGGTTACGTGAGTAGCATTTATGAAGAATCAAGGCACTGTGTTAGCTACTAGGGTACCAAGTAAGGAGCAAACATTTTAGAAAGGACGAAAAGGCATCTACCCAAGTTAACTGTTCAGTGACATCTGTTATTTGAACCATAAACTGTTGGAACCAAAAGTAAGGGGCTGAAAGGGTGAGGAAGAGGGCTTACCCTTTTTACTGTGCACTTTCGAGAGGGCAAGGAAGGTGTCTTGGAGAAGCTTCCTGGAAAGAGAGAAGGGGTTAAGAGAAATAGAAAAGAACACCCAAGAAGCACTCCAGGATGGATACCCAGGGAACCAGGGGTCCACAGCTCTACCAGACCTCTGCACAGCCCCATCTCTGGGGCTGGAAGGATGGGGTGAGGGCATAGGGAACTGGGTCCAGAGCTGTGGATGTTTTTTTCCGTTTAACCTTTACAGCCACCCTGGAGGTATGAATCCCATTTTATAGACGAGGAAACTGACTCAGGGTGGGTATGTAACTTGCCCAAGGTCATCCCAGATCTGGAGGAGCCAGGATTTGAACCCACATCTGTCAGACTTCAAAGCCCATGGTCTTTCTTGTACTCGACATGACACAAAGAAGCCACTGCAGATTCAAGCCCCTATGCAAAGGTCATTTGTCGATTCTAAAACTTTTCGGTAGCCACAGAAGCCTCACCATGTTTCCTGCCTTTTTCATTATTCTGTTCCTCTGCTTCAGGCACCCACCTCTGCAGTCATTTGATATGAGTTCAGTGAATTCATTCATTCATTGAATAAATATTTAGCGACGGCCTCCTTTGTGTCAGACACCGTTCTAAGAGCTGGGGATACAGTGAAGATCAAAACCAACAAAAATCCCTGCCTTCCTGGAACTTACGTTTGAGTGAAAAATGAGTGAGTTGGATGAACAGGAAATGCTGTGGGCGAGTTGTAATCTCAGTTCTAACACTAACCAGCAGATCTCCGTGGGACCAGCCAAACTGAGTCGTGTCAAGAGTATTCTCCAGACATAGACCCTGGCTTCTCTGCCAGCTCTTTTGTCAGGGTTCAGAGAGGTTTTCTCCTTGTCCTGTGGTATAGCTCATGTCTCCATGCTAGCCTGTGGCTTCGCTATTCGTGTCTATGGCACACTTTGTGGCATCGTGACAGCACTTTTCCTCCGCTGACCTATGACTGCTTCAGGGCATTCATTGGGCTACTGATGCCATGTTCAGCAGAGGCTTCTGCTAAGAAATTTGAAGCATCTACACATGCCTCACTGCACCATCACCCCAAGCTGGAACTGCCTGTTGACTTCTCTCTCCTCCATAAAACTGAAACTTCCGTGAGGGCAGAGGCTATATCTTGCTCCTTTTGGTATCCCTAACAGCTAGCACAGTACCTGGCACATACTATGGCCCAACGAATATTTGTAAAACGAATGAACTGAATAATCCTTCAGAACCTCTTCAGAATCATTGGTTATCTAGTGTCTCAACACGGTCATCTAGATTGCACCCAAAGTCTGTCTGTATCCAGACTGTCATCAATCATTTGCTTACATGGTTCCATTTCACCATTCTTGGATGAAAGTTTTTAATTTCAAATATTAATATCTGTGATATCTTTGAAAAGAGGAATTAGAAATTGTATATGTTGCTTATAAATTTGCTTCATGGTGAAAAACATTCCCAAACCGTGTCTACGCAATGATAAGCCGACATTTTGACAGGGAATAAACTGATGTTTGTTGTATTTTGCTTCCATCTTTCTGTCCCAAATTATTTATGTGTATTTGATGGCCCATTAGATTTTATTGCAGGTATTTCCTTGGGAGGCATTTTTATTGCAAAGATGCCTACCAAACCTGCATTACCCACCAAACTTTCACTTAAGAGCCTTCTTATTGATGTCATCTGCCTAATTGCAAATGTTTACGGTCATCTGTATAAGTAGCAAGAGAGTATTTCCAATGTTTTTCAGTGGCTCCTTAGTTTTAAAACTTTCTTATAGACGAATGTTAATTGGGATAGAGGGTAAGAAGGCAGGAAGAGTGTACTTGCGGGAGATTCGGACTCAGTTAATATTGGTGTGTTTAGTACTATGCTAGCTGCATCCACACATCATCTAAGCTATTGAGCTGGGTTCTGTTACTATAAGATCAAAGAAAATGAGGTTCAAAGGAGTTGACTCTCATTCTGAGTCACACTGATGGGGATACAAACTGAAAATTCTTTATTTAAGCCCAGGAAATATCTGCTCTGAAAAGGAGTAAATTAAAACATTAAAAGTATCCCCTATTTGAAAATGAAAACAGCTAATAAATATGTTTTTATTATTTTTAATTATTATTAATTTTTGTCCTCACAGATGGGCAAAGATTAAAACAATTGACAGAAGTATGGGCAAATGGGTATTCCTATTCACTATTGGCAGGAGTGGAGATTAGTACAGCCTTTCTAGAAGGTAGTATGTCAAACTTTTAAATGGTGAGACACTTTTACCCAGCAATTTGTTTAGGAATTTATCCTAATGAATAAAAATTTCACAAGTGTGTAAACATGAGGGCAAAGATGTACTTTTTAATGTTTGGCTATTAAAATATTGGAAACAGCCTAAATATTCTTCAATAGAAGATGGGTTAAATAAATTACAGCACAAATATACAATTGAGTTGTATGCAACTAATTAAAAATTGTTTAGATCTGTGTTTATTGCTATAGAAAATTTGTCCCTGAAATATTATTGAATGAGAAAGCAGACTACTGAATAGTATGTTTAATATGGGCCCATTTATAGCATTAGATATTTTAAAATAATATGTGTTTCATAGAGAAATCTTCGCTAAAAAGTTAATGATGGTTTCTTTCTGGGCTGTGGCGTTTGGGTGCTCTTTACTTTCTTTAGACTTTTATGTATTTGAAGTTTTTATAATGAGCATGTATCACCTTTATTATCAGAAAACAATAAAGCTATTTTTATTTTGGAAAAAAATGTTCTCCAGATTTCTACATTTGCCTGACTCTTCGCTCAGCTGTGCCCTTGGTAACAACTGACAACTGGTAATAATGCTTTTATTGCCCTTTATTCTTTCTGTCCTCCAACCTTAGTGACTGACGCTTCCACATGGATTTGTCTGGTATCCCCTGAGTAACAAGTTTTGAGAGGGCTTAGAAAAGAAAAGTCCAAGAGGCGAAAACCAGAAAAGCTGAAATACAGAAGAATGGAGATCACAGTACACAACTGAGAATATCTGTAATTAAATATTAGTTGATTTTGGTAAAATCTTTAAAAGTTACCCTTAAGATCTATACTTGCTTCAAGTACTTCAAGAAGCAACCTACAGTTAAATTAGGGCTTCCCTGGTGGCGCAGTTGTTGACAGTCCACCTGCTGATGCAGGGGACACGGGTTCGTGCCCCGGTCCAGGAGGCCCGCGTACCACAAAAAAATAACCCCCCCCAAAAAAACAACAACAAAAAACAAAAAAAGAAGCAACCTACAGTTAAATTAAAGATCTTTGGGGAGATAAATTTTTCACCCTTAAGTATCCATACCCCAGACTTGTGCCCCACTATCCGTTTCTAGCCTACACAAAAATTTTAACTTGCTGAATTTAGTAGACTCTGGTTATCATTATCAACTGAAAATAAAACTTGGCAACAGTGCAGAGAAAGAATGGCTGAATACCATGCTTTTCTCCAGCAGGTAGAGATGGAGGCTATATAACAATGCTAATGGGATCCACAATAACACATGAATTATAAAGGGAAAAAGCAAAAGTATACGCTAGGGTAAAATACCGATTCTGATGAGCTCTATCTGGGACTGTTGTGGACATAACGAAGTTATGTAGTGTGTAAATATGATAAAAACACTTCCTAGGCAAATCCAGCTAAAAGATACATGAATGTTGGCTTCTTAAGAGCATAACATAGCCACAAATTTTGTTCCTTTATACTAAATTAATGTGTTGGTGCTATTCTTGTGTTTCCTAGAAGGGAAATGCCAGGTAATCCCAATGGTACCATCATTACAAAGATTTCAACAAAAGGGAAGTTAAGGAATCCAATACATAAATACAGTGTAAAATGGAATCGTTCTGAACAGCACGTTGGAGTGAGGTAGAAATAACTTCTGGTGGTCTTAGTCCCATTATTCACTAATGATAATTTCATGTCCTTCTGAAAGTGTACAGGCAAATTATGGTGTACTTGCAGGACCATTAAACACTGGATCTTGTGATGTTTTTAAATGTTTGTAACAGGATTTTTAAAAAGGGCTGCAGTGACTTCAGCCAAGGGCAAATATTAATCAATGACCTTTTATTGTTTTTATTTTATATACCTGGAGGAAAGTGTGTGCTTACCTTCCAGTATGCTTACAAAGCCAAATATGCATGTTTATGTTAACTCACTGCCTGCAGCTCTAAGGCCATTTGCTTTGTGATGGGGGGAGGCAGAGCAATCTCTGACATTTTCATTATGCATTTGTCTGGCAGTTTGAAGCAGGAGAAATAATTCATGTGATTGCTAGTATCCTGTCTTGGCCATTAAAATGTATTTCCCTAATAAAAAAATTATCACCATAGTTTAGAAGGCATTAGTCTGACATGTCTCCTTCTTTCTCCCCATCTCATATCCTGGCATCAACGCTCCTGATTTCAATAGTCATGTGAGTGAACCAAGTAGCATTACTGCATCACAGTTAAAAGATCTCACTGATTACAGTGAAGCCACACTTAAACTTCCCTTCAGCCACTGTTCCCATGCCACACTGGACCCTATCGCCACCTGAAGCTGCTACACGTCAGAAATCACAGTATGTTGTCCTCGACTTTATAAAGACCTGCCATTATCTGATCTCTCCATTTTGTCCGGGCCTATCAGTGACCATCCCCTCCCTCTCCCATCTGCTCCATGTTTTTTCCTTTGCATAGGCTGGGCCATGTGTTCATCTGTATCAGTGATTGTGCTTATGGAGAAATAGAACCCCTACTAGGTGTTTCAAACAGATGAAATTTAATATTGGGAATCGGCTATCAAAGGGTTGGAAAGCCTAGAAGAGCGAAAAGAGGAAAATGTGAAGTTATCCAGAGATTAATAACTACAGGAAGCCATTCTCACTCTTATGGATGAAAGAGAAAAAAGGGAAAATGTGTAACTAAGAGCCCATGACCACTGTACTGCTGAGGCTGCTGACAACTTGCTGCCGTTGCTTCTGGAAGAGTGTTGCCAAGGAGAAAAGCAGGAA
>NW_006772326.1:1997579-2011711 GCF_000442215.2 Lipotes vexillifer
CGGAACCACCACCTGTGCTACTGCCACTGTCACTGCCAGGGGCCCAGTAAGAAGCAGGGAAAGAAAAACCTCTATTTCTTCCACATCCCATTATGAGAAGTTAGCTGCCAAGGGCATCTAGTAAATACAGGAGGGTTTTCTGTTTTTTTGGGTTTTTTTGGCTGCCTTGGGTCTTCGTTGCTGTGCGCGGGCTTTCTCTAGTTGCGGCGAGCGGGGGCTACTCTTCGTTGAGTTACGCAGGCTGCTCATTGCGGTGGCTTCTCTTGTTGCAGAGCACAGGCCCTAGAGTGTGCAGGCTTCAGTAGTTGCAGCACGTGGGCTCAGTAGTTGTGACTCATGGGCTCTAGAGCGCAGGTTCAGTGGTTGTGGTGCATGGGCTTAGTTGCTCCACGGCATGTGGGATCTTCCCGGACCAGGGATCGAACCCGTGCCCCTTGAGTCGGCAGGAGGATTCTTAGCCACTGCACCACCACGGAAGTCCTGGAAATACAGTTTTGTCTGAACTATAGTGGAAAGCACAGACAGGCAAGCATGGAGCTAAAAGCCAAAAGACAAATCCTACTCTTCAGCTGTTCAGCATTTATCCTCACCCTTGTACCCTATATTTAACCTTGCAGTAACAATAATAGTATCATACAAATAACCCTAAAATAATTCAAGATGCTGTCACTCTCCCAAAAGAGGAGACACAAGGCCTCATCATTTCTGTCTCTAGGTGATCTTAATTTATCTTCCACCTGGATTTTCTAAGAATAAAGGTAATCATCACCAACATTTCTTGTACAGAAGAAATGAGAGGGAAAAATAAAAATTGGTCAATATACGCAAATACAAAACAAAGGAAATATGCATGGCTGCTGTGGTCTTTGTTTCTATAATTTGTCACGAGGCTGCAATTTGTATTTACAATGTGCTTTTTTTTAGTCTCCTTCCATGTTCCCTTTGCCCTCAGCCAGCACCCTGGTTGTCTATGTTTCCTTCCCTGATGGCGTGCACCACACCTTCTTTCCTGAAGGCTCATTCCTCAGTGACCCTGCCTTTATTAGTGTGTAACGACTGCACATTAACTTTTACCCCTGGATATGGAACTATTAGTAAGCAGAATTCCCTGGATTCCCAACCTAGTCCTTCCTGCCCTCACTGTTCTCACCAATCTGATCTCCCCTTGAAAACTGCAATCAATCCCCAGAGCCAGTATAATAACCTACTTCTTTCTTCTTGGTTCAGTGGCACAAAGAGCCCCAAAAGACAGTCCCTCAACTTCCAGTTCAGTGAACCCATGGTTGTGTCCACAGGGATCATTCCTCTCTTGAGATCCAGGACCTTTAAGTTAGCAGAGTTCTGAGTCTGGGACGAAGAGATGGGAAGCAAAAAAAAAAAAAAAATATGTGAGCAGCATCCTGGTCATTGAAAACTGGGGAAAAAGTTAAATCATCAATAACTCTTAAAATATATAGTCAAATCAAATGTAATACTTTCAATATGGTAGGTAAAAAGAATATTAGTTATTCTGTCATTTAATTTGGGTATGTTACTGTTAATTTAGTCTAAGGTTGTGCTAGGTGGAGATACACGCATGCACATATGCATGTGTGTATGTGCTTGTCTGTGGTGTATGTGTGTGTGTGTCTCTTGAATTCATCACTTTATACTAGCTCTTACTGAGCTTGTGGATCTACCAAGGTCTTGAGGTCTTTTTCACATAAACTGCTGATAGCACACCTCTCTTTCATCCTTTCCTTGTGTAATTGATTTTTACGAAATAAAACCCAGAGCATATTACATTTGCATTTTTATAACACTATCCAACCATTTTTAAATGACTTAATATGCCTCGTGCTTCAGTGCCATCTTGTTTGTTTTGATTTTTTGATCCCACCTTTTGAGCTTATCACGCTGCCTTTCAGCAGTCAGCTCCAGCCTCGCTAGCCTTCTTGCATGCCAAGCTCATTCCCATGCAGGACTCTCACACTCGCTGTTCCTCTGCCTAGAACTCTCTTCCCCAATAATTTCTCCCTCTGCTGTTACTATCACCTTTTACACTGTATCCTTCAATTTATTTGTCAGTGCATGACATTATATATTTATTTGCTTATCATCAATCTTCTCTAGAATATAAAATCCATGAGGTCAAGGACTTTCACTTGTTCACCGATGGATCCCTGCCACACTTAGAAAATTTCCTGAAACATAACAGATGCTCCATAAACATTTTTTGAATACATGAACTAGCTAGTCTTTAAAGAAATTTTTAATTGTAGCATGGTTGATTTACAATGTTGTGTTAGTTTCAGGTGTACAGCAAAGTGATTTGGTTATATATATATATATTTTTTTCAGGTTCTTTTCCATTATAGTTTATTACAAGATATTGAATATAGTTCCCTGTGCTATACAGTAGGACCTTGTTGTTTATTCTATATACAGTAGTCTATATCTGCTAATCCCATACCCCTAATTTATCCCCCTCCCATTTCCCCTTTGGTAATCATGTTTGTTTTCTATGTCCGTCTGTTTTTGTTGTGTAAATAAATTCGTTTGTATTATTTTTTAGATTCCGCATATAAGTGATATCATAATATTTTCTTAAAATTTTTAAGAAAACCTTTAAGTTCTGTTCAGACTTGTATCATTGGCCGGTTTGATGAGATTGCTTTCTCTATCCACAAAATTGTTGATAAAAAGTGCTCTACAGGATAAGGCCAGTTTCAGAACCATGTGGCACTCCACAGAGTACTTTCTTTGAGGTTAATGTCTTTCCAATAATTTTTAAAAATTAGGAATAAATTCAACGAACTCTGATTTCATCTCATTTTCCAAATACTTCTCTATCTTGAATGCAAGATATGATCCAAGTTCTTTAAGTAGTGCAAGAGGGACTTCACAAACTGGTCCCAAACAATTTTTCCGTCATTTATATCCCATCACTACCTGCTTCCTGCCTCCTTTCCATAGACTTTGTTTCTTTCATTCTAGTCCCACTAAACTTGCTATGATTCCTGAAGCATACCACGTCCCTTCTCATCTCCATGCCTTAGCACATGCGGTTCCAGCTATCTGGAATACCCTCCTCTCCCATCCCCACCTTCAGCTAGGTGCATCCTTATACGCCATCCACGACCTAGCATAAATATCACTTTCTCCATGAATCCTTCCCAAACTTCCCTGGGTGATTAATCACCCACTCCTCTGTTCTCCCTCAGTAATTTAGATGTTTGTCCACTTTTGCATTTTGCTTATTGTTTGTAATCTTTACCATATTATTTATGTCTCTTTTCAGTGTTAAGATGCTGACCTCCTCCAGGTATGAAGTTAGATACTGATTGATATCTACTGAATAAATGAAAAACATAATGAAATATTTAGTTCATTTCTTGTTACAGCTTTAAAAAAGCAGGTCGTGCCCAGTAGGACTGGCTTCCATCAAGGATGGCATTGACATTGGTGAGTATTTTGGGATCCATCTTAACCTTGCCATCTCAGAGACCTGAGTTCCTCAGTCTGTTTGGAATGGACTTACTCTCGGTGGCAGAGCTGCATTGATCAGGTTCATGGAGGTTTATAAAAATCAGCATACTAATTCTCTACTTTCTAATGAAAAAATATAACTCTCCAGAGAACTGAAATCCTCAAGTCAACCTATCAGTGCATTGTCCCCCTGGAGGCAAGTTATATTTGAAGCAATATGATATGGCCCAGGGGAATTCATTGATCTTAAGTATTCCTCAATGAAGGAAGCCTGAGACTGTACCATGCACTAGAGAAGCAGTCTCTCCAAGGAAACTTGGGGCTTAACCAAGACTGCCACGCCTGGGCAGGGCCTGGGTGATCACCTTCAACATGTCTGCTAACTCTCCATTTCCTGTGCAGCTTTGGTCAACCAGCATCTTTTGGCCCAGACAGGACTTAAAGAAATTTCACTAAATGTCTGGTGACAAAGTTATGTTTGTATCTGAGTTCCCATTCTTCCCATTTATATAATCATGGACGCTCTCCTGGTTTGTTCCTGTTCGTATTTACTGTGTATAGATTTAACTAATTTAGCTCCAAGCACAGCTATATTTCCACCTCATTGCCAACCCTGTTTGATGACAACAAGACCTAAAAGGGTTGAGTGGCTAATCAAGGTCTTAGAGCTTGTCAGTGGAAGAGGCAGAAATTCATCCCTGGTCTTGTTGCTCTAATCTGGTATGCTTTCTATTATTATTTTCATGTGGAAATCCCTAATAATTATTCAAGAAGGACTAGTTCTTAGCCTTTTTTACCTGATTAAACATATGTTTTTTCAAAAGGCTTAAACACTTTGACACATTGTTGGCACATCTATGAATCTATCCTATGGAAATCATATCCTATGGAGGTACAAAAATTATAGCTAGAAGGATGTTCATTGCTACATGGTTTACAATAGAAAATAGCTGAAAAGAACCTAAATGTTCAACAACAGGAAATCTGTGAAATTATAACTATAGTTATTAACATAATGTTACAAAGAATGTTCGCCTTACATTGTTAAGTTGGAAAAGGCAGATTACTAAACACTATGTAAAATAGGATCCTACTTTTTGCAAAAAGAAAGTATATGGATACATAATTATAGGAAAAGAACTAGAAGAAAATAAAAATAAAGAAAGTGGTTAGGATTATAATGATGTTTTCCCTTTTTTGGCTTATTTGTTTTCTTAAAATTTTCTACAATGAACATGTATTACTTCAATTTTAAAAATGATTGCCATTATTAGAATAGTTGGAAATTAATTTTCATAATCTTATTTGATGGGATTTGAATAGAAAATAAAAACCAGATGCAACAGTATATCAGTATTTTCATTATGTAGCTTTCTGTGTAAGAAAGCTGCTTTTATCTTTTTACTTCACATGTTATTAATTTCCTGTAGTCCACTAGAGGAGCTCTTTAAACCTATTAATCGCCTGTATTTCTATCCACATAAATGCAGACAAGTCTCTTTTGTTGTTGTTCTCTGGGAGAGGCTATTAAAAGGTAGTGAGGGTAATGACCCCCAAGCAAATATTCAAGGGACTCAGCTGAATTTGTTAGAATACTCCGGTGATGTGATACCAATTACGCTTCTGTTTCCAGTGTGGGAGAGTAAAGCGTATATGAAAGCTGCAGAATGCACTCTTATTCATAGTCTATCCCCCGCAAATGTTGCTCCATCGGAATGGACGGTGCAGGAGAACGCCGGTAGAGCAGCATGAAATATCCTTCCGCTGGTCAGTCATACCATGTTTGTAGGTGAAGTGCGGCAGCAGTTGGATCAAGGAATGTTAATCTTTCATTATAACTCAATTGAAATTTAATTCAGTTTCTGAATTCAGAGGATTTAAAACCAGCATAATGAAAAGTCATAAAATGTAAAGTCCTCTGATTGTATTCTCTCATCCTCATACACTCGTCTTCCCTCCAGGGTTTCTTTGCTCACTGCACACCTCCCTCCCAGACAGCTCTGCTCAGTCCGGTGGAATGGTCACTTGCTTGCACAGCAATGTCTCTTCATTCTCAACCTGCTCAAGATATTGTGTTATCAAAGACCATATCTTCCCATTATCTTTATTTTTTTGTGGTACGCGGGCCTCTCACTGCTGTGGCCTCTCCCGTTGCGGAGCACAGGCGACCCCCCCCCATTATCTTACCAAAACCTGGCTCTCACCAAGAACGCTGCTTTGCTTTCTTTACAATTCAGTCCTGGGAAGGGTGCTCGTTCTTCCATGAACCTGACACCTCTAGGGCGGGGAGGAGGAGGTCCAATCCTTCCAGCTGCACACCGCTGCTCCTGCGCCATTCACCTCCCAGCCCAGGGAGGCTTCACGGTCATGTGTCCAGTGCAGTCACACGGGCCCCCGTGCACAGAATTGTCCCAGGCTTGGGGGTTAATGCTCTGCAGTGGTCATCTTGAAACTCTTAACAATTGTTATGGGCTGAATTGTTTTGTCCCCCCAAAATTCATATTTTGAAGTCCTAACCCTCAGTACCTCACAATGTGACTGTATTTGAAAATAGGGTCCTTTAAAGACCCTTTACTTAAGGTTAACTGAGGTCATTGGGATCGGCCCTAATCCAATATGACTGGGAAGAAAAGGAGATTCCTAATCTTATAAGATTCATTATAAGAAGAGGAGATAAGGACACAGACAGGAAAGACTGCATAAAGACACAGGGAGAAAATAGCCATCTCCAAGCCAAGCAGAGAGGCCACAAGATAAGCTAAACCTGCCATTATCTTGATCTCAAATGTCTAGCCTCCAGAAATATGATGATATAAATGTCTGCTGTTGAAGCCATTCAGTTGTAGTTCTTTGTTACAGCAGCCTTAGCAAACTAACATAACAGTTTCACCTTTTAATTTGTACTTTGAAGTCTGATGGAACAACGGAGCCTGCACCAGGGGCCTGGAGCCTTGGCTCGCATGGGGCTCCACCTTCCACTGCCTCCCCACCTTCCCTGGTCAGCTTCTTGCCTCTCACTCTCCCCTTTCCTGACCCCCAGGACCCTGGGTCCCATCCAGCCTTCCCCTTTCCGCGCCCTCCCCAGGACAGTGATTGGGTCATGTCAGCAGAACAAGCCTACTGGTGCTTGTTCCTGCTGTTGCCCTCCGCCCCTGGTGAGGGACTTGGATGCAGGCACAGGCAGGGTTTGAAGTTGGGGCAACACTGCCCTGTGCCATCTTCAGGGAGAGCATGGAAGCACCATCTCCTCTCCAGGCTGGCAGGGTCACAGTGTGTGTGCTTGAATCTCTTGCCCAACCAAATCTAGGCACCAGGCATGGGGTTGTCCTTCTGCTCTGGGGTGGCGTGGTGGGTTGAGGGAAGGGGAGACTGATTTCTTTGCCTTCAGCTGGGGTGCAGCATCTCAGGGAAGGTAGAACTGCTAAGCCGGTGGACCATGCCCTGAGTCATGGGACAGAGCCGCCACTGGGCACCTGTGAGGGTCCGCACTCACTCTGCAGGGAGTCCCCTTGTCCTAGGGACCAAGGCATGAAATAGTAAATAAAAACACCGTGACAGGTCAAGAGAGAGCGACTGCAGAAAAAAAGAGAGTTTTTAATATTTCGGTACCTTTAACAGCACTATATTTGAACAAAGGCCCGCACATTTTCATTTTGTACCGGGCCCTACAAATTACATAGCTAGCCCTGCTGAGCCCCATGCAAAAAAGTCAGCACTTTCAGGGCTCATACAATCTGGCTTTTTCACCCTCTCTCCTCAATACTCTTGCTTCTATACATACAATTTGCTTCCTTGGCTAGCATCTTTATCCCCACTCCTAGCTATTACGGTGTGGTAATCCGTTGACTAACGTGACGGACCCATCTACACCTAGCTCTCTGCTTCACTGACCTTCAAATCCAGTCTAGGAGAGGAATTCGCTCCTGGAGCCCATCCTCCTGCTTTGCATTATCTAACTGCTCCACCTCTCAACATCAGGGTCCAATTTAATCCATCAACTCTGGGGAAGGTCAACCAGCTGTGTGATATTGAACAAGTTAGCTGCTGTCTTTGAGACTCCGTGGCCTCACCTGTAAAATGAGGAGAGTAATATTAACTTCACAGGTTTGCCGTAAGGTTAAATAAAACGATAAACAAGATGCGCTTAGGGCTTCCCTGGTGGCGCGGTGGTTGAGAGTCCGCCTGCCGATACAGGGGATACGGGTTCGTGCCCCGGTCTGGGAGGATCCCACGTGCTGTGGAGCGGCTGGGCCCGTGAGCCATGGCCGTTGAGCCTGCTCGTCCGGAGCCTGTGCTCCACAATGGGAGAGGCCACAACAGTGAGAGGCCCACATACGGCAAAAAAAAAAAAAAAAAAAGATGCGCTTAGCATGGCGCCTGGGACATAGGTGTTCTCACGAAATGGCTAGTGTTTTCCCCACGGATCACACCTTCCTATCCCTCCGGCTCTCACCGGCGTACTCCCAGTGCCTCTCCAGTTCCCTGTGATGTGCATTCCCTGCGTCTGTACCAGGTGAGTCGGGGGGAGTCCACTGCAGCACCCCGCAGACGCGGGCCTGCACACACGCGGCCCCGCTGGCCTCAGCTGGTCTCAGGTGGTCCGTCACCTCCAGACCCAAGAGCCCTTGTTAGAAGGCTTCCCTCCAAGCCTCCTTTCCTTTCTATCCTCTGACTGAGCCATCCTCCCCTGCTTCAGAGGGAAAAAACCGGCAGCGGGCTTGCCTCTGCCCCCCTCTCTTTTGCTGGTGGACAGATCTGCCTATCCTGCGCTTCTCTCCTTCCCTTTCTCCATCGGTCTTCTTGGCCTTTTCCGTCTATGCTGTAGACCCCCTTTCTCTCCTGTATTCGGTCATTTAGCCTTTGTACTTTACCGTCAACCTCTTGTTTTCCATGTCTGCTTCTCAACATAGATACGTGATTATATATATTTTTCCAATGTTTAGGGGGAAACCACTTCTTTGATCACATCTTATCTAACTTCTTATTCTCAGCCAGACTTTTGTTTTTTTTTTTTTTCGGTACGCGGGCCTCTCACTGTTGTGGCCTCTCCCGTTGCGGAGCACAGGCTCCGGACGCGCAGGCTCAGCGGCCATGGCCCACGGGCCCAGCCGCTCCGCGGCATGTGGGATCTTCCCGGACCGGGGCACGAACCCGCGTCCCCTGCATCGGCAGGAGGACCCCCAACCACTGCGCCACCAGGGAAGCCCCTCAGGCAGCCTCTTTGTTAGAGCAGATGGCACTGGCTCGCTCCCTTCCTTTACTTCCTGTTTGCTCCTCAGTTCCTTGAAGGAAGGCTTTGCCCTCCATGCCAGAAAGATTTGTCTTTCTGAGACAATCAGGGGCCTCCTAGGGGCCAATGCTGGTAATCAGCATTCAGACTTCACCACCCCTGATTCCTCTCTGCAGCATCAGAAATTGTTGAATTCTACTCCCTTCTGGAAGGGCTCGCTCTCTCGCTCTCCTGTTTCTGTCTCTCTCTCCCCTTCCAAGAAATGACTCTCTTTCGGTTACGTTACTACCATTTTGATTCCTCCCTCTCTTCTTTCTTATCCTCTTTCTCCCCCTCCCCCCTCCTTTCCCTCAGGTGTTGCCATTCTCTGAGCTTCCACCTCCACCTCTCTTCTTTTCTCCCTCTCACAGCCTCTCTTGATGAATTCATTTGATCTCGTGGCTTTAACCGCCCTCGATTTTCTGAGGAGCCCACAGTGCCGGGCTCCAGGCCCACTGGACCAGAGCAGCACAGTGGATTCAGCATTGATTAGCCACTCTGCGGCCAGCTGAATGGATTGGGAGCAAATCGGTTAAACCGTGTAAGTGTCAGCTTCCTCATTTGTACAATGAGACGAGTAATGTATATATATCTTAAGGGCTTATTGTGAGGGTTCAAATAACGCAGAAACAGAACAGTTCCTGGCACATATAAATGATTCAACAAATGGTAGTGATGCTGCCACTGCTGCTGCTGCTAATGGTGGTGCTGTTTACGAGTAGCTGCTCTTCAACCCTTGCTGGGTATTTGTAAGACTCACCCATACATGCTCCCTCCCATCGGTTAGTAGTATTAACTGTGGACATTTTTTTGACCCACTGGCACCTCTTTCTATCCATAATCACAACATCTGGAGCTGCTGCATGTTCTCTGCTTCCTCTCACGTCTAACCCACTCTCCTGTCTAACCTACGTAGAGCGGGGGGTGGGGGGATGCTCTATCCTGACTTCCTGACTTAATCTTCTATCTGACTCAGTCTTTCTGAGGGCTGCAAATTTAAAGAAGCCCATTTTTTAACAGTCTCCCATACTATGTAAAGCCTAGTTAATACTGACATTCTCAGCGTGTTTTTGTGCAGAATTTGTTACAACTCTGTTTATAGCCTTCGAACAGAGTGTGGGAGACACTATCCAACAGGATAAAGGCCTGTCTCCGCTTCTCCCCCCCTCTGTGCCTCTCCCCAGCCCCTTGCCAAATTAGCTATTTCCACTTTGTCTATCTGTGCCACAGCTCTGATCAGTCTTTTCTATAAATGTTTGCCTCTCAGCCACACTGAACTTCACTTTCAGTCATGTTTTGTCCCCAGAGCCTAACATGATGCCCGGCACACAACAGACCTTTAGCATCTATACAGGGATTAAAGGGATCAGTGAAAAATACTGGAGAAATGCTTCCTCAAAATTCCACTAGGGGTCACTTTCTGTACGTTTTAGGAAGAAATCGTGCAGGCACGTAGTAAATCAATTCTTTATGAAAAATTCAGCTTGTGTTTAAATTTTTAAAGTCATCTGTTGTTTATTTAATGGAAACTGAAATGCTGTCATGTCGTACAAGCCTTGAAGCACTGTACAATGGCCAGCTCTTTCTGGTTGTATGGATGATGTCAATACTCATGTTTGTGTAAAAAACAAATTTGAACATAGCGTTTAATTTTGCATTTTAAGAATTCAGATCACTGAATTTATGTGAAAGTTTCTTCCATATTTTTAGGTTAATATCCTTGGATAAGGTTAATATTTAGTTAATTTCAAATATGTTTATTTATAGATTATCCCAAAGGCCTGTTCTAAACCTTTATTTCTTTACCACACTTATTCTCATTTGACCTCAGTTGCAAAATTAGTGGTATATTCCTACTGATTATCTTGATCTGCCTCATACCACAGAGATTTTCAATAAGGGGAGTGAAAGGGGGAGAAACTGACTTTACTAGCAATTAATAGCCACTTAAAAACAGTGCAAATACACTTACCATAGATATAATGCTTTACTATTTTGGTTACTCTCTCAAATATAATATACTTGACTGGCCTCCAGAAGAGCCGTGGTATCAAGATTCTGTTCTTAAGGGAAAATATTGTTCTTAGCAACACTGCAAATGTAGTAGCACAGCTATTGGTCAAACATTGAGTTTATACTGGCTGTCAACCTTCTAGGACACAGAAACATCAACAAATGATTAAATACCATGAGGTGAGTGCATTGACAACAAACGCTATGGGAACACAGGGGGGGACTTAGCTAAAGGACGGTTGCTTGATAGAAAGGGCTGCAAGGAGCATTTCCCATCAACTTGGGGAAAGTTCATGAAATGTCTCCATCCCATAACAGAAGTTTCCCTCTCTAATGACTGCGTATGGATGTGGGTCATTTATCCACAGTATGTCAGGGAAACCACATTAGGTAAATTCAGGTGTGTAAGCATATTTTATAGGGGTTTTGGTATCAGGAATGGCCACACCACTGTGGAAAACCCTCAACATTCAGTGAGCTGGAGAAAGGTCTTGCTTTTTCAGCTTGGCTTTTTGCTCATCCCCGAGTTGATTCTGGGAAGAATTCTTGGAGTATCCTGGCCTGCATGAGCACTTCTGAGCAGCTCTACTCTGACTCCCCAGTGCGTGTATTTTCTCATATAATGGGAAGCTATTTCTGTGTCCTCTGCCTGGAACACCCTACCTGCCCACAATGGAATGAACCCTTCTTACTCCGGACTTTAACATAAGGGTCGACTTGAGGTTTTGGCTCAACCTTTTCCTCAGAGAAAACCTTCCTTGACTTCTTAGATTAGGTCCAACTTCTGTTTTTGTGTGTGTGTGTGTGGTACGCGGGTCTCTCACTGTTGTGGCCCCTCCCGCTGCGGAGCACAGGCTCCGGACGCGCAGGCTCAGCGGCCATGGCTCACAGGCCCAGCCGCTCCGCGGCATGTGGGATCTTCCCGGACCGGGGCACGAACCCGTGTCCCCTGAATCGGCGGGCGGACTCTCAACCACTGCGCCACCAGGGAAGCCCCTAACTTCTGTTTTGAGTTGTCTCTCAGCTCTAAATACTTCTCTTTTGCAGCCCTTATCATTATTGCAATTTTGCATTGCTTTTCTGGTGTTCAAAGATAAACTGAGGCATATTAAAAATTTTAACAGTTTATTCAAGGAAAAATCGGTTGGAATCAGGCAGCCATAAACCGGAAGTGGTTAGGAGCACTCCACCCACAGGAGGTGGAGGAGAGATTTTTGTAGAGAAAAGGTGGAAGCAAAGTAAGGAAATTATTGATTGGTTATAGCTTAAAGCCTAGTTGGCTGTTTGTGACTGGTTGTCCTTATGTTTCACTTTCGTAATGTTGAGGCATTTCCAGCTTAGATTTTGGTTTTCTTATGCAGGCCGCCATGGCATTAGAGCCCCCTCAGTCTAATGGCCTCCTTGTTTAATTAAACACTGGTAATTATTTGATTAATTACTGGCTCTCAGACTCAGCTGAAGCTCCAGGAGAGCTCCAGGTATAACTTTGCTTACCGTTACCTAGCAGTGTCTGGTGCGAAGTAAGCATTCAGTAAATATTTGTTGAATAAGCAAATGCGATTCATTTTAATTTGGCTACACAGCCCCAGGCTTTTATTTCTAAGACCCTATAAGCCTACTACTGTTCTCTGTAACTTCCTTTATAAAAGGCTGGAAAGGGCTTCCCTGGTGGCGCAGTGGTTAAGAATCTGCCTGCCAATGCAGGGACACGGGTTCCAGCCCTGGTCCGGGAAGATCCCACATGCCGCAGAGCAACTAAGCCCGTGAGCCACAACTACTGAGCCCCTGTGCCACAACTACTGAAGCCCTCGTGCCTAGAGCCCGTGCTCCACAGCAAGAGAAGCCACCGCAATGAGAAGCCCGCACACCGCAATGACGAGTAGCCCCCGCTCGCTGCAACTAGAGAAAGCCCGCATGCCCAGGTGCAGCAACGAAGACCCAACGCAGGCAAAGATAAATTAAATAAATAAATAAATAAATAAAAGGCTCGAAGGAAATAAAGCAGATTTACTAAGCAAAGTAAGAAAATTTAGACTCAGATATCAGACGTTCCCTTCCTCCCACCGGCCTTCCCGGCCCGCCTCCTGGGCCTCGGCAGCTGCCATGTTGCTAGCTGTGCTCTCATTTACAATGCATCTCTTACCTCACTTCTCTCTTCCCCATTCTTTAAGACCCCAACCCTCTGTCCCCAGCCCCTTCCAAAACCACTTATCATCCAAAAAATTCCTCCAAGGACAATGCCCTTTTCCATTTGATTGACAACAGTTTTATCTACTTATGTTTAGTATTTCTCATTCTTGCTAGTCTCTGCGTCTTGGCTTTGCATAGCCAAGAGTTTCTCCAAAGCTGTTCTATCTCCCAGATGAACTCTGCTGCACTTTTCAGACAGTAAATTTTTCCCTTCCTGCTGTCTATACGCTATTTTGATTAGAAAACAGAGCCTCCAAATCCTCAGTGACTTCAAAGTTGTGCAGCTTGTCAGTGATAGATTTTAGATCAGAATTTTTTTTTTTTTTGGAGACTTCTGACTTTGAATCCAGCATACTTTCTGTACAGATCTCTCTCGTCTTCTAGCCTGGGAGTTGAGGGTGTGGAATTGTTGGCTAGCTCAGCACAGTGCCTGGAACATAGTAAGATTATGCTCCATGACTCTTTGCTGAATGAACAAGCTTGATCCTCTGTCCCTCAACATTCCTTTAGACACAAGCTGCCCGGCCTGTCCCTCTGGCGCCAGTGACCAACTGTGACCATTAGAGGGCAGCAGAGGTGTGAAAAGCACTGGGGAGGGGATAGTTGAAGTGTTGCAATGAAGTCAAAGTCAGAAACATCTGACCCAGAAATGTTATGGAATACAAAGTGCAGGGTTTGTCAGATTTAGCAAATAAAAATACATGACACCCTGGGAATATGTATATTTAAAAAATATTCATTGTTCATGTGAAATTCAAATTATCTGGGTGTCCTGTGTTTCACCTGGCCACGCCAACAAGTGCCATTGCATGTGAACCAGATGGATGCTCCAGAAGTGGCATTGGTCCTTAGATGGAACCTGTTAGGAGGAATTGGGGGGGAAGTTGTTGGTGAGCTCACAGAAGTCGAATACAGGTGCTCGTCACATAGGGTATTGGCCAATTCAAGGTCAGCCAATATTAAAAGTCTGCTCTGGAGGAGACTCTGTAATGTTACCTGGATTGATCTGGGTGATAGGCCCTTCCTCTGTCCCTTCCTGCACTGGGATGGCGTCAGATGGTAACAGTTGAAAGAGGATGTGCAACTTTTCCATTTGTGGCCACAGATGGATTGGGTAATGATTGTTTAACCCCACACACTGTGACTGTTGTAACTTGTATCCACCTTCCCTTCTTTTTTTTTTTTTTTCCTT
>NW_006772326.1:2011847-2013003 GCF_000442215.2 Lipotes vexillifer
GGGATCTTCCCGGACCGGGGCACGAACCCGCGTCCCTTGCATCGGCAGGCGGACCCTCAACACTGCGCCACCAGGGAAGCCCCACCTTCCCTTCTTAATCTTGTGGTCTCTCACCTTGCATAACAATCCAATTCTCTTATTTCAGAATCTGCCATTTTCCACATATTTTTTCCCATGACATTCCCTCTCCTCTAAGGCTCATTTTCTTTTTGGGGCCCTCCCGAAATTTCACTTCTTAAGTGTTCCTTTCTCTAATTAAGTGGAGACATCCATTCTCAATCCAGTTGTTAAACATGAACATTGAATAATTTAAGACACATTCATTTCAATACACATTTATTGAGGGCTTACTATGTAGGAGAAAAAGCTTCACCATTAAGAAACTTGTAATCTAGTTAATGAATTATAACATTAGAAACCAAAGGGGAGATCCTCCCTCTGAGAAGTGATTGATACAGGTTGCCAGAGAACAACTGGTCCCTTTGTAAATCACTGTTCTCATATTCCTATGAATTTACTTTTGGAAGTAACTTCAGAGTAAGAGAATTCGTGAACATGTTACAAGTGATCTGTGAAACTGGGAGTTATCAGTAGGGTCTTCTTGAAGTTCCTTCGTTTCTCAGAGAGCAGTTGTTTGCTTCTTTTGAGGTAGGTAGAACTGACAAAATCTAGACTTACTTATTATATTTAAAAATGTAAAAGTGATTGAAACGCACCCCCGCACGCATACACTTACTGCTGCATGGCTTCAGGAAGAACGGGTAGTGATAACCGGCTGGAGGCAGAGGCTTTTAAGAATCCTAGGATGTTAGTGTTCAATACTTCAAAGAACTTTAGGGATCAGTCACGTGGTCCAACCTTCTTACTTACAGATATGATACGCAAGGCCCAGAATTTAAAGACTGGTATAAGATCGCACACTAAGCTTGTGCTAGGGCTGGGATGTGAGCCCGAGACTTCTAGGTGTGTCTAAGATTAGGTTCTGAAGGACTAGATAACGATGCTCTGTGATGTGTGGCTCGTAACCACTTTTTTCCCGGGAGACTCTTGTAGGTGCTTGGCTTCTATGAGCACCTTCCCCCTGGGCTGTCTCCTCCCCCTTCTTTGTTTTTGTTTTTTTTTTTTGCGGTACGCGGGCCTCTCGCTGTTGTGGCCT
>NW_006772326.1:2013874-2042142 GCF_000442215.2 Lipotes vexillifer
GCATCGGCAGGCGGACTCTCAACCACTGCGCCGCCAGGGAAGCCCTCCTCCCCCTTCTGATGCCCCTCCTCTGTCTGCTTTGCTAGTGCCTTCCTTAGCTCTACTCTAAAGAGGAATGTTCCTGAGAGTTCACTCCCTCACCCTCCCTCCCTGAACAGTCTATCAACTACCAATGTTTTGGTTACCTTAAAAAGTACCTCTTTGATTCACAGATATTTATCTTTAGTTCTGATCCTTTTCCTAGGATCTGTATTTTCAACTGTTATCTGCATATCTTTTCCCAGATGGGTCTATGGATGCCTCAAACAGTCCAAAACTGAGACCTCGTCTTTTCCATTGTTCCCCCACAAACTGGGTTCTCTTCCTGTGTTCTATGTCTTAGATAGTGACATCATCAGCCATCCCAGTCTCCAGGTCCCTATCCCCCTCACTAATTGGTCACCAAACCCTCTCACACCATGTCCCCTGTCCCCTCATCCCACTGTACTCACTGTGATGAGTACAGTGATGTCCCCATCTCTGTACTCATCACTTCCTCTGCATCCACGCAGCCCCAGCCTTAGTCTAGGCCAGGAGTCACAGGTGCAAATGCCTATAGGAGATAAACAAGTGAGATAGGGCACATGCCAGTAATAAAGGACAGTGAGGGCTGTGACCAGCTGGAGACAACAAGCTTCATTTAAAGGGGGCAAAAAACACTTAGTTTAAGCAGATTCTTACCATCAGGGAATGCAGGCCCAGTATTGACAGATATTCTCAATTTAAGAGAGGTCTACATTTTTAAAATGTGAAACATTCTGATTTTTTAATTGGAACAAATAATTTTTTTCAAAAACCCAACCATTGGATGGAAAACAAGCACACCCTGTCCCCTGCCCCCATCCTTTATCCTTCCCGTAGCTCTGCATCCAGCAAAGTGCCTGACATACAACAGGTGATCAGCAATCACTTAAGTGAGTGAAAATGGACATTGAGGTCGTAGCAAGCAAGCTATTACTAAGTTGTTTGCAGTTTAAATTTTTTTAATTGTAATTACTGAATTATTATGTACCCATTTTACTGAATGAAACACTTCGAAAATACCTCAAGAAAAGATCAGTTGTTTTCCTGCTCTCTTCCATATCCTTTAGGTAACTGGTGTTAACAGCTTAGTGTGTATCCAGCTACACTTTTCCCATGGTCTTAAAACAGTCATATAGATTTTTGCTCCTGTTTTTCAGAAATGTAATAATACTTTACACATTACTCTGCAATGTGTGTTGCTTTGGCTTAATTATGCAGCATTGCCATCCTTCAGCTTAGTAACTATATATCTAACTTCATTCTTTTTAATAGCTGCATAATGTTCTTTAATATGATTTACCATAATTAAGTCAACCATTTTTCTATTGATGAGCAATCAGATTGTTTCCAGCTGCTTTTTAGCCTATGAAAAATGGTGCAATAACTATCCTTATAAATGGATACTTACACAGTGGTGCTTCTGTGCTCTCTATTTCTGTGGGAGAGATTCCCTCAAATGGAATGGCTGTATTAAAGGATGTGGCTAAATATTTTAAGAGACACTCTGCAATTACTTTCAAAAGGTTCTAGCAATTCACATTCCCATGAAAAGCCTTTGGCAGGGTGGACAGGGAAAGTCCCACTGAGAAGATGATATATGAGCAAAGCTCCAAGATGGCAAAGGAATTTGCCACACAGATCCCTGGGAAAGACAATTCCAGACAGAAGGAAGAGACAGTTCAAGGACCCTAAGGCTTCTGCACATCTGATATGTTCAAGGAACAAAAAATAGGCCAGTGTAGCTGAAGCAGAATGAGCAAAGGGGAGCCCAGGAGGAGAGAATGTCAGCGAGATTGATGGGCAGAGAATGATACTGGCTTTTGCTTTCATCACGAGGGTGATGTGGAGCCATTGCAGGGTTTTAAGCAAAGTAGTGACACACCAAGGCCTGTTTTAAAAGGATCGCTACGGCTGCTATGTTGAGAAAAGGCTACAGGGAGCAAAATCGGAAGCAGGAGACCAGTTAGGAGGCATTAGCAGTAAGTTCACACAGAAAGGAGGGCAGAAATGAGAGTAGCACGAAAGCAATGGAGATGGTGAGAAGTGCCGATTCTAGGTATATGTTGAAAGTAGAGTCACTGGGATTTGTTGATGGATGGTGGATGGGATATTAGGAGACAGAGAGGAGTTGGGGATGAATCCAAAAAGTTTGGCTAGAGCAATCAAAGGATGCAGTTGCCAACAACCGAGATGGGGAAGATCGAAGGTGGACCAAATTTAAGGAAGGAGAAAGATCAGGAATTCATATTTGGCCATGTTAAGTTGTAAATGCCTGTTAGAGACCTAAATGGAGGTGCTGAGATTTAAGAATGACAGCCTATAGATGACATTTAAAGACATGGGACTGAATGAAGGGAGTCTAGACAAGAGAAGACCAAAGACCAGGTCAGAGAGAATAAGGGAGACCATCAAGGGACACTACTCAGAAGCAGCAGCCACGAGAGAGGGAGACACCCAAGAGATTGTAGTGTCCCCAAAATCAAGAAACAAAAATTTATCAAGGCAGGAGAGATCAAGTGCATCAAATACTGCTGGTAGGTCAGGGGGATACATGTCTACATATAGCTGATTCACTTTGTTATACAGCAGAAACAAACACACCATTGTAAAGCAATTATACTCCAATAAAGATGTTAAGAAAAAAAGGCAACTGAGAACTAACTGTGGTAGTCTGAGTAATAAACACCACCCCCCCCCTCCCGCCCTGCCAAAGATGTTCATATCCTCATCCCAGAACCTTGAACATGTTACCTTACATGGCAAAAAAGACTTCGTCAAAGTGATTTTGTTAAGGACCCTGAAATGGGAAGGTTATTCTGGGTTGTCCAGGTGGGCTCCATGTAATCACAGGTGTCCTTATAAGAGGAGGCAAGAGGGTCAGAGGAAGAGAAGGGCACGTGACAATGGAGGCAGAGGTTGGAGTGATGTGGCAAGAGATGAATTATTCTCTAGAGTCTCCAGAAGGAGATCAGTCCCGATGACCCATTTTGAGCTTCAGACCTCCAGAACCGCGTGAGAATGAATTGTGTTGTTTTTAAACCATTATATTTGTGGGGATTTGTTGCAGCAGCAGTAGGAAATGAATACCCTAACCGCTGGATATAGCTATGTGGAGGTCACTGGTGACTTTGGACCAGAGGAATTTCAGGAGGATGATAGGGGGAAAAGGCTGACTGAAGTGCATTAACAAAGCACAGGAGAACAGGGCTGTCATAAGCATACACAGGACCTTTGTGCAAATTAGGAAAAGAAGGGCTGCCTCAGGCTGGCCAGCTGGAAATGGCGGTGCCCTGGGTAGATCAGTTTCAAAATGTTGTTCCTTCCTCAAGGATGACAAAGTCCTGTGCCAGGCTTTCTGTTTGGCAGGCAAAGAATGGACTGGATTTCAGCTTCTACCCACGCCTTCTCTACCAAATGCCTCAGTGCAGAGCAGAGCCTGAACTAAAGCCCAGGTCAGCACTGGAAGTGAGGAGCAGGGGATACATAAATATAGACAAGCTTCAGGAGAGCACGGAAATGGAATGGTCTCTGGTGGGGCAAGTGAGAACAAAGAAAGGATTTTAAAGATGGCATATTTGTATGCTGATGGAAATACTTCGAGAGAGAGACCGAGAGAGAAATGAATGATATAGGAGGGAGAAGAGAATTTCTGGAGTGATGTTCCTGAGGAGATGAGAGGGAATGAATTCCTCACTTCATGAGGACTGCAGTGGAGAAATTCATATTTAATAAAATCAGTAAGAAGGAACAGGGTGCAAAGTAAGATAGTAAAATATTATAGTATGTTTGTACTATGAGAGCAATGGACACAAAAGGAAAGAAAGTGCAGGTCTGGAGGCTAACCAGGAGAAAGCTGTAATACATTATGTGAAAAGGGTACAGAATAAGGTGTTGGTGTGACTCAGACTTGGTCAAGCAGGGCTCCTAACAAGGGCCCGAGGCATCCAAAGGGTGTCTCTCTTTGAGGGACATCCTCAATTTTTTAGGGCCTCTCTGGTACTTAGGACCAGCTGAGATTGCATTGGCATCTATCTGGATGGGACACTCCAAGCTAGAACCGGGCCCCACGTGAGTTCAGTCCCAGTGTCTCCCTTTTGGGATGCTCTCCCATCTGCTGTCCAATGAGTGGGTTGACCAGCTGTCCCAAGTTGCTGCATAACTCATGCCTGTGCAGTCATCCTGGGGTTCTGTGGCCAGGTCCTAATTCTGGGAGGGACACCTGGCAAGCTAATCATGCCCATTGGACAACACAGTATTTTTTTTTAAAGGATTGTGTGAGATTGGGCTACCAGAATGGCACTGACATGCTGATTTAGGGTGGCTTCAATTGTTTACATGGACAGGGGCCCTATAAAAAATATTTGTGCAGCGGCGCACACACCCTAGAGATGACCCTGCCATAGTAATGAAGGGGCAATCAAAGAGATATTTCAGAGAAAGAGGAAGCATAGATACAACTTAGGGATTAATTAGATGTACTGATATCTGAGTGTCTATCTTAGTGTCATCTTTTGTAGGTGAATTTCCCCACTACAGAAATGCCTCAGACCTTGTGCTTCCCCCCATCATTTGGCAATCATATGATTTAGGAAAGAAATAATAGGTGGAGATTTTTGAAAAGCATTGTGAGAGATGTAAGGGAGTAGTTTTTCTCCAAATGTGAAGTCAAGGTCAAATATTATGGGGAAGGTGTCAGCCAACAATAATGTCTCCAAAACAGAGCCAGCTAGGAAAGAGGTAAAGAGCATTCATTTCTCCCACATGTACAATGAACCTCAGACGCCTGAGGATAGAGTTCTTATAACTTGATCCAGTAGCTATGAGAAAAATAAGTAACCTCCGTGCAATTTGAGTTATTTATCACTAATCTATGACATCAGGTTGTAGGTATCTTTATAATAGTTTTAAATCTACTCTAAGATCTCAGAGAAGTATGTGGATGTTTTACAAATCTCCAACAAACAAGAGAGAGGCAACAAATCAAGAATGAGTTTTAATCTGCTGCAATATGAGTCTGCACACAGCCCCAGAGAGTTCTGGGTGCATCCACAGAAGCTGAGAATGTGTAGCAGGAGAGAGCATGGGCACTGGGTTCAAATCCTGGCTCGGCCATTTCCAACCTTAATCAAGTCATTTTACTCTCAGTAGCAGCTTCCTCATAATTAAAATGGACATCTTATTTATTATTATTATTTTTATTATTGAAATATTTGAACATTTTAATGTAAGATTTTAAATCTTAATTTAACTACAAAATAAGATGGGCATTTTAATGTTACCACTTCATGGGGCTGTTGTGAAGAGTAAATGAGTTAATTCACGAAAAGCACTTTGTGGTTTGCCCTTCATAAACACTCAAAATTAGCCATTATTATTGTTTATCATAATCATAAATAATAATAAGAGATGAAGATAAAAATACAGAAACATTCTGTTTTCTGAGTGTGAAAACATTTTCTTTGCACTCTCCACATTCTCTGCTTTTATTTTCCATCAAAAATGGAATTTTGGAGATTTTATATTTCTTAATGAAATCTGCCATTGGGTAAAATGAGGTGGTATTACAGCGTTATGACTTGTTTTTAAAGCAGAGTGTTCAAATTCTTCTCTCTACTGCCATGCATCTACCTCCTTTATCCTCAGTGTAATTCTCTTTCTGCATTGTACTCCTTGTCTGTCTCTTTTTTTTTTTTTTTAACATCTTTATTGGGGTATAATTGCTTTACTTGCCTGTCTCTCTTTCAGACATTCCTTCTCTTTTTTGCTCTTCTTTATCTTACTTTTCTCCAGTGCTTCATAAGATGGATGGGTTTTTTTTTGTCCTTGGCCAGAAGTAGATGTCATATGTGGAATCTTCTCACAAAGAGAGGAAATTTTCCAGCCATTTAAAATAAACCCAGGGAAACATACCTGCTAATCTGAAGGCAGTTTGATTTCTCAAACAGGGTGGACGCTATGGAATGCTCAAATATATTTCTATCCCACAAAGTCAGTCTTCTATTGCTGGTTATGAATTGCATGGGCATAGCACGTTTTACTTGGTCCCTGATTTGCTTTCCTTCTGTTCAATAAGTCATCCCACAGCCAATATGACACACTATCTTATCAATGTCAGTTTAATATTTCTGCCTCTGTTTCTATCGATCCATATCTGAAATAACTTACTTCCACTCTAGATATTCTCTGTCCCCTTACTCCTCATTCTCATCATCACTTGATATTTGTATTTACTTCCTTTTGACTATCTCCTCTCACTAGAATATATACCAGGACTTGGTCTGTGTTGTTCACTGTTCTTCAGCACCCAGAACAATAACTGTCCTGAAATCTATATTTACTGAATAAATGAGTTGTAATCTTTTTATGAATACTCCCCCAATTTTTTCTGTTTTTTTATTTCTATTTTTTATTTCACTTATTGTATAAGATTAGAGCAATAATTTTCATAAAATGCCTCACAAATAAAGACCAATATGACTGAGTAGGGATCTACCCCCAGCACCACCTCCCTGTGGTAACAGAGCTGAATGCTTTTGCTTTGGTGCTTCCCTCACTCATGGCACGTTTGTTAGGAAAGGAGCTTCTAGAAAATATACTTAAGGAGGCAATAATTTTTTATCAGTATATTCTCCTACAACTTAAAAACTCGTATACTGAAACAGAAATAGAAGGGCATAGATTTAGCCCTACCAATATTTTAGCTTGAGCAAAAATTTATGTAGTAAAGCAAAATAATTGAATTGCAGTTGAGGTGACTGGGGCCATTTCTTTGTTTGTAACATTTAGAGAAAAGGGCTTAACATCAAAGTCAGTTAATTTCATCAGCATTTCCACTGAAACGCCCATATGGCAAAGAAGAGGGCTTGCATGCCTCATGGGGTCTTGAGGTACTAGCCAGTCTGTCTTCGCAAAGGTGAAATTACTGTTAAGTTTTATCTTTTACCTTAAAAATTCTTGCCAACTTTTCATTCTATATAATGCATCCTTATTTTTTAAAAATATTAGAACTGTGTACTAGATAACATTATGAGACAACTGGACACTTCAAAAAGCCTTTTATCTCGAGACTTTTCGTCCCTTTCTGGTGTATCACCGCTTACCTACCAGGAATCTAGAGTCCTGATTAGAGAATTATGGAACTAGATGTCAGCTCTTCGTGAGTAAGTCTTTTTGTTTCTTCTATTTTTATTGGAGTATAGTTGATTTACAATGTACAATGTTGTGTTAGTTTCAGGTATACAACAAAGTGATTCAGTCATATATATGTATGTATGTGTGTATATATATATATATATATATATATATATATACTTTTTCAGATTCTTTTCCCCTATAGGTTGTTATAAAATATTGAGTATAATTCCCCTTTTTGCTTCTTTAAATCCATTTTGGGACTGCAGAATACTATCACAGTGTTTTAGCTTTCAAAGGTCCTCTGAATCAGGCCCCTAGTGCACTTTTCCAGCCCTGTGTCCCATTAATCCCAAATCTACATACCTTAATTAAATTATAGAAACTTTTGGCAAGGGCCATTATTATTTACTTATGTCTCTCACTATACTCACTAAACACAACCATCTGGTATGTGGTCAGTATTGTGTCAGGAAGGATAGGCTAGGTTCTGCTGACTTAAGAAACAAGTCCAGTGGTGGCGCAGTGGTTAAGAATTCGCCTGTCAATGCAGGGGACACGGGTTCGAGCCTTGGTCCGGGAAGATCCCACATGCCACAGAGCAACTAAGCCCGTTCACCACAACTACTGAGCCTGCGCTCTAGAGCCTGCGAGCCACAACTACTGAGGCCCACGCGCCTAGAGCCCGTGCTCCGCAACAAGAGAAGCCACCACAATGAGAAGGCCTCGTGCCGCAACGAAGAGTAGCCCCCACTCGCCGCAGCTAGAGAAAGCCCGCGCACAGCAACAACGACCCAAAACAGCCAAAAATAAATAAATAAATAAATAAATAAATAAATAAATAAATTTATTTTAAAAAAAGAAAGAAAGAAACAAGTCTACTGCCTTAGTGGATTAACACAAAAGGATTTCTCCTCATTTATTCAGATCCTACTGTGCGTCCGTGTCACTCTCCAGGGCAGTTGTCCATTAGATGATGGCTCATTGTTGCACCTCACACTCCTACAATCACCAAGGCAAGGAGAGTTGAGCACCCAAAATTAAATGCCTCCACCCTGAAATGATGCTTCGCTATCATTTTATCGGCCAAAGCAGGTCAGATGGCCATGACTAACTCCAAATAGGTAGAGAAGTACAGCCCTACTGTGTGCCTAGAAAGAGGGGAACGAGATACCAGTAGACGGGTAATACGTACCACACACATGCAATCTCTTGACAACAAAATCTAACACATTTTTAATTAGGATTTCTGCTCTGTATGTAATTGTCAATCTCTTTGGTAATCCTATTATTTAATTCATTTTTTAATTCTACTGTTCTCCTTTGGGCCCCAGTTTAATAAACAGAACAGACAAAATGCTAATTTAAACATTCACCTGGATAAATTAATTCAGAGTGCTTTCCCATAACTGTGAAACCATCATAATCATGACTACATCTTAATTGCATGCTTTACCTAGTCATTAATTAAACAGGTCACTAAACCTTATTCCCTCCCTACTCTCCCAATAAAACGTTTAGGTTTTACTAATGATAGCTTCACAGTGTGTTAGCTGCCTTGATACCATCCAGGCACACTAAAACCAAGGTATTTCCAGTGTAACCAGAAAATACATTCTGTGTAATTTAGGGGAAAAAACTTCTACGTGAGAAGCAATATGAATGAGATACTGAAATTCTTTGCTTCATGCTTCAGGTTGATTGATTTATTTAACAAACATTGCCTGGATTTCAAGGGGACATTGAAATGAGAGCTTGGTTTGTGTGAGATGAATAGCCATGTTTTCAGAAGAATATGGTTAAGCTTCTGTTTACGACCTTCACTGGCTTCTCACTGTGGCCTCCCAAAGTACTGCAAGTTCTGGCTCTAGCCCGGCTCTCTGTCCAGCCTCATCTCCTACCCACTCCTTCTACTCTTGACTTCAGCTACTGGCCTCTGTCAATCCTGGAATCCCTCTTGCTCTTTCCTGCCTTTTTTCCCATGACATTGACTTTCTGGAAAATCCAGGTCAGTTGTTTTGTAAAATATCCCATGTGCCAGATCAAGTATGCACATATTATGGCCTGTTGTTGTACAGCCCTAGAGCTAAGAATAGTTTTTACATGTTAAGAGGGTTTTAGAAGAAAATTTAAAAAAACAAAAAGAAAAGAAAAAGGTGGAGGGAAAAGGGGCGGGGGAGAGGAATTATGTGATGGAGACCATTTGTGGCCTGAGAAGCCTAAAGTATTTACTTTCTGACCTTTATTCTAGATCTTTTTGTTTCCACATGGTATTATTCACTTTGTACCTCAGTTCCTCGGATTCTGGGCAAATTGAAAAGTAGGTCTAGAACTGTGCTGTCCAATATTATAGTCACCAGCCACATGTGGCTATTGAGCACTTGAAATGTGGCTCGTTCAAACTGAGGTGTGCTATAAGGGTAAAATACACATCAGATTTCAAAGATTTAGAATAAAGAGTGTGAAATATTTCATTAATGATTTTATATTGATTATCATGTTGAAATAATATTTTGGATATATTGGATTCAATAAAATGCATCAATAAAATTAATATCACCTGTTTCTTTTTTCATGTGGCTACCAGAAACTTTTACATTGCATATGTGCTTCACATTATATTTCCATTGGACAGTGCTTGTCTAGAACCTTGATTAAAATCAGGTTAACTATTTTTGGCAAGAATACTTCATAGCTGATCTTATGTAATCATAGTGTATCACAGCATGAGACACACATCAGTTTGTCCCATTATTAACGGCACTAAGTTTGATAACTTAAGAGGAGACTGACAAGTGTCTCCACTGTAAAGGTCCACTTTCCCCTTCACAATTTATAATTTCTTATAGCCATGGGACTATCAGCTTCCCAGTGACTTTTCACTTAGTGGTTTTAGTATCCTTTGGTGATCCTCTCTTGAATTAGTTATTATACTGGGGATTGCAAAATGGTGTTTTGTATTTTAGAATTTCTTCTTAAATTTCTTTTATTTTTTATTTATTTTTCACTTTTTCAAAACAAACAACTTTTTATTGACGTATTCTTGATTTACAATGTTGTGTTAGTTTTTGGTGTACAGCAAAGAGATTCAGTTATATACGTATTCTTTTCCAAAGTCTTTTCTATTATAGGTTATTACAAGATATTGAATATAGTTCCCTGTGCCATACAGTAGGTCCTTGTTGTTTACCTATTTTATATATAGTAGTGTGTATATGTGTGTATATGTTATTCCCAAACTCCTAGTTTATTCCTCCCCCTCCCCTTTCCCCTTTGGTAACCATGTTTGTTTTCTATATCTGTGAGTCTATTTCTGTTTTGTGAATAAGTTCATTTGTATCATTTTTTTAAGATTCCATATATAAGTGATATATGATATTTGTCTTTCTCTATATGACTTACTTCACTTAGAATGATAATATCTACGTCCATCCATGTTGCTGCAAATGACATTATCCCATTCTTTTTATGGCTGAGTAATATTCCATTGTATATATGTGCCACATCTTCATTATCCATTCACCTGTCGATGGACATTTAGTTTGCTTCCATGTCTTGGCTATTGTAAGTAGTGCTGCTACGAACATCGGGGTGCATGTATCCTTTCGAATTAGAATTTTTGTCTTTTCCGAATATATGCCCAGGAGTGGGATTGCTGGATCGTGTGGTAACTCTATTTTTAGTTTTTTAAGGAACCTCTATACTACTCTCCATACTCTTATTTAATGTCAGTTAAATTCCTTAACTGACATTCTTTTCTTCTTTTCCTTAAAAAAATTTTTTTAGTGAGTATCACAATGGACGCATCAGTTTTCACTTGCTCAGTGTGTTACAATCAAGTGCAGTCATTATTCTGTATGTTACTCAAACCTCTCTAAATTTGGCTAGTGGGAGGCCCTTCAAGCTGGCTCCTGAATCCTTTTTATCATAACCCTATTAGCTTTTGAGTGCTTCCTTGCCTTCTGGTACAGGAAATCCTAGGGCCACCTTGTACTTTCCTGTCCCAGAGGTGGAATCAACCCTTTTTCTTTTTTGAAAAAAATTAATTAATTAATTTATTTTGGGCTGCGTTGGGTCTTAGTTGCTGGGCGCGGGCTTCCTCTAGTTGCGGCGAGCAGGGGCTACTCTTCGTTGTGGTGCGTGGGGTTCTCATTGTGGTGGCTTTTCTTGTTGCGGAGAACGGGATCTAGGCACGTGGGCTTCAGTAGTTGTGGCACACGGGCTTCAGTAGTTGTGGCACTTGGGCTTCGGTAGTTGTGGCTCACGGGCTCTAGAGCGCAGGCTCAGTAGTTGTGGTTCACGGGCTTCGTAGCTCCGCAGCATGTGGGAACTTCCCGGACCAGGGCTTGAACCCATGTCTCCTGCATTGGCAGGCGGATTCTTAACCACTACGCCACCAGGGAAACCCAATTATATATTTTTAAGTATATTTTTATCATGAAAAAGGGAGAAAAGTCACTATATCCCACCTGAATGGCTAAAAGGAAAGAGCTAAACAATATCAAATGTTGGCAAGGATGTGGAACAACCAGGACTTTAATATATTCCTGGTGGGAATTGTTATTTCCACAGTCATTTTGGAAGGAAAATAGCTTGGCAGTCTAATCAGAAGCTGAACATATGCATATATTCAATTCCATTCCTATGTATATGCCGAACAGAAGTTTATGTATATTTTTACCAACAGATCTGTATATAAATGTTCATAATAGCACTATTTTTAATAGCCCAAAACTGATAATAACTTAAATCAATAACAAAATAAGTTGTAGTATCATCACACAATGGAATACTGTATAGCAGTGAAAATAAATGGACGATCGCCAGGAAAGTCATGCACAAACCTCATAAATATAATGTTAAGGGAAAGGAACCAGAGTCAAAGAGTACATACTATGGATTCCAGTATGTAAAGTTGAAAAAGCGAACAACATTCATCTATGGTGTTGGAAGCTAGGGGAGTGGTTACCTTTGAGTGACTGCAAGGGGGCACTTCCAGAGTTGCAGTGATGTTCTGATTGTTCGCCAGGTGCTAGTTTCGTGGGGTTGCTTATCTTGTGAAATGTCATCGAGTGGTATGCTTACGATGGCACACTAGCTAATACTTGCTGTTCTGATTGCGAGCTAATACCTGGGCAGGGAGCGGCTAAGTGTAGATGAGAGTGCTTGTGGTTCTGATTGCTAGCTAATACTTATTTCTGTCCACTGAATAGCCCGAGGGGACATGAGTCCTGTTCTTGCTTTGTTTACAGACCTTTAGGGGGAATAAGCGTTTATAAAAAGAACAGGGGGATAGTGAAGGAGAGCTTCCCAGGCCATAGTCTGACTTTGAGCCATGGCCCTGGGGGGCAAAGCCAGAAAGGAGTGGAGGCCAGATGCAGCACTGCTGTTGGCGCTGAGCATGTGTGTGAGGTGGGGCTGCCCTTGACTGGACAGTGGGTCTCAGACTGTGGCACAGCTGACATCACAGAATCCACTGTGAGGCTTCGGGACCTAGAAATTCAGACAAAACACTGCATGCATTCTCAGATGGTTTGGTTTTTTATTTAAATTGCAGTAAGGAAGCTGAAATGGGCTCTCCACGGGTATTTCCCTGAGCCCTGGTCCCCTTTGCAGCTCCCAGCTCTAGGTCCTATTGATGGGCTTCAACGGTCACTGGCTCCATGGTCTCAGATGTCACACCTCCAGTGATCTCCAGCTCCTGGCCACGCTCTGCTGTCTCTATGATGGCCTCCATTCGGGTCCCTTCCACTGGCTTCGCCAGGATGCTCACATATTTATCGCGTGAGGAGGCCACTGTCTTTGTAGTAAGACTGGCTCTGATGTTCCTGAAGAAAGAGCTGATCCTGCTGAGTCTCTTGGTGGTGGGACCTGAACTCGCTGTAGGTAAGCTCCTACCCGATTTGTGCGAGGTCCTGGACTCGTTGGTGATGGGAGCACAGCTGATGCCTTTGTGAGCAGTGCCCTGCTCGCTGCCCCCCGGGCTGCCGTGGCCTTTGTCCTTTTGGTCATCTCTAGTGGCTCTGCAGCTGGCTGAGCACGGGCCAGCTGCTTTCTGGATGGTCTTGTTCCCTGCTGCCTTGTGGTGGCTTTCCACTGAACTGCAGAGCGAGGGGCTCGTAAGAGCTCTCTCCTCTCCCCAGTGCTCCCTTCTCTCCCTTCTTCCCTTGAGGGCCTGGGACACTCTCTGTGAGCTGCCATCCTGTTCACTCACTTTGCCTTCCGTGGCAAGGTTGAGATGAGGGTCCCCTCGTCCTCCTCGTCGGCTCTTCCTTCAACAGTCTTGCTGGTAGGTTCTGCTCCGACCACAGTCATGCCGGCCTCTGGGGCTAGGCTGGTGGACGTGCTGGAAGCATACCCTGAATAGTTCGCGGCACCTGCCAAGCATACCCTGAATTGTTTGCAGCACTGTTTTCCTGCTCCTCAGGGATGTTCTGGCAGTGCCCCCAGTGCCTATGTTGGTTTTGCTTCCTCCTGGACCGTTGCTGGCTGTGGCTGCTGTGGCCGTGCTCTGCTCTTCAGGGTCAGGAGACTTGATCACTGCCACGCTCACAGCACCCGCTGCGGTGCCTCCTGCCACCCCTGCTGTCTCCACCTTTGTCGTTGCCCGCGATGCTGATGCTTTGTCAAGCACTGTAGGTTTGGCTTTTGCAGTGGCCACATTGGGCATGGTATCGGGCTTGTGGGAGTCCAGTTGGATCCCCTCCCCGCCAGAAAAAGCTGCAGACGTGGCCCCGGTCGGCTCAGAGCACGTGTGGAGGCTGCAGATGCTCACCTGGTCCTGATCCCACTTTCCTTGGAAATCCTCCACTGCCCGGCTCCTGCCGTCGTCCTCCTCCTCCTCGAACACAGGCATGCAGATCATGTCCCAGGCTGGAACGGCATAGGTGCGGCTGTGACCGTCCACTGGTGGTCGCAGGAGGTAAATCAGCTCTTCCCAAGAGGTGAAGAGGTCTTCCTGCGCGTCCAGAGGGGCACACAGCTGCAGGTACCAGGAGCGGCCAGTGGCAAACTTCACGCGCAGCTGTTGTCTCTCTCGATTGTGAGTGGAGATCCTCACTAACGTCAAGGGAAGGAGCCTGGTGAGCTCTAAGGTCTTTGCAGCCTCGTGGCTCTTGCCCTTGGCGGCCTGGCTGTGCTCAGCGTGCTCTTCACAGCCAGTGGCCCATCGGGCCAGCAGCATGGTGTCTGGGAGCGGGAGGACGGGGCTGCTGGTTGTGATGCCCACGGTCACCATGCAGACACAGTTGTGCACGTCCATCAGGTGTCCCCTCTTCGTGATCTGGATAAAGTCGCTCTCGAATATCGGCGCGTACTTGAATATGCCATATTCGCCCTCGAGCAGTTGCTGCTGCAGCTTCCCCGTGGTGGTGTTGAACAGGCCCACCCCGGTGCTGCTCTGGGCCGTGTGATACGGGAGCAGAGAGTCCCCACTCATGGCTGTCTTTGATCACGACAGGCAGCGCGGTTAAGGTGGGCCCCTGGCTCTTCCCTCCCTTGGCCTCACTGGCAGAAGAGTGAGCCGCGGTGCTCGTACGTCACACACACGGGTGGCCCTACGGCAGGTCTTCCAAGCCCGCCCCACAGGCCCCCACCTTTGCCTCAGGGTCTCCCAGAGGCAGGGGTGTGGGTAGGGGCACAGATGATCACAGCGGGGACGCTGTAGGGCGCCTGGAGTCCAGCCTGAATCTCTTCAAATGTGTAGAGAGGTATGGTAGGTTCCCCCTCTGCCTCACCTCACTTCTGCTTCTGGGTTTTTATCTCCCCAAGAGGCTGTGGTGAACTTCAGTCCTAGTGAGAGAATTAACCACTTTCTCAGCCTAACCCCCTGGCACAGCCTATTTATCCTCTGATGCCCTTTGTGACCTATCACTGTCGCATAGCCCTTTGCCTCATTGTGACCTATCACTGTCCCATAGCCCTCTGCCTCATTGTGACTTACCACTGTCCCATAGCCCTTTGCCTCATCCCCCAGCTGCCCCCTCAGGGCAGGGCCCCCATCCTCTCCCAAAGGAGGGGGAGGACATGTCCCCCCGGGGAGGACAGGCCCATCCTGCCAGGGACTCAGGTGCGTACCGAAATAAAAATGTCTTCAACTGGGAAAGTTTTGTGTGGGTCCCTTTTCTTTTCCTCCCCCCAGTTCAGCTACTGGATGAAATCTATAGGAATGTAAGATGATGGGATAAATTTGAACCATTTAAGCTCATGGTTTAATTGTATCGAATAACGTAGAGTTGGCAGTTGCGATCCTTAGTCTGTCCTTATATAAAATCTCAGTAAACGTTGACGACGGTGATTTTTAATAATAACATTAAAAATTGCTTCTCCTAGGCACCATGCTGCATTCTTCACATATGGTAGTAAGAATGCATTGAGTTTGGTACTGCTAACTACTGTTCCCAGTTTATAGGTGAAGAAATTGAGGTTGTATCTCCTGTTTAAATTCCCAGAGCTAATGGTAGCAGAGGCACTATTTGAATATAGGTCTACCTGATTCTAAAGCCTTTGTTCTGAACCACTGCAGTACTTAGCCTCACAAAGAAAGCTTGGCCCAGCCAAATGTTTTCAAACTGGACTGATTTAACTACCTTTAATTAGACCTACTTGGTGCATTATTAGAAGCTGCGTAATTAATTTTACGCGTGTATACATGTTATGGAGAGAACCCAAGACAGCAGTTGGGCTGACGTGGGGATTAAATTATCCAGGGGATCACTCAGATCCTCCCTTCTTTTATGCTTGTGCAAACAGCCTGTGTGTGGAAACCTAGTTATTCTTATGACATGTCCTCTCCCAGTGAAATGGGGGGTGAGTAGCCTGAGATGTAAGCTTTGATTCCAAGAGCCTGCCAGATGCCGTCCTGTAGTAACCTCCCTACCAGGCAGAAGTGGTTTGGAAGCCTTGACACCTGTGGGGAGCATGTACCATTAGACATCCTGCCTCATTGCCACTCCCACAGAGCTAGTCACAGAACAAGTGATTTCTAAATTGTGACTTGAAAGTTCTGAGAAAGGCCCTTGCTGCCAACTCTCTTACCTCCAGTTAGATGTTATGCTTGAAATCCCACCATAGAGATTCATTCCTTGAGGATAAAGGCTATCTTTCTGTTAAAATACACACACCTGTCCCTCAACAGATGACTGGATAAGCAAAATGTGGTCTCTCCATACAGTGGAATATTGTTCGGCCATAAAAAGGAATGAACTACTGATATATGTCACAACGTGGGTGAACTTTGAAAACATTATACTCAGTGAAAGAAGCCACATATTGTATGATTCTATTTATAGGAAATAGCCAGAAGAGGCAAATCCATAGAGACAGATATTAGATCAGTGGTTGCCTAGGGCTGGAGGGAGCAGAGAATGGGGAGTACAGGATTTCCTTTTGTGGTGATGAAAAATTCTGGAACTACATAGTGGTGATGGTTACATAGTATTGTGAATGCACTGAATGCCACTGAATTGTACACTCTAAAATTACAGTGGTGAATTTTATCACAATCACACACACACACACACACACACACACACACACACACACTCCTCATTTAATAGATGGGTTAAGAGCAGTTATCTTTTCATTGTTCCCTGTCTCAGGGGAAATCATTCAATCTTTCACCATAAAGTATTTTGTTAGCTGTAGTTTTATTTCAGAATTGCCCTTTGTCAAGTTTAAGAAGTTCACTTCTATACTTAGTTTTCTGGGCATTTTTATTGGGAAGGATTATTGATTTTTTTTCAAATGCTTTTTCTGCATCTATTGAGCTGATTACTTGATTTCTTTTTTTTTTTTTTTTTTTGCGTTACTTGGTCCTCTCACTGTTGTGGCCTCTCCTGTTGCAGAGCAGAGGCCCCCGACACGCAGGCTCAGCGGCCATGGCTCACGGGCCCAGCCGCTTTGAGGCATGTGGGATCTTTCCAGACCGGGCCACGAACCCACGTCCCCTGCATCAGCCGGTGGACTCTCAACCACTGCGCCACCAGGGAAGCCCAGTGTGTGGTAAATTTTAAGATTACTTGGTAGATCTTTTGTCCTCAGAATATAACGTACTAAGTGTATATAGTCAGAGTAACTTAAAATATTTATTCAAAGTATTCAAAAGTAACTTGAATTAATTTTTTTCCCTGAGAGGTTATGTTATCCATTTGATAGATAGTTTCCTTTGTTTCTGTTTGTGTTCAATTTTAGGTTTTGATTTTGTTTCTTTATTTTTGAATATGTGAAACATTTTCATGGTTCAGAAGTCAAAACCATTGTAAAAAGTTACTCAGAGATCTTGTTCCCATCTTTTTCTCCATTATCCTGTTTCCACTCTATCTGTAGGTAACTGTTTTCATTATATTCTGGCTTATGTTCCCTGTGTTTGTTTGCTTGTTTTGTTTTTGCAGAAAGAAGCATATGCAAACACATAAAACTATTTTCATTGTTTTATGTCTTTTTTCTTATTTAACATAATATCCTGGAAGGTCTCCTTATCAGTTCAAAAAGGTATTCCTCATTCTTTCTTTTATAAAATTGCTGAAGAATACTCCATGGTGTGGATGTACAATAGTTTATTCAATAGGTCTCTTACTGGTACACATTTCTACTGTTTCCAGTCCTTTGCTACTACAAAAGTTATACAGTGAATAACCTTATGCCTATGTTGTCTTACGTTTGTGGAAATGTAGCTTCAAGAATCATATTTTTAGAAACATCCCAAGTGATTCTGATACACAGCCAGGTTTGAGTATTGTTGCTTACTGTGTACTGTAAAGATGGTATCCAGGAACCTAGAATTGTTAACATATTAAAAAATGAGGAATCAACAGGTAAAGAAGCAAAGTCCTCACCATCCTGAATCCTAACCTACACTACCTAGTAGAATGCAATTGAGTTATATAAACAGAAGCTTAACATCTGGAGTCTTGTGCCTAAATCATCCTGTTGGTAACAAGGTTATCTTACGTATAAACGCGTAAGTGAACCACATTTGGGCAGCAGATAGCTTTCAGTTTGGATGCGTTGAGTCAGAGGGAGCCAAGGGGCATCCAGTCCTGGCATCTAATAGGCAGTTGTTTGCACAGGTTTGGAGATTAGATTGGGGTCATTGGCATGTAGGTGACAGAGTAGGTGAAAGATGATTGAGGGAAGGATTACAGAGTGAGAAGGTGCTTAGGATGGAACCCTGGGGAACACAAGTACTTAAGAGGCCAGTAGAAGAACCCAAAGAAACTATAAATGGCCAGAGAGGTTGGAGGAAAACCTGAGAAGACAAGTCACAAAAGCCTAGGAAGCAGAGTGTTACCAGAAGAAAATAGTTATCTGTGTCAAATACTGTTGAGAGGTGAGGCAATACAAAGGCAGAAAGGTATCCACTGCATTTAGTAACAAAGAGATCAGTGGTGAGACATTTGTCAGATAAGATTCCATGTTGTGGTGGAAACAGCAGCCATCCTAAGTGTTAAGGAAGGCGTTCCACCTCATATAGATGATCCTTGGAAACACTGATGCAACAGAGAGTGTTTCTAAAAGCAACAACAGTCAACATTTGTACCCAAAGGAAAAGAAATCAATTTTAGTAATTTCCCCCGTAAGTTTTTTAAAAAAGAACAAAAGAACTTTACTTTTTATTGAAGTATAGTTGATTTACAAAGTTGTGTTAGTTTCAGGTCTATGGTCCCATAAATTCTACAAACAAACTTCGGTGGTGGTTGTTATTTATATTAGAATAAGATGCTTTTGGATTTAGCAAACAGTGTATGCTTAGTTATTTTGTTTATTATTGAGTCATTTCATAATAAATAGTATCAAATAGTAATGTAGTAATATATTTTATGGTGTTCCTCAAGAAGTACCATGACTTTCAAACACTATCCCCATCAAGTATGGGAACCATGGCTCCAGAATAACTTTTAAACCACTGTTCTCTTCTACTTGCTTTCCCTCACTCCTGTCTATACCCTGGGCTGTAACTAGACTTTTTTGCCCCACTGCGAGCAGGCAGCAGCCAAGCTTAAAGAAGTTTGGGAGGCCTGGGTGTATTCACAGAGGAAATGATAAAGAGGACTTTGAAAGTCATCTAATGTAGTGCTTTCCAAACCTGGCTAAGCATCAAAATCTACAACTTGGGACGTGGGTTGAAAAGGAGCCTGGGTCTCTGCCCTAGATCCCGATACAGTGGGTATGGAATGGGGCCTAGAGATCTGTACCTCAAATAAAGTGCCTTTGATCATATAAATTCAACACCTGACGAAAACAGAGGCCCAAAGGAGTCACGACTAGGCGGGTCTCCCGATTGGAGATTCGCGGTTCTGCGCTTTCGGTGCTGGCCGAAGGGCATCTGGGTTTTCGTTTTGGAGGCATCGGGGAAGGGCTTGCTTTTCCAGGTTCTCTGGGGTCACTAGACTGCCGTTCCCTCGCGTTTCTCTCTATGCAGGAGTCACAATGGGTTAGCTGCTTTGCAAGTGCCCGTATGCTACTGCCCAATCAGCTGGTTTCCTCCGGGCACCTGGCGAAGCCTCAAGTTTGGCTGAGGGACGGAGGCGGGAGAGAGCACCCCGACCCCGCATCCGCTCCGCCCCTTGCCCGCCCCCGCTGAGCCTCGGCCCTCCCCACCCAATCCCGGTCCTCCGCTGGGATCTTGGGGCGGAGCTTCGCCGCCGCCCCGCCCCTCCGCGCAAGCTAGCAGCCTGGGGATTGGGAGCGTTTGCGAAAGCTGATGGTGTTTTTTTAGAAAATAAGTTTCAGATGTACAGTATTGGGCTTCCCTGGTGGCGCAGTGGTTGAGAGTCCGCCTGCCGATGCAGGGAACACGGGTTCGTGCCCCGGTCCGGGAAGATCCCACATGCCGCGGAGCGGCTGGGC
Organism: Lipotes vexillifer; assembly: GCF_000442215.2. Lineage (NCBI taxonomy): Eukaryota > Metazoa > Chordata > Mammalia > Artiodactyla > Lipotidae > Lipotes > Lipotes vexillifer. The sequence continues at coordinate 2,033,918 of NW_006772326.1, forward strand.
CCGTGAGCCATGGCCGCTGAGCCTGCGCGTCCGGAGCTTGTGCTCCGCAACGGGAGAGGCCACAACAGTGAGAGACCCGCGTACCGCAAAAAAAAAACAAACACAAAAAACCCCCAAATGTACAGCATTATAGTTCAACATCTGTATGTACTAGAGCGTGATCACCACTACAGTCTAGCTGCGATCCGTCACCATACAGTTAACCCACTTCATGCGTTTCGCCCAACCCCCTGGAAGCTGACGGTCCTACAGTCGCGGAGCTGATTGGCTGATCTTGGGCGTTACGTAGCCCGGGTTTTCCGGAATTTGGGTTGAGCTGGGGAGAGTGGAGTATGGCCTCTCTGAGTCAGCCCTTGCGCGAGCTACAGGGACCTTTGCTCCCCTCCAAGGACCTGGTGGAGGAGGAAGATGATTATCTGAGGGAGGATGCGGAAGAGGAGGAAGACACGGTGTTTGTCGATGCCGAGGAGCTCTGCAGTGGGGGCATAAAGGCGGGCAGCCTCCCTGGTCGGCTCCGTGGTGAGGAAGCAACTCGCCCCTGGGAGTGGGTTTGGAGGATTAATGAACTGTTTCCCATTATGGCCTCGTCCCAAGTAAGGCGCCCCATCGCTACTACTAGACTTCCTTTGGGATGGCCTAGCTGTTTCGTCCTGTTTAGGATAAAATAAAAACAGCAACAACCACAAGAATAGCAGAGACTTGAGCAAATACTATGTGTTAAGCTTGGGCTCCACGTGTATCTCATTTACTGATGACAACTTTTTCAGGTAGTTTCTTAGTCGAGGAAACAATGGGTCTCCAGCCAGTATTCACACCCCGAATCAGGGCTTTTAACTATTTTCCTGTCTTTCCTGGAGTCGAGTATGTGGTTACTTTTCAGCCACTTAGACACACACGCACATAAGAAACACACCAAGGCACTGTTGATTCATTAACCTTGTGTTAATAACCTTGTGATCTGTGTTTACCTTGTATAGTTTCCTGTCCTAAGAATTACACCTATTATGTGTACCTGGTGACTGATGTTTAAGAATGTTTGAATGCTCAGACCACTGCTGTACTGTAGAATTTTTCTGGTGATGGCATTGCTCTATATTTGCTCTGTCCAATACAACAGCTGTTAGCCACATGTGGCTATTGAGAACTTGAAATGCAGCTAGTGCACCTGAGTTGAATTTTAAATTTTAATTAATTTAAATTTAAATAGTCACAGGTGAGTGGCCAATACAGGTTTAGACAGAAATTTTTAAGTATTTGTGGAGGGTTTAGTCATTTATCCTGAAAGTGTTAGTGATTGGCTACCATCTTCCAAGCAAGGTGTTTGTTTTGTTGGGATACCTTGGAGAGATTAGATGATGAGGTTGCTGTCTTAATGGAGCTTACCCTCTAATGAATTAAACACATTCTGTAAATAATCACAGAAGTAACTATAATATCACTCAGTGCTTAGAAGGAATAGTAAGAAGTGCTATGAGAGGTTATATTCATGAGATTCAGGGCTTTCCTGAGGAAGTGACAATTAAGCTGAGGTCTGTAGTAAATGGGGTAAACAGTAAGGAAGAAATTATTTAAGGCAAGTGGAACAGCTTTTGCAAAGGCCCTGGGTAGGAGGGACCATGACATTTTTTAGAAACTGCTTGAAGGTCAGTATTGACTGAGATCAGAGTAGCAGAGAGAGGACTGCTTTTAGAAGAGGAACAACAAACTTTTGCCATGTACCATGCCTCCCTCCTGGAATACAAAAACAGATGAAACATTGTCATGTTCTAGAGAGCTTACATTGTAGTAGAGGGAGACAGATAAACAGGTAAGTGGAATATAGACACTGTAATAGACATCTGTAGAGGGTACTGTCCAGGGATTAAAGAGAGTAGTGGATTTGACAAAACATTGGGAAGAGCTTTTACATTTATCCTAAATAAAATTTTTTTTTTTTTTTTTAAGTTTCAATTTTTGATGAAAATACTCACCAGCAATGTGAAGTGTTTGGACGTTTTCCATTAACGGGTGCTTGGTGGCGAGTGAAGGTACAGGTGAAGCCTGTAGGATCAAGGCGCTATCAAGTTCAAGGATTTCCTTCTTACTTTTTACAATCAGATATGTCAGCACCAAATCAGTTACACATCTGTTCCCTCTTTCTTAAAGACTGTAATGTCTCCAGTAAAAACAGAAATAAATTTTTAGCATGGGTAAATGCTGAATCAAGTTATAAAGACCTCAACTTTGAAAATCTTAGGGAAAAATTAAGAACTTATGAAAAGAACATTGGAAGGAATACTCAAAAACAATCTACACGGAAAACACAAGAAGAGTCACCACCAGATTACGAGATACTGCGTTCTCTGGAAAACACAAGTAAGTGATTTTATCATTGAGTTTTAGTGTAATTGAGATACTGGATGACTGATGTGTTTAAAATATTACCAGTACAGTATTGATATCTTGGTATAGTATTCTTTTTTGAAATTGGTTTGATGAAATGTGTTTGTATTGCTTTTGGAGTATGTCATTGACATTGCAGGTTCCTCATCTGTAATGTGAAGAGATTGGGTGAGATGATCTTTAAACACCTTTCAGTTCCTTTCCTGCTCTAAAAGTGTGATTCTAGGTCTCTAACTTTTGTGTCCTAGGATTACCTTGAGTCATTAAGAAGTTCAGTTATCAATTATTCTGTTTCAGAAGGGAGAGAAGAAAGGCAAGAATATGAGCAATCCATTTTGGAAAGATTTCAGTTCAAAATAGTTTAAAATAACTTCTAAATATGTTTTTTTATCTGGACATTCACATATATGGAATATTTCATTTCTTAATTTTATCAAATAAATTTGGCAGTACATCATTGAATGATTTCAATGATGAAAGCATCATGATTACAGTAAGAAGAATGACTCTAAAGATTAATATGTAAATGATTTTTAATGCTTAGCTTTAAATTTATATATTATTGAGTCAGAAATTTTATTCTGATTCTACTGCAAGCAGAAGGAAACAAAAGGCTAAGAGGTAGCTATCTAAGCAATTGAAGAACATAAATTTTGGTGTTAAACACAATGAAAGCCATCTTGATACAAAAGCAAGTGTTATAATACAGTCGCTTTTCTTGCTGGTCACAGTAAATTTATTATTCTCTCTTTGATTTGGATTTCTTAAACTGGTTGTGCTAAATGAGAAAGTCCATCAAATCAGTTGTTCTGTGAGCTCATTCGTATGTTTTTATTTGTTCTTTTCCGATATCCTGTAGTTCCATTTATAACTGTGATGAGAGCTTTGCAGTTCCCCAAAATAATGGAATTCCTTCCAGTTCTTCTGCCCCGACACTTTAAACGGCTCATAAGCTCAGATTCTACAGAGGTGTTGGAAGAGATAGAAGAGATTTTAGGTACACAGCCATGGAAACTCGGATTTCGTAAAGTAAGAAAGACATTTGCTTAGCATTTTGTAATCTTATACAAGGGAGGATGTCTCAAGCTTGACAGTTTTTTGTATCTCTTTCAAGGGAAAGAAATTTGTATGACTTCAGTGTTGATTTATTTTCCTTGCAGTGTTGCAACTAAATATAAACTTCTACCTGTAGCTCTTATGTGATAAATTTACAAAGGAAAGCAAAATAACAAAATAAATGACATTCAGATTATCAATACTTCAGTTACATAATTTAATTTCATATGACATTTTTTGTAACTAAATTGCCATAGCACCTTGAATATAGATCTCATCGAAGACAAGTTCTTATGAGTTTGGCAAGTCCATTCTGCTATGCTACACAGTTCCTCACTTTCCTATTTGAACTTTCGAAGACCTTCATTATTCATATGGTATATGATGATGCCATTTGACTTTTTTTCTTTGGCACAATAATGTTATTTACAATTTCTTTGGCACTTCTGTTTTTCTTATTAGAGACCAGGAGTAGTAAAGTGGCACCAGGAAGCTCCAGAGATGTTGAAAACCAAATGTGGCACTTAAATCTTGGCAGTACTTGGTTACAGACGGTTTTCCAAATGAAAATACAGTTTAAAAATTCTGAGATAATTGGTGGGATCCCCAAGAATGTTTACAGATCCCACCCCCCTGCCCCCCATTTGAGAAATACTGGAATAATGAATTTGTTCCCTCTATAAAATGACTGATTCAATATGCTTGGAAAAATGAGATTCTGGAACATTAGATTATTATATATATTTATTCAGTAGGAAAGAGAAGCAGAGCAATGAGCCTTCTGGGACTCAAGTGGGACTCAAGTCCCCTTTTCAGCATGTAAACCGCCACCCAGAATAAAGACTTTTACTGAGGTTTTGTATTCATTTGCTAGGGCTGCTGTAACCAACAGCATAGACTGGGTGTCTTAAACCACAGACAGTTATTTTCTCACAGTTCTGGAGGCTATAAATCCAAAGTCAAGGTGCCAGCAGGGTTGGTTTCTTCTGAGGCTTCTCTCCTTAGCTTATGGATGGCTGTCTTCTTCCTGTGTCTTTACATGGTCTTCCCTCTGTGCTTGTCTGGGTCCTAAAATCTTCTTATGACATCAGTCATATTGGATTAGGGTCCACTCCAGTGATCTCATTTTAACTTAATTACCTCCTTAAAGACCCTATCTCCAAATATGGTCACATTCTGGGGTACTGGGTGTTAGGATTTCAACATACGAATTTTGGGGGGGACACATTTCAGCCCATAAAATGTATGGAGGGCTCCAGGGGTGATGTCTCCATGGGAAAAAAAAAATGGAGCTGGTAGACGACCTACTTAGTGGATCATGGTGAAGGAAGTTCTGTACCTTTTCAGTGGAGTTTGGGCAGAATTGTTGATAGGCACATGGAAAACTAAACAAGCCAAGAAAATGAGGCAGTCAGTAACTTCACAATATACATGAGATTTCAACACAAAGTTAATGTAATCACAGCATATCATGCCACTCAGCCGTGAATCCTGTTTACACTGATTTAACCAAAATCAGTTTTCAAAATGTATACTATTAACTTTTCTCAAAGATGGGAGGAAGAGGGTTTCCATGGTGGCACAGTGGTTGAGGGTCCCCCTGTCGATGCAGGGGACACGGGTTCGTGCCCCGTTCCGGGAAGATCCCACATGCCGCGGAGCGGCTGGGCCCGTGAGCCATGGCCGCTGAGCCTGCGCGCCCGGAGAGGCCACAACAGTGAGTGGCCCGCCTACCGCCAAAAAAAAAACAAAAAAAAAAAAAAAAAAGGGGGAAAAAAAACAAAGGGCCGCTGAGCCTGCGCGCCCGGAGAGGCCACAACAGTGAGTGGCCCGCCTACCGCAAAAAAAAAAAAAAAAAAAAAAAAAAAAAGGGAGGAAGAGAAGCATGTGTGGAAGTGACAGTACAAAGGGAGCAAACTTCCATGAAGAAAGACTTTCCATAGTAAGGAGTTAACTCTAATTACCTAAATTTTTTTTAAGAAATTAAGCAATAGTATAAACAATACGTTGAAATGTGGAGATAAATTCTGGAAGAAATAACTGAAAATGTAGAGGGTGTTGCCTTTAGAAGGCATGGAAAGGGTAAGTCAGAGGATTCGTATTTTTTGTGATAAGTCTCATAGTGTTATTTGACTTTTAGAACTGTATGTGTATTGCTTTGAAAAAACATAATTTTAATTATGAAATTACGTAGATCTCTAATCACAGTACAGTTAATTAAAACAATTTAGTGATGTATTAGGTACATAGTTTTTTTCCCCCAAATTTTGTTGAAACACATGTCTTCTGGGACTTAAAAAATTATTAATAAACACCATAGTTTTCACTGTAATTCTCATAATAGTCATCTAATAGTCAATTATAAAAATATTTATAATTTTTATAAAGCAAACTTGAATTTACTTTTCTTAAAGATAACCTACAGACAGTTGAAGCTTCTGAAATGTGAGGCAAGTTGGACATCGTTCTGTCAGTGCAGGTCTCTTCTCCAGTTGATGACTGACTTGGAGAAGAATGCATTAGTAATATATTCTGAACTGAAGCGGATGTGTAGAGAGCAAGGGCACACGTGTGTTGAAGCAGCTGACTTAACTTCTGAATTGTCAGACCGCATGTCTTTTCATGATGCTTGGCAGTCTCTGAAGTTCTTGAAGGATATCGGTGTGGTGACATATGAGAAGGGCTGTGTCTTTCTTTATGACCTTTACCAGGCTGAAAGAGGCATTGCCTCTTCAATCTGTGACCTGATGACAAGGTCGCCATGGCGATTACATGTTGATGTCAAAAAGGTGCTTGCGTCTATTCACACCACAAGACCTGAGGATTCACAAAGTGATGATAGGCTAAATAAAAGTGAACCTGACGAAACAAGATTAGAAGATCCTGTGGATATTTGGGACATGCAGGACAGCGGTGACCATATTTGGGATAATGGTGAAAATGAAGTTAAGGCAGAAATAAGTGAAGTCCAACTGGATCAGGATCAGGTGGCTGCTTTGGACATGATTTGCTCCAATGCTGTGACAGTCATAAGTGGGAAAGGTGGTAGTGGGAAGACCACAATTGTTAGCCAGCTTTTTAAGCATATAGAGCTGTTGGAAGAGAGAGAAGTGAAAAAAGCTTGTGAAGATTTTGAACAAGACCAGAATGTACCAGAAGAATGGATTACCTTCACCGAGCAAAGTCAGCCGAAGCCAGGCAAGGCTATAGACGTTTTACTTACAGCACCTACAGGGAAAGCAGCTGGCTTACTGAGACAGAAAACTGGTTTCAGCGCTTATACACTATGTCAGGTAAAGCCTTTTACATTTTTTCTCTACATAAAACATTTGCCTTAAACACGGGCTTAATGTAATGAGTTTATTTTTCATTTCTTCCTGACAGCAATCAGTAGGCATTTATTGAATGTCTTCTAGATCCTTGCCCTGTGGTAGCTAATCACTTAGATCAGTGCCACTCAAAACAGCCAGTCTATATAAGCTGCTACTATTTGCAGTGAGTTAGGAGCTTGTGCCAGAAAGTAGATCAGTGTACCGCTTCCTTCAATGAGAACATCTTATTATGGGGAAAAAAAAAAAAAGGTCAGGTAAACTAAAGTGTATGCTTAATGCGGTAGTTAGTTTAGATTCTGGCACATGCCCTGTTTCTCAATGGGACTGGTTTCAAACATGAGTCCCCATTTTGTAGAATGAAAGCTCCGTCAAAGTGAGGACTTGGATCATCTGGTTTAGTGCTTTATCTCCTTTGCCTACAACAGTGCCTGGCAAATAGTAGTTGCATAATAAAAATTTCAAATGAATTACGATGCTTGAAAAAAATAGCTTTGGCTATAGTTAAGAGTCATGAAGTTTTAAACTTGTAAAGAGTTGGAGAGTTTCCTTTAGCCCTGATCTGCCATTTTATAGATCAAGGAACTTAGTCGTTGCAAGATTTCTGAAGGAAATAATAATTGAATTGAAGGCTAATGGACAAGGAAGCTCAGGTAAGAAGAACATTTTATTTAAGGGAAAGGCCTTCCCAGAGGCATTGAGGTGAATGATCAAGTGCAGATAGAGGGTTTTGAGGGGACTGCGTTGATTGGAATGAAGTCTGTGTATTGTAAGATAATGGAAATTACACTTGGTTTAGACGGGGAATTTGAGCTTTAAAGTTTGTAAAGTATTTGCTGATTCATTAAATCCTTGACAAACGAGTGAAGTGGGTGGGTGATGTTATCTGCATTTTACAGGAGAGCCATTTAAAATTTGGGTGTGTTAAACAATTGGCCCCAAACCTTAACTGAGTGCAGAGCTAGCACTGGGATTCACATTTCTGACCTCCCAGCTTGCTTCTCTTTCCAAGGTGCCATGATCCCCTCATTTACTACGGACCTTGTATACCTGACAAAGAAGCTTGGACTTGATTTACTGGGGAGCCATTTAGGTTCCTAAGCAAGAGAGTGAAATGAAGAAAGCAGTTCTAAGGAAGGCTACCTAGAATCATAGACCGACGAGCCACCTCAGAAACTGCTTTTGCATTACTTTTATTTGTCACATGAGTGGGCATGATCCTAGAGCAGTTCAGTGTAGCTCATTGGTGGAAGAGTCTTCTGATCAGTTTATGATTTTTTCCATTACGCCTTCACTTCTGTTTAGTCTGAAGGATTGAATTAGAAAAGGAGAGGCCAGAGAGGGATCATTACTAAATTTCATCTTATGTTCCAACTCTGATCAATTGGTAGTATCTTAATATCAGGTTGGGATGCTGGGAGGACATTTCTGAAGCCATGTTTAGGCTCAGGAAAGAGT
>NW_006772326.1:2042198-2045898 GCF_000442215.2 Lipotes vexillifer
AGAGTGTAAGGGCACAGGAGAGGCACTGAGGTGGCACTTATGCCACTTATTTATCATCCTTGGGCTAGGGATACCGGGTTTAGCAGATAAAAATGCAAATAATTTTTTAGTGTAAGTGAGCATATATAGATATATGCATACAACATAGAAACATTTGTGGAATGGTATACAACAATATATTTAACATTCTATGGTTGTAATTTTACAAAAAAATGTTTCTCTCTTCTGTATTTTTTTAAATAGTAAATATTATTACCCCTGTAATAAATAGTTGTTTTAGTTGTCTTGGTGGTGGTTTTTTCAATGTTGGGGAAGTAAGGGAGTTTAGAGTACTAGGAGAAAAAGTAGTATTTTCATAGTTAGTTTGGGCAGGCACCCCCTAATTTCCAGAATGGAGTATTACAGTTGGGAGGAGACTGGGGCTTAAGTGTTTGGGCCATCTCAGAAGGCAAGAGAAGGTTTATTTGGGGGTAGAAAACAATAGGGAGCTCTGTCTTGTCAAGAGTGATAAAGAGAACAGTTGGGATTCTTGCAGTGGAATGGTGCTGTGTGAGAAGCTGGTTAAACACACCAAGTACTCCCTAGGAAGCAATGTTTTGAACTATTTCATCTGTCTTTTCTGGGATTCATCCTATAACTTTTGTGTTCTCTGTTTCTTTAGTCTGTTTCCCTATGTTACTCTATGTACAGCTTCCCTGTCCCTTCCCCATTTAAGAGTTTTGTTTTAAAAGAATATGTTGTTAAAAAAAATTTTTTTTTGGTAAATTTTATAACCTGCACTTAAAAATGCCATACTTTGCTTGTAGGTCAATTATAGCTTCTACTTATGGGAGACAAAAACAATGACCAAGGACATGCCATGGAAATTTTCTTCGGTTAGAGTTCTGGTTGTGGATGAAGGGAGTTTGGTATCTGTTGGAATCTTTAAATCAGTTTTAAATTTACTGTGTGAGCGCTCCCAACTTTCTAAGCTTATTATCCTTGGTAAGTTAAAATATTGTTGGAATCCTAATTGTTTGGTTCAAATTATCGTGGTTAGTACGTTCTTTATACCATTTCACTGTTTTAATATCCATATCCTACAGGCGGGAAGCCATTTCTCAGACCCCACTCTGAAGCCACTCTGAGTTCAGTCTGACCAGTCTCTTTATCAACTTGGGTGGCTCTTTGTTTTGGCCAGGATATCAGCAAGCTAGGTTGTGAATGAAATAGAGTTGTGAGGAGTTACTGTAATTACCTAAATGATGACTATTAAAATAGTAAAATTCTCACAGACTCAGAGTAAATCAGGATGTAGATCATTTGGAAGTAATAGAAAGTCTGAATTATAGACCACTTAAAAGTAATTTTATGATTTTAAGCTAATAATTCACATTAGACCTCGCCAGCCTCACAAGTCCTTCCCAATTCTGGTGAGATTCAGTTTGATGCTATTAGGTAGTACCGATGTGTAGACCATGTTTTTTAATGGAGGAAAAAATAGAATTGCAATGAGAGAATCAATATATTTATAAATAACTGTTTTAGGTATTTGAAGATATTGTGTAAGCAGTTGATTTTATTAATAGCTTAAGCATTCTCTCAGTTTCCACCCAGAAAATAGTTTCTCTTTTCTCTAAGCTTTGCTTGTTTGTTTAAAGTAAAAAGATTTTTAATAGAGCAAAATGTTATCATTACATTACTGGAATTTAGTATCAAATGCACTGGGTTTGTTTATTTTGCATTTTGTACGTTAAGTATTTGAGGCCATAGATTTTTCCATGTTTAGTAAGACATTGAGCAAGATTGAATAAGTGACTAAATTCTAGATATCTAAGGCCTGTTTTTTTCTTTACCTGTGGTGAAAATATATGCCCCAACAGTTTGCCTGTGTTTATAGATATGAAAAAAGTTCAATTCATGTTTTACCTTACTGTGTTATCACTATTTTTTCTATCTTATATTGTTTAATTGGAATGTTTTTTTTTTTTTTTCGGTACACGGGCCTCTCACTGTTGTGGCCTCTCTGGTTGTGGAGCACAGGCTCCGGACGCACAGGCTCAGCGGCCATGGCTCACGGGCCCAGCCGCTCCACGGCATGTGGGATCTTCCCGGACCGGGGCACGAACCCATGTCTCCTGCATTGTCAGGCGGACTCTCAACCACTGCGCCACCAGGGAAGCCCAGTTGGAATGGTTTTTGTTGTTATTGTTGTTGTTGAATATTTTTGAAGACTTAACGTTCTTAAGTAATTTTAAACGAAGATTTTTTTCGTTTTGCCTCAGAGTAAGTCTTTATAATTATAGCATATATCAGTAGGGAGAAATAAAAATAATTTCTAAATTTCGAGATCCCAATTACATAAAACCTACTCTATGTATTTTTCCCCCTTTTAGGTGATATTAGACAGTTACCCAGTATTGAACCTGGTAACTTGCTGAAAGATCTTTTTGAGACTCTCAAGTCAAGAAATTGTGCTATTGAACTAAAGACAAACCATAGAGCAGAATCTGAACTAATTGTGGACAATGCTACAAGGTATAATATAACTAAAATTTTGCATTTTCTCTCTGTCGTATTAGAAATAAAGGTAAAAAAAATATTAGCTTTTGAATTAGGGTGATTCAGTGCAGTATGTTCACTATGCTCTTTTAGCAAACCTTTTCTGTCCTTCAGGTATATGTGTACCTTTTGTCCCACAGTTAGAAAAGCAAAGTATTATTCATTATTGATCCAAGAAAAATTAGTGTTGAAATTTAAGTATAAATGTGTTTTCCTGATTTTAAAAGTATATATGTGAAATAAAGTTGTATCAGGCTTAGAGACCAGAATAAACCCAGGGGGAACAGAGACTTGGAAATGAATTCATTAGAGTTCAAGGGTGACTTGGGGTAGACATTTCGTGTAATTTTTACAGGGGAGCCCAAAGCAAAAAAAAAAAGAAAAAGAAAAAGGTAAAGAAAAAGGTATTTTACTCCTTGATGAATCCTGGTGGCACCTGTGGCATATTACTCTCCTTAAAGTAGGAAAGATTCCTTCTCTTAATCTTTGCATAAGCCTTTAGAGTAATCCTCTGTAATAGATGTGATGGGACCACAGAATATTAAGAGACTTTTTATTCGTTGGGCCAAAATTTATCTTTGTTTTTGACTCTCTTTTACAAGGTGCTGTTTCTGTTTGTTGGTTGGTTTTAGGTTTCATTTTCCCTTTATTGGCTGTAGTGCATGCTTTATTTCTGTATCTGCATGGAATTATTTTGGTTCTACCTTATCACTGTCTGTTATTTTGGGAATTATAGGGATCATGGGGTAATCAGCTGAGTGGCAGAGGGTTATAGTTGATTTGAATAAAAATTTAGCACAGGTCCTGAACTGTTGCTAAGATCACGAATTTAGCCTGAAACTTCATTGCGTTAGTTCCTCTTTGTACAACATTTTGTGTGTGTCTGTCCTCCTGCCCTTGGACCTGCTGTGTATCCTTCTGGGGCTTAGGACCTGGAACTAGATTTCTGACTATACTTGAGGACAAAAAATGACTTACTAGATAACGTAGAATTAAATTGGAAGGTAGATTTTGCTCAAAGAAGTGCTTTCTTTATGGTGATTTGTTTTCTGTCAGAAGAGTTCTTATTTCTTTAATGATGGATGAAAAACTTATTAGCTTATGTGGAGGTCTTTGCAGTAGCTATTGGGTTCAGATATTCAGCAGGGCAGGGGACTGT
>NW_006772326.1:2045908-2061591 GCF_000442215.2 Lipotes vexillifer
GACAGGGTACTATTAGACTACAAGATGCAGTTTTTGTTGCTTAAACATTTTCTTGGTTGGATGTCAGCAGAAACTAGAATATTCAAAGCCTACTATCTCCCTGCCCCATCTACCCTGGAAAAGATAGTGGGTGTAGAGGCAGAATGGACAGCAATAGGGTAGATGATATAGGTTTGTACTGGGACGTTAAGAAAAATAATGCAGTTGGAAGTGTAACTATAACTCTTATCTATAACTCTTCTGCTCCTACCTAAAGTCCACCTCAGTTTTGGAATGTTGGTGGGTGACGGGTCATTTTAAAGTCTAGAAATCTTGGAAGAATCTAAAGCTCATTAGGTTTCTTAGAACTCAATTTTATCTGAAATTTAGGAATTCCTTTTAGTAACCCTTTCGATATCTTTTGGGCTGAGCTGTGCTCCTTTCATTATTCTTGGTCATCATCACCAAGTGTTTAATGACAGAAGGATCCCAGTGATACCACAGAAAAGCTTCTAGAGATAGAAGTATGTTACATGTCCTGGGTCAGAAGCAAAACAGGAAATCCATGGTGTTTCTCAGTACCCCAAATTAAATCTGGGTTAGTTCCAGCAGGGACAGCCTCCTTCCCTCTTTCTCCTTTCCTCCCTTCTAACCCTGTTGGGAAGGATTGAAAGATGGCACAGTAGGGTACTATACCTTTGATAGCTAGGCTGCTGTTAGGTCTTTACAGGGTGTCAGTTTTCTTCCAAATAACCAAGGAGGGACTCTAGTATGACAAGGCCCCTGGCCTTTACTGTGCTTTCTGATATGACTTGCTGGTATTGGGGAATACAAGAACAAAAGAAGGATGATGAGGGAACAGAAAGAGAAGATGTGGATACTTGGTTCAGCTGGGAACATGAGACCATATGTATGATATATACAGAAGAAAGGAGAAAAGAAAGAGTATGATGTAAATGTATGGAAAAGGCCCCAAAGAGTTCAAATTAATTTCAATAGAAAGGAATATGGAGCCCAGTGGGCCCAAATTTCCCTCCTAGCTGCCCCGCTTTTTACCTCTGTGATCTTGGCTGACCCCACTGTAGTTAACTAAGCCTCATGTTGCCCATCTGTGAAATGGGGATAATACCTACTTGGTACGGTTCTTTAGTGGTCTGGAGAAAAGCAGGTCAGGTTCTCAGAATGTTGCTTAGTAAATTCCGTGACAATTTTTTCTAATGCTTTTAATGTGCTCGGGGTAGGGGACTGCTGGATAAAAGTAACATTATGGTCTAGTTAAGTGTATTTTGAAACTCATTTACTATTTATAATGCATATATGGGTAGCCCTTTTACCCTATTTATGACCTATTCACAGATATTAATTATTGTAATGACATTATCTCTGCTCACATGTGAAGATACATCTTTGGATGCTAATGCTGTTAGTGTATTATTTTACCTTTATTTAAGAATCTCGAGACGCCAGTTTCCAACATTTGATGCAGAGCTGAATATCTCTGATGATCCAACATTCCCTGTCTCAATACAAGATAAATCATTTATTTTTGTTAGACTCCCGGAAGAAGATGGCAGTTCTCAGTTCTCAAAAAGTAATCATCACTCTTGTAAGTATAAACTTTTATGTTACATAGGGTTAAATATTTCAGTTGTGTAATATAGTTATTAAATGACTAGTTATAATTTTATTTGATGGTAAAGATAAATATTGCTAGCAAAACGTTAGGCACTGAAAATAAATAAACGAATTTATTAATCATCAAAAGCAGATTACTTTAGAATTTTGTAAAGAAGTAAGTTCTTGACACATGCATACTAAGGACTTAGTAAATATTTGTTGAGTAAATAAGTGGATGTAGATGATTAGTTTAAACTAAAGCGAAGCCCTAAGTAATCCAGGTTCATTCAGGAGAAAGCATGTCTTAATGAATGAAGCTTTTCTTTTACAGCAAATACTGTAAAGGTACAGTATTTGCTGTAAAAGTACAACATTTGATGGAAAAGTAAATACTACATTTGTTGTTTTGAGTACATTTGTGAAACAAAAGTAATGGCTGTCAAACCCTTGCCAAGCTGAGTTCCTAATAGTTCTGCTTCTAGTAAGGTGGACAAGCATCACTTCTAATTGTGGGTGTTAGGATGACAGCGTGGCAGGGCTGAGGAAGTGCACGGGATAGGGAATCTTCTGCCTTATGTGTATGACCCATGTCACATCACTCTACTATTTGTAAAATGGGAGTCATGGTGACAGTGCGTGGGGGACAGTTGTGAAGGTTGAGGGCGTTCATAGGTTTTGAGGAACTATATGAATGTTAGTTTTTTGTGAATAATAGGTATTACATTATCTGCTCCAAATGAATTTATTTAATTGAATTTATTTATTTACTTAAATAATTTGATCTTTATATTATAAACTTAGCAGGCTTTTTTAAATAGTGTAGTGGTTTACTCAGAATTGAATTAGTGAAAATTTAAATGATTTTTATTGAGGATTTATTGTAGTTGCCACAGTTCTTCAAGGTATATCCTTCCTCCTTAGCAGCTTTCACTCTGTATGTGAAATTAATTGACATTCAACTTTATCTGTAAGCCTTTCCTCCTTTGTGTGTCCCCATCTCAGTTCCTTTGGGTTCGTGTTCATTCACATGTTACATTATTCTTTTTTTAAATGAGCTCATGTAATAACAGGATTCTATAAATGCCTTTTTGGCTTTTTTTTTTTATTATTATAGAAATCGTTTGTATTCCTTAACAAAAGTCAAGTGATACAGAAGTGTTTGAAGTAAAATTAATATTTCCTTTAATCATCCCCTGTCCTCTTCCCCTGAATCAACCCCATAAAGGTCACATCTATAGGAAGAGCTTGGAGTTTCTTTTTTAAACCGTATTATATCCATACACAGACATATATTAGTTTTACATAATTTGGTTTATAAGCTGTGTATTGTTTTTTTTTTTTTTTTTTTTTTTTTTTTTTTTTGTGGTACGCTGGCCTCTCACTGTTCTGGCCTTTCCCGTTGCGGAGCACAGGCTCCGGACGCGCAGGCTCAGTGGCCATGGTTCACGGGCCCAGCCGCTCCGCATCATGTGGGATCTTCCCGGACCGGGGCATGAACCCGTGTCCCCTGCATCAGCAGGCGGACTCTTAACCACTGCGCCACCAGGGAAGCCCTGTGTATTGTTTTTTGACTTGTTTTTTATTACACAAGTTGTGAGTAATTTATAGATAATGTTTATTGTCTCCACAGCTTACTTAGTTCATAGTAGGTATTAGTACAGATGAAGAAAATGAGACTAAGATGGTTAAGAAACTGGCTTTCTTTGGCACTCCATTTAGATCTACCTAAAATATGTTTAGTTTTATTTCTGGCACCCATTCTTTACATTAATGAGAATGTACTTAAAAAAAAAGTTGTTTCAGAATGGTAGTGGAGCTTAGCTGGAGCTGTTTTCTAAATTACAAACTTCAGCTGGAAAATGAGTCTCTTCTTTAAGAGAATTGAATAAATTACTCCTTAGAGAGGCATATAGTATTTTTTCGTTAATAATTAAGTGTTAATCCTTAATACTTAAGTAGTAAGTATTTCTTAATAAATTACTCATTTATTCCCATTATTGAAAGGTACAAAGGCCTAAGACAGGCTTCGTAGCTGGGCTAGAATTCCAGAGATGTTAAAATATGAGAAAAAAGTGCGTATCTTAGAAACAGTGAAGTACAGCGTACGTATTGATCTGGGAGATGTAGACAGAGTGAACAAAGCAAGGAGCAGAACAGCGTGATCCTGTACGTGTGAAAGAAACCAGTGTTTTGTGAGACCTTTGGCAAGCGGGGCTTGGCTGGCTCGGTGAGCTGAGTCTTGGACATTTTTTAATGCTAATCCTTCCTTCGTCTGAAAAATGAAGGGCTCAGCAAGCAACTGATTCAGTCTTCCTAGAGCAGGGATCAGGGCTTTTTCATTCCCTTGTGATTTATCTGCTACGAGGGACCCAAAAGCCTGGAATGTTTTTACCCCAATTTTTATTTCTTCTGCCTCTCCTGAGAAATGTTCCCCAATTTGTAACATTGCTGAGAGAGGTTAGAGGAAGCCTGCTTCTCAGTGCTCTGCGAAGGACAAGCTGTAAGTGAACATTATCACTGTCAACGATCTGAGCTCTAAAAGAGGGAGGCTGGTCACCCTACCCACTGGAAAATTTCTTTTACTTCCAAGAACCTCAGTTTCACGGTCATAACAAGGATGTAATCAGTGGTGCTAATTAAACTACTTAATAGCTGGTAGGTCTGGTCACTCTTGGAATGGATGCCCTTCCTGTGTCAGGGTTAACCTTTTAGCTGCTGAATCATAGGGACATCTGGGGGCTCTGGAGGAAGGAAAGACATGGCTGGGGTGGGAGGGAGGGCACTGTGGTGTTAAAACAGAAATATCTCCATATGTTATACTGGTATGTAAAAGCTAAATGTCGGCCCTGTATATAATAATACATACATCATGTGAGTATTGTGAAGATTAAAGATGAAATCACATACGCAAAGCGTATAGAATCTCAAATTATAACTCATGACCACTAGTACCACCAGAACTTAAGACAGAAAGAGGTCTTACGTTAGTAATTATGTTACATATTTTGTCCTCTTGCTCATACTTTAAATTCAGCATTCACAAACCATCAGTAATTATGCAGTGGTGATATTACAAATTAGGAGCTGGCCTGGCTAGTGATTGAGGATAGAGTGTCTGGAACTGTCACCTTCATTCTTTTTTCTCTTGCTCCTGGCTGATGAAACAAATGAGGTTGATGCTCCCATGGTGAGCTTGTATCCCATTTGGTGAGATGTTTTCCTGGACCCCTTAGAGCAGGAATTCTGAAGTAGTTTCTCCATTGAAACAATGTCATAATTTAGTGCTTTGCTGTGTTAACTTTTTTCTTTTGAATTATCAGATTTATATTCTGCAGTTAGTACTTTACTCAAAGAAAAGGACCTAGAAGATGCAAAAACGTCACAATTTATTGCATTTAGAAGGTAAAGCATTTACAGAATTTTGGTGTTTTTAATGAAGCTTTTAAATCTCATACCTTATGAATCTAGGTGCTGTTGGAATGGGAGACTGGTAGTTCATCACTGTGAATTCTCTCTCTTATTTTGAGGTATTTCTTGGGTACGTCCAGCAGAAGGCAGTTTCTAAAGAGGGCTCTTTCTTTTTATTGGCCACGCCTTGCAGCTTATGGGATCTTAGTTCCCTGACTAGGGATCGAACCTGGGCCCTTGGCAGTGAGAATGCTGAGTCCTAACCACTCGACTGCTGGGGAATTCCCTAAAGAGGTGCTCTTTCTACCAAATATTATATTTGGTAACTCATAGGAAATCTGAGTGGAAGAAAGGGGTTAAGATCAAAATTACAAAATACTTTTCCTGGAGGAAGTCCTAGAAACTTTTTTTTTTTTAAGAGTTATTTATTTTATTTTATTTTATTTTTGGCTGCGTTGGGTCTTAGTTGCGGTGCGTGGGGTCTTCATTGTGGTGCGCGGGCTTCTCTCTAGTTGTGGCATGTGGGTTTTCTCTCTCTAGTTGTGGTGCGCAGGCTCCAGAGTGCGTGGGCTCTGTAGTTTATGGTACGCGGGCTCTAGTTGAGGCGAGCGAGCTCAGTAGTTGTGGCACGTGGGCTTAGGTGCCCCGTGGCATGTGGGATCTTAGTTCCCCTACCAGCGTTTGAACCTGCGTCCCCTGCATTGCAAGGCAGATTCTTTACCACTGGGCCACCAGGGAAGTCCCAGTCCTGGAAACTTTTGATAGAATCCAGTATCTCATAATTGTTGGTAACAGAAATCCACACAAAAGAGGTTCCATTAAGGTGACCCTTGTATTTTTCTGTGTTCCAGGCAGGACTGTGATGTGATCAACACCTGCTGTTGCAAGCACTACACGGGCCGTCTAATCAAGTGAGGACAGTGCTTCCTGGATTCGCCATACTTTTGTTTGTTTTGACATTTATCACTGTAGCCGCATATTTAAAAATCTTTTTTCTCCTTTGTGAAGTCAAATGATATCTTCAATTAAATATAATATATATCCTTAGGAATTGACTATTTGGTAATCAGGGTAATAAGAAAAATAAAGAATAAAATTGTCCCTGTGGTTTCCTACCTCTAGCTTCTCCAAGATGAGTGTGGAGAATTCAGGGCAATTTTTCACATTAGAATGTGTGTGGAATGTGTACAAGAACCTTAGCAACAGGGTGCCTACAGAGATCACCTTAGGTGGACTTTTATCAGGGAAATAGGAGCATAGATAAGCCACTCTATTCACACGTAGGACAGACTAACTCACTTCTCTGGCATTTATCAATACCTACTCTTTATTAAGTGCAGAGAACCCAGAGAAGTGAATTACAAGAGGAGCTCCCTGTCTATTGAGGAAAGACACAAAAAACCATGATAGGTAGTCCAACAAAGGGTTGAAAAGCATAAGTTTGGGGCCATCCAGTCTGGGTCACAGTAATTGTGATCTTGGGCAGGTAATTTCACCTTTCTATGTATGTAAAAGAGGACACTTACCCAGGATTTCCCTCATAAAGTTGTAGTAAGGATGTAATGAAATAATATACCTAAAGCACTTACCACGGTAACTGGTATTATCACCAGCACTTATTTGATTTGCTGCTATTATTCTGATAATATAATTATTACAATAGAAATATGTGTAAGTGCTGTAAGACTTGAATTGGAGTAGTGATAAGAGAGATTGGAGAGGATAGGATGAATTTAAAAGGTAGAGTCAATAAGATTTTTGGTAACTTTTGTAATATAAAGGCAAAGAGAGACATCAGCCTTTATGCCAAGATTTCTCACTTGAAAAAACTCGACTGGGAAATGTCACTGAGTTTGAGGTGCTGCAGAAAGTGTAGATAGACCACAACTGAGGGAGCCTGATTTCTTGTTGACCTTTGGAGAACAAAAGTGACGTAAAGAGACTGTGGAAATAATTTTGAGAACTGGATCAGATCTGAGTAAGAGTCAATGCTTAAAGAAAATGAAATTGAGGTTTTCCCAACTCTAATGCTGTATTATTATTTTCTAACCCAGAAACCATCAGAATAGACTTGAATTTGGAGTTGGTGATAAAATTTGTTGTACCAGGAACGCGTATCTCTCAGACTTACTCCCTGAAAATACCTTAAACAGCCAACAGAATAATGAACTAAAGGCCAGTGGCGAAGACTTTAATGGTACTCCTCATGGTTTTGCTAAAAATAAGCATGACTTTGAAAGTGGTATTCGACTCTGCAATGGAGAAGTATTTTTCATAACAGAGGTAAATGATAACAGAAAAATGGTATCTTTTTACCTATGAGGGATAGATTTAGTTTTCTTTTATTGCCTGAGGATTGATTCAGAATTTAATCATATCAGAGCTGGCATTCTTCTTCTGTAATTTTTTGTTAAGGATTTTTGCATCTGCGTCCATGAGGGATCTTGGTTTGTAGTTTTCTAGTGATAATCTTGTCTGGTTTTGGTGTCTGACTAATGCTGGCCTCATAAAGTGAGTTGGGAAGTGTTCCTTTCTCGTACGTGTTCTGGAAGACTTTGTGAAGAAACATTTTTAATAAGTTTGAAGTGCTTGAGTAACAAAAAACAAGGGACAAGTGACACACTTATTATATTTTACAGAGCATCACTTCCTTGGTTGCTGCTTAAATGTAGGAACTATAGAAGTGGTCACCTTGAATTTGTCCTCATTGTATAAATACACTTTTAAACTTACAAGTTTATTCTTTAAAATCTGTGAGGAAAAGTAAACTCTGCAAAAAATACATGCAGACTTACATAGTCAGTGCAAGAAGTGAAATGTATAGTCTTCAAAATAAGAAAGACAGCACAGACTGTTCTCCAAAGAGTCAAATTAAGGTTAAATTTCAAGGACCAAAAGCTTCCATTTGTGGTTATTAAAATATTTGGGTGTGTCTATATTCAGTTGATGCTCAAGCATAGATTTTAAGCTTTTTGAAATTCTTAACAATTATACATGCTATTTTATTTATAAGGTGCTTGCATTTTATGTTCAACCCCAAAGTAGACCTTTACAGTGTACATATTTGAAAACATACAAAACAGTTACTTGTTTTGATGACAGGATAAAACTGATATAACTTTTGGAAGGAAAAGATTTTTGACCATTAATAATATGGCTGGCTTCGAAGTAACTGTGGATTTTGGGAAACTAATGCAATATTGTAACATAAAACATGCATGGGCAAGAACTATTCACACTTTTCAGGTAAGAATGGACTTTTATAAAGCAATTTAAATAGCTTGCCAAGATAGAGTACCTTGCATTATTTTCTTCCTAAGTTTTGTTGCTTTTATTATTTTTCTAATTAGGAAACAAAATACACAAAAGTACAGAAACTACTGTACAGACGCTAATGTTTTGCACTCTCTGCTTCAGAGCTGTCTTTATTTTCTGGATCTAAGACATAGTTAAAGCCTCATCCTGCAGGCCTTCCCATGTCTCCCAGGAAAAGAGCGATCAGGACCAGAATAACTGAATTTCCCTCTTGCTTCTGTCTCCAGTGTCACTTGGCATGGCACTCTTACTGATCTTGCCTTTATTTAAGATTTTGATATTTTGTTCATTGTGGATCTATTTTGCTCTAAATTTTAACTTTTAAATTATTTTCTTAAACTGAAATATAGTTGACTTACAATGTTTCAGGTGTACACAAAAGTGATTCAGTTATACGTGTAAATACATATGTATATATATTTTCAGATTCTTTTCCATTATTGGTTATTACAAGATATTGAATATATCAGTAGTGCCCTGTGCGATATAGAAGGTCCTTGTTGCTTATTTTATATATAGTAGAGTGTATGTTAATTCAAAATCCCTAATTTATCCCTCCCCACCCCTTCCTTTCCCACTTTGGTAACCATAAGTTTGTTTTCTATGTCTGTGAGACTGTTTCTGTTTTGTAAATAAGTTCATTTGTATCATTTTTTTAGATTCCACATATAAGTGATATCATAGAGTTGTCTTTCTCTGACTCACTTCACTTAGTATGGTAATTTCTGGGTCCATCCATGTTGCTGCAAATGGCATTATTTCATTCCTTTTTCCTTTTTTTTTTTTTTGGCCGCATCATGCAGCTTGTGGGATCTTAGTTACCTGACTAAGGACTGAACCCAGGCCCGGCAGTGAAAGCACCGAGTCCTAACCACTGGACCGCCAGGGAATTCCCTATTTCATTCTTTTTTATGGCTGAGTAGTATTCCGTTTGTGTGTATTTTATATATATATATATATATATATATATATATATATATAATATATATATATACCACGTCTTCTTTATCCATTCATGTGTCGATTCACATTTAGGTTGCTTCCATGTCTTGGCTATTGTAAGTAGTGCTGCTGTTAATATTGGGGTGCATGTATCTTTTCAAATTAGAGTTTCCTCTGGATGTATGCCCAGGAGTGGGATTGCTGGATCATATGGTAATTCTATTTTTATTTTTAATTTTTTTTTAAAATTTTTAAAAAATGCAAGTAACTTTATTTTTTGTCCATGCTGTGTGGCTTACTGGATCTCAGTTCCCTGACCAGGGATTGAACCCACACCCTCAGCAGTGAAAGTGCAAGTCCTAACCACTGGACCGCCAGGGAATTCCCTATTTTTAGTTTTTTGAGGAACTTCCATACTGTTCTCCATAGTGGCTGCACCAATTTACTTTCCCACCAGTAGTGTAGGAGGGTTCTGTTTTCTCCACACCCTCTCCAGCATTTATTATTTATAGACTTTGATGATGGCTATTCTGACTGGTGTGAGGTGATACCTCATTGTAGTTCTGATTTGCATTTCTCTAATAATTAGTAATGTTGAGCATCTTTTCATGCGCCTGTTGGCCATCTGTATGTCTGGAGAAATGTCTGTTTAGGTTTTCTGCTCATTTTTTGATTGGGTTGTTTGTTTTGTTGATATTGAGCTGTATGAGCTGTTTGTATATTTTGGAAATTAATCCCTTGTCGGTTGCATTGTTTGCAAATATTTTTTTCCCAGTCCATAGGTTGTCTTTTCATTTTGTTTATGGTTTCCTTTGCTGTGCAAAAGCTTTTAAGTTTAATGAGGTCCCATTTGCTTATTTTTGCTTTTGTTTCCATTGCTCTAGGAGGTGGATCCCCCAAAATATTGCTGTGATTTATGTCAAAGAGTGTTCTGCCTATGTTTTCCTCCAGGATTTTTAAAATATCTGGTCTTACATTTAGCTCTTTAATCTGTTTTGAGTTTATTTTTGTATATGGTGTTAGAGAATGTTCTAATTTCATTCTTTTACATGTAGCTGTCCAGTTTTCCCAGCACCACTTATTGAAGAGACTGTCTTTTCTCCATTGTATATTCTTGCCTCTGTTGTCATAGATTAATTGACCATAAGTGCATGGATTTATTTCTGGGCTTTCTATCCTATTGGATTGATCTGTGTCTTTTTTTGTGCCAGTACCATACTGTTTTGATGACTGTAGCTTTGTAGTATAGTCTGAAGTCAGGGAGCATGATTCCTTCAGCTCCATTCTTCTTTCTCAAACTTGTTTTGGCTATTTTGGGTTTTTGTGTTTCTATACGAATTTAAAAATTTTTTGTTCCAGTTCTGTGAAAAATGTCACAAAAGTCAAATTACCAAATGTTGGTAATTTGATAGGGATTACATTGACTCTGTAGATTGTCTTGGGTAATATGGTCATTTTAACAATATTGATTCTTTCAATCCAAGAACATGGTATATTTTTCCATCTGTTGGTGTTATCTTCAGTTTCTCTCATCAGTGTCTTATAGTTTTTGGAGTACAGGTATTCTGCCTCCTTTTTAGTCCTAGGTATTTTATTCTTTCTGAAGTGGTTATAAATGGAATTGTTTCCTTAATTTCTCTTTCTGATAGTTTACTGTTAGTGTATAGAAATGTAACAGATTTCCATACATTAATTTTGTGTCCTGCAGCTTTACTGAAATCATTGATGAGTTCTAGTAGCTTTCTGGTGGCATCTTTAGGATTTTCTATGTATACTGTCATGTCATTTGCAAATAATAACAGTCTTTTTCCTTTTCAATTTGGATTGCTTTTATCTGTTTTTCTTCTCTGATGCTGTGGCTAGGACTTCCAAAACTATGTTTAATAAAAGTGACGAGAGCGGGTATCCTTGTCTTGTTCCTGATCTTAGAGGGAATGCTTTCAGCTTTTCACCGTTGAGTATGATGTTAGCTTTGGGTTTGTCCTATGTGGCCTTTATTATGTTGAGTTATGTTCCCTTTGTGCCCACTTTCTGGAGAGCTTTTTATTTTTTTAAATTTATTTATCTTGATTGCTGAGTTTCTTGGTATCCTCTTAAATTTTGTACCCAAAGCAACTGCCTCATTTGCCCTCCCCTCATCCCAGGCCTTCCCACACTCCTCAGAGGTGATTTCTGACCTGAATTTGTCTGTTCGTATAGAAACAAGGTAACCAAGTTTTACGTAAATGGTATCGTATTGATTATATATATTTTTACAACTTCTTTTTTATTTATTTAACCAACTTTATTGGGGTATAATTTACAAACACATTTTAATTACAAAGTGGGATGGGTTTTGATAAATGTATCCCCTTCCTCTACCCTCGTGAGGTAATTACTTTTGATTGGGGAATAATTTTAGATTTATGGAAGAGTTGGGAAGTTAGTACAGAGAGTTCCCATGTACCCTTCACCCAGCTTTCCCTAATATTAGCATCTTATATAACTATGGTATATTTGTCAAACCTAAGAAACTACTAATTGGTACAGTACTATTAACTAAAAAATACACTTTATTTTGATTTCACCAGTTTGTCCATTAATGTCCTTTTTTTGTTCCAGAATCTTATTCTGGACACCACATTGCATTTGCTGCAACTTGCTTTTCAACTTTAATATTTTTTAATTCTCACAAGTTATTTGTGGCTCTGTTATTTATCTCATTGTTTTGAACTCCTCTCTCTGCCATTGTGTTGTTTTGGTGACAAGGCTGCATCCACTTTCTTTTTTTTTATATAAATTTATTTTATTTATTTATTTTTGGCTGCGTTGGGTCTTTGTTGCTGTGTGTGGGCTTTCTCTAGTTGCGATGA
Organism: Lipotes vexillifer; assembly: GCF_000442215.2. Classification (NCBI taxonomy): domain Eukaryota; kingdom Metazoa; phylum Chordata; class Mammalia; order Artiodactyla; family Lipotidae; genus Lipotes; species Lipotes vexillifer. The sequence goes on from NW_006772326.1 coordinate 2,058,022, forward strand.
GCAGGGGCTACTCTTTATTGCAGTGCGTGGGCTTCTCATTGTGGTGGCTTCTCTTGTTGCGGAGCACAGGCTCTAGGAGTGCGGGCTTCAGTAGTTGTGGCTCACAGGCTCAGTAGTTGTGGCGCACGGGCTTAGTTGCTCCGTGGCATGTGGGAACTTCCCGGACCAGGGCTTGAACCTGTATCTCCTGCATTGGCAGGTGGATTCTTAACCACTGCACCACCAGGGAAGCCCCCACTTTCATTTTTATGTAGAAAATTTTATAGGTTAGACTGTATCCTCTAATAGTAGGCAAACATTAATTAGCATAGGGTTTTTTTTTTCAAAGTGGATGGTGTTTTATTTATTAACTTACCCCACCTCAGTTCCAGAAAGAATTTGAAATGGCTTACAAAAAGTGCCCACAGTTGAGCATGATTTTTTAAAATATAAAGAAATGCATGTCAGGGACTTCCCTGGTGGTGCAGTGGTTAAGAATCCGCCTGCCAATGCAGGGGACACTGGTTTGAGCCCTGGTCCGGGAAGATCCCACGTGTCGCAGAACAACTAAGCCCGTGCGCCACAGCAACTGAGCCTGTGCTCTAGGGGCCTCGAGCCACAACTACTGAGCCCACATGGCACAACTACTGAAGACTGCACGCCTAGAGCCCATGCCCCATAACAAGAGAAGCCACCGCAACGAGAAGCCCGCGCACCACAACGAAGAGGAGTCCCCACTCACTGCAACTAGGGAAAGCCTGTGTGCAGCAATGAAGACCCAACGCAGCCAAAAATAAATAAATAAATAAATAAATTTATTTAAAAAGAAAAATGCATGTCAAGTAGAAAATAAAGTTAAACATGATAAAAGGATTACTGCCAAGAGTGGGTTGAATGCTGATATGCATACTGTCCTATTTGCGTGTTAATGTAGACTGCAGATTTAGCTTTTAAGTTCCCTTAAGGCCAAAGTTCCCAAAGCAAAGAGAGAAGCAGTCAGCCGACTATGTCTACTAGGTTAAAGTAAATGAACAAACAAACAGTTGTTGAGAAGGGCAAATATTCCTAGCTGTGAGATCCGGGAGAAATTTCTCCAGTGGATTTTTATGATGGGGACTCTGGAATTCTGGAAACTCATATTCTTCAATTTTGGGAAATTTTCTTAAATAATTTCATTATCTCATCCTCAGCTTTCTCTGTTTTTTCTTTCTAGAACTTCTACTGTATGGATATTGGACATCCAGAACTGGTTACCTGAATTTCTTATCAGCTCTCCTATTTTCCATCTCATTAATGTTTTGCTCTATTTATTTCTTCAAATTTATAATCCAGTCTTTCTGTTGCATTTCTAGACAAATAAGTAGTGAAGGGTTTTTATTACTACTGGGTGGAGATTGGAGTAGATATCTTGGAATGTTCTTTTCATTGAATCTGGCTCTTATTTCATGGTTGAAATAATGTCTCTTACCTCTGAGAACATTTGTGATTGTTGTCTTCTGTCAGTATAGTTTGTTCTTCAAGTTCAGTTGAGCTCAACCAAAATGTATTGAGTCAGACTCTCTTCTCTGTGCTTGGTATAGGTCAGTCCATGAAATAGTCAATGGTACTTGACATTTTGAGGATTATATTTGGTAAGGAAGAGGATAGAGACAGATGTAATTGAAAAAAGTAAGTAAACTATGTATTATGTGAGAAGGTCGTAAATGCTGTGGAAAAGGGGTGGGGGTGAGGGGCAGTTGTAATTTTAAATCGGTGGTCAGGGTAGGCCTCACTGACAAGGTGGCATCTGAGCAAAGATTTGAAGGAGGTGATGAAGTTAAACCATGTGAATATCTGGGACAAGAGCATTCTAGGTAGAGAGAATAGCCAAGGCCAAAGTTCTAAGGTGGGAGGCTGTCCAGCAGGTTTGAGAAACAGGAACAGCAAGGAGGCCAGTGTGGGAGAGTGACAGGAGATGAGGTTAGAGGAGTGATGTGGGCCAGGTCACCTCCTGGGGCCTTCTAGGACTGTGTTATCCAATATGGTAGACAAATCTGGTCCACCACCTGTTTTGGTAGATAAATTTTTATTGGAACCCAGTCCCACGTTCATTTACATATTGGTTATGGCTGCTCTTGCACTAACTACAAAGGAAGAACAGAGTGGTTGCCATAGAGACCATCTGGCTTACAAAGCTTAAAATACTGATGCTTTGACCCTTCACAGAAAAAGTTTTTTGACCCCCACTCTAAGGTCCATATAGACTTTGAGATTCTAGCTCCATAAACTCATGAAGGGCATTAATGGTTTGTGTCTATTCGTACCAGTTGTTGAGTTTTAGAACAAATTTAGAGAAGTAAATAAATAAAACTTGCCTCCTTTAAGAAGTTTGACAGTTCTTAATGATTTGAGGAAGATTTAAGGACGTGGGCAAATGATTAGTAGCAGGTTGTGAGGTAAAGGTAGGTGCCCATGTCCCACTTGGAGGACAGCTTTGGCTGACAGTCTAATTTTTATCCTCATTCACTCAGTGAGACACCTGATAAAGAACAGTGAGCAAGACAGATGTGGTCCTGCCTTCACAGAGCTTACAGTCCAGTGAGGAGTACAGTTAAGAAGGCAGTTGGTGACAGTCCAGTCAGGTAAAAATACTGTGATAGAGGACGTACAGGGTGCTGGAAAGTACGTGGATCGGGCAGCTAATCCGGAAGGAGGCCAGGGACTGGGGAGCACAGGTGGGATCACAAACAAGTTTTTTGTGCTTGAGGGAGCCTGGCTCATGGGAAGGAAGGGGGAAAGGAAGGAGGGGAAAGGCCAAGGCTGGCTCTTGAAGGGCTGTAGGAGCCATATTAAGGAGTTAGGACTTTTTTTTTGAGAGCCTGGGAGCCATTAATGGGTTTTAAGCAGAATCTGATGTGACTAGATTAGGATTTGACAAATAGCACTGTGGCTGCTATTTGTGAGGACAGTGTATTGCAGTAAATGTGGGTACAGGGAGACTGATTATGAGGCTCTTAGATTTTTCTCAGTGATATTTAATTGATGATTAAGAACTCAGCTAAGTTTAGGTAGATGTTTACCTGTTTACAAAAATACAGTGTAAAGTATAAAGTCCATGGGGGCATGGGGGGATGGTGCTGTATATCTAGCAAATGTGTTTAACATTTGTAGAATTAAGTATCATTTACATTCATTTCTGAGATTCAGCAGCATTGGAAGGAAGTATTTATCAAACTTTTATAATCTGAGGAGTTGGTTCAAACTCTCTGTGTCCAGCAAGGTAGAAGTGCTTGGTATTTACAAGGTTTTTTTAGTGCAGATGTGTATTTTCTACATGCCTCATCTTGTTTGTCTCCCCACAATTCCTCTTTCGGGCAGAGGAATGTGGGAGCATTGGGAGAGAGAATGGCTCCAACCCCTTCTTAGTTTATGTTGGCACTGAAAATACAGGGACTAAGAATAGCCACAATTTGTTATTGTTTCCTTGAAATCGTTTTCTCACAGTTACATGGTGACATTGGGCATTTTTCTTGCCTGTAGTATAGTTCTTGGTTTGTTAAACCCAAGAAACAAAGGTTCGTCATTCTCTTTTGTCTTATCTTTTTTTTTTTT
>NW_006772326.1:2061725-2068369 GCF_000442215.2 Lipotes vexillifer
CCCGTATCCCCTGCATCGGCAGGCGGACTCCCAACCACTGCGCCACCAGGGAAGCCCTGTCTTATCTTGATAAGAGTAATAAATGGTTCAACATTGGAAAAATACGGAAAGTAGAAAGAAAAATCATCCATAGGCCCTCTGTTTGGAAACAGACTGGTTAAATTTTTGGTAGGATTTGCTTCTTGCTTTGTGATTTACTTTGTTTTTGTTACATCTTTATGTGCACTTCGTATTTTTGATCAGAGTAATTTTATTTTGTGTTACATGGTTGTGATCATTTTTTAATATATATGTATCAAATTTTTAAAATTTTGTTATATTTTAAAGCATATCTGATGTTTGTAACATATATAGATACATGATATAGAAAAATATATACATATATATATTTATTTCTTATTATTAGATATTTCAGGTGTCTGTTTTTTGTTATATAAGTAACAGTGGAGTAAGACATCTATACATAAAGCCCATACAGCCGTTTCAAATTCTTTTATTAAGGAAGATTTAGCACTGCGTGCAGTTTAAAGTTTATTGCTGGGTTTCTACATGCCAGTTTTGGATCTATGACACCCAAACTTAGCAGCGTAATTAGAAAATGGGAATTCCAGGATAATGAATAAAATGGAACCCATCAGATGGATTCATTTGAATACTCTGGCCAGGTAGAATGCTCTTGAGAGCACTTTGAGGACTTGTCTCCTTTCTGCCTTTGTAGACTGTCCAGAGACATGAACCCATTATGCAGTATTAAATCTCCCTCATGCATTATTTCCCCTCAGGGGTCAGAGGAGAAGACAGTCGTGTATGTGGTTGGGAAGGCGGGTCGCCAGCACTGGCAGCACGTGTACACAGCAGTGACCCGGGGCCGCTGCAGAGTGTACGTCATTGCAGAAGAGTCTCAGCTTCGGAGCGCAATTATGAAAAACAGTGTTCCCAGAAAAACTCGTTTAAAACATTTTTTGCAAAACAAGCTCTCCGAGAGCTGTGCATCTCCAGCAGAGTTTGCATCCCCATCAAAGAGCTCTGAAGACAGCAGGAGACCCAGCACACATCCATCAGCATCCCCACTCCCTACAGCCACAGATGACAGGGTGACAGATTACGTCCCCAGAAGGAGGGCCTCTGTGGCTGGTGACACGCTGTTTGCCTTTGCTGAAGGATGGAAATTATCTTCATCTGATGAAGTGCATACAAATGAGGATCCATCACAATCGAGAGGGTCCAAAAGAACATGTTGCACGAATGCCACTGCAAGTCCAAACAAAATTCTTATGGTAGGACTGATGTTCGGGTTTTATTTAAATATTGCTGGCCTCAGTGTGCTTATAAATGACTGTGTGTTTTTGTTAATGCCACATAGTGCTGCGGGACTTAAAAAACAAGTGTTCCCCTCACCTCTGTCCCATTTCCTCTCTGTTTCTATATATCCTGGTGGATCTTAGCTTGATCTCGGTTGGGTGTTTCTCCCTCTGCTTGAGGCTGGCACTCTGGACAGCGTCAGTGGACTGGTGGAGGCGGCATGCCAGGAGAAACCGCCTAGTCTCTCTGCATCTTCTTTCCTCGTCTTCCTCATCACCTTCCCCTTCCTTTTGCAGGCCATGGTCCCACTTTTATCCCCACAGCTCCATTGAAGTGGCTGGTCCCAGTCATCTTATCAACTTCAGAGGCCTTTCTTAGGTCTCATTCTGGACTTTCCCCCCCTGACAGTTAACATTTTTAACTGCAGTTGCTGTTGCCACGTTTCCTTCCCTTGGTTTCAGTGTTCCCTTTCCCTCTGACACTTCCTCTCCATCTCTGGCTCGTCTCCCCTTCATGTCTTCCCTTCCTCTGACTGGAGACATCTCCCCCAGGCTCAGGGCTTCCTTCCCTTGAGAACAGATCCCATTCTCTCAGTTTTAGCTGTCACCTTTGCACTGGTGATTTGGCTAACAAATAGTTTTCAACTGTCCATTGCATTCCAGGCACTGGGCATTCAGAAGTTCAGTGGCTTCAGTGGCTCCCTAGCTCCTACTGCATGAATTCCAGGCAATCTGGCTTGGCATTTGAGACCTTTCTCTGTTCGATTCCATCTTTCCCAGCATCATTTCATTTATTTCCCACTATTCCTTTTTTTTTTCCTTTAGTCAATGTAGTCTTCATTCATTCACTACACACTGAACCAAACTTATTCTCATCTCTTCCTTTTGGTTTTTCTTGGATTCCTCCTTTTCTCTGCCTCCTCTCTTTCAGCATTTGAAAAAAGGAAACCAAAAAACATAGCTCCTCTGCTAGTCACTGATCTAAACGTTGGAGGGAGAGAAACAGACAGGTCCCTGGCTTCATGGCCATTACATTGTACCGGTGGGTCATAGGCAATCCATACCACAGAAGAGTTTTCAGGTCAAGAAAGATTCTATGAAGAAAATACAGGTAATGAGGTAGGGCATGGTCAGTAGGAATAGGGGGGCAGGAGGTGCTATTCTGCCATGGTGGTCTGGTAAGTCCTTGCTGAGGAGGTTACGTGTGAGCTGAGCACTAAATGATGCAAAGAAGCCAGCCGGTTGAGACCCTGAGGAAGAGCATCCCAGGCAGAGGGTGTAGAACATGCAAAGCTGAGAAGGAATGACCTTATTGGAAGGGGAAGGGAGACCGGTGTGCCTAGCGAATGAGAAAGAGAAGATGTGATGATCTCAGAGAGATAGGCAGAACTACAGGAGGCAGCTGGGACTTTATCCTGCTTGCCACGGGAATCCATTGGAGAGCTTTAAGCAAAGGTGCGATATCATCTGATGTATGCTTGACAACCATCTCTCTGCTGTGGAGAGTGACCTGTGGAAAGGAAGGTGGAAGCGAGAAGACCAGTCAGGGTTGTCCCAGGGAGAGCAGTGAAAGAGCAGCGAGGGTGATGAGAAGTGGTTGGATTCTTGATGCCTGTTGGAGATGGAGTCTATTTGACTTGCTGATTGGATGTGAGGGGTAAAACAAACAGTGACCCAGGACGAGTCCTGGATTTCTGCCTGAAGCAACTTGGTGAATTGTAGTGCCGTTTCTTGAGATGGGAAAGATAATAGGAGAACTGGGTTTGGGGAAATGGAGAGTTCTCTTTCGGCATGTTATGTTTAAGTTATTAATTGATGTATATGTGGACTTGTTGAGAAAGGCAGTGGATGGTAGAGAAATTTAGAGCCTCAGGGTAGGTTAGGGAGGGAAATGTCCATTTAGGTGTCATTAGCATATAGTGGTGGGTTAATTTCAGGAGATGCCACAGATAGAGGAGGATGCCATAAGACTGAGTTCTGGGGGTACTCCTCACTTTCAGAGGTCTGGCAGGGGAGGAAGAACTGGCAAAGGTGACTGAAAAGAAGTATGAGTGAGAGAAAAGGAGGACTAGGGCGGCGGGAGGGGACAAAAGTCTACCTAGGGTGGACTGGTCAGAGACTAGGGGGTGAGAGAGTGGCGGAAGCAGTAGAGGCAGGGTTCTTGAAGGTTGCTATGAAAAGGAGCAGAGAGATAGGGCTGTATCTGGATGGAGGACTCATGGTCAAGGAAGGGTTTATTTATTTTGGATGGGTATATTAAAGCATCCTAGGGTACTGATGGAATGGTCCAATGGAAAACAAGAAATTCATGATTCAGAGAGAGGGGATAATTGTAGGAATGGAGTCCTGAAGTGGGTGAGATGGGAAAATCCAGAGCATAAGTAGAGGAGTTTCCCTTAGATAGGATTGGGGACATTGTGTGTATGTGTGTACACACACACATATATGTATACACATGCATATAATGGAATATTACTCAGCCATGAAAAAGGAAGTGATAAAGTGGACATAGCAGAAAAAAAAGTTTTCCCTTTTCTTCTTCTTCAAAATAGTAGGATCACTGCTGATTCTAAGTTTCATTCAGTACTCGAGGTCAGCTCTGCTGAGATGGAATCTCCATCTCAACAAAGCATCTTTTTTTTTTTTTTAATTAACTATGTTACCTCTTACAAAGACCCTGGGATAAATAAAGCTTTTGACCTGGAGCAGAAAACAGAAGCAGTTCCAAGGAAAGAGTCTTTTTCTAAAAGTTTCTTGCTTTTTATTTCTTAGCACCAACATGGGGTGGGGGAATCATGGTTTATAGGATGTGGTACGAAGAGAAATTGGCAGCACTATTCACCTTCAGTTTTGAGCTTGCCAAAGCTTTGAAGCTCCGGGGGAGGCTAATGTCCCTGAAGGTCTGGAGCGCAGAGTGACGGTGGGGGGCTGCCCAGTGCGGGTTGTTCTCACTGCGTGATGGCAGCAGTACAAGCAAAGTCCTCTAACTGAAGAGGATGAGTTTTCTCACATGGTTTTGCCACAAGTATGTGGCATTTACAGGAATCCCTAGACATGAGGAAACTAGAATTCAAAGCTTCAGGACTTCTGTAAATTAGGGACTTGTTTGTCTTGTAATTCTAGACTTTCAGGTGCATTGAGATGTGTCGTTTGTGAAAGATCAAATTCGATGACAAGGGCTCTGCCCACATATCCATCCTTCATATTTGTATTTTGCTACATAAGAGCTAAACCAGTATTGAGATTCTACAAATACCAATGACTAAAAGACCTGAGCCCCTCCCTCCTAGAAGAAAGCTTTTGCTTTTCTGTCAATTAATAGCTTTGGGTTTGGAAAAAAGTCCTCAAAGAAAATGTTGACCTGATTATTTTTTTTCCTTTGCCTAGCCTCCCACCATCAAAGAAAAAAAGGGATTGGTGACAAAAATGACCCTCAAAATAAAAACATATGTGTAAAATATTGCTAAAATGTATCATGTTTAAAGCAGGATTTCCAGAATTTTTTGAAAGAAAATGACATTTTTACTTAAAAAAAGCTAGGCAACACATATTCCGTGAATGAAGATAGTCCTTGTCTTACTCAAGAGTTCCCTAGAGAAACAGAACCAATAGGGTATGTCTCCATCTATCTATCTAGGCTATTTAATTTAACCTATCTATCTGAATTTATTTTAAGGGGTTGGCTTATGCCATTGTGAAGGCTGAGTCCAAAATCTCAATCACAAAAAAAAGGGCTTCCCTGGTGGCGCAGTGGTTGGTAGAGTCCAAAATCTGCAGGTAAGCTGGCAGATAGGAGACTCAGAGAAGAGTTGATGTTGCATTTCAAGTTCCGAAGGTAGTCTGCTGGCAGAATTCCTTCTTCCTGGGGGGAGGTCTGTCTTTTTTCTGTTAAGGCTTTCAGTTGATTGGATGAAGCCCACCTACATTATGGAGAGTAATCCACTTTACTCGGTCGGCTGATTTAAATGTTGGTCTCATCTAAAAAATACCTTCAAAGAAATGTCTAGAACAGTATTATTCAACCAAATATCGGGGTACTGTGGCTTAGCCAAGTTAACACATGAAATTAACCATCACGGTCCTCTAAATTGAACAGATTTAGCATATGATGAACGATGAGTTGAATTTTGATAATTTTTCTTTTTCCCTGTGGTGGTGAATCTTCTTCATGACTGTACTGGTCCATTGACTGGTGCTTGGGAATCACTAACAGTACCAAGAGTATACTTGAGGTGTACTTGCAGTGTATCGTCTTAACCACACCTACAGCTGGCGTCGTGGACGTGCAGGCTGGGCAGTCGGTCATACAGGGCTTTGTGCTTAGAAGGAACCCATGCTTGTTGTAATGTTCTCTGCTTGCCATCTTGAAATTCTTAATTTTTGAACAAGAGGCCCACATTTTAATTTTGTACTGCCAAATTATGTAGTGGACCCTGTCCACACTTTTAGAAATTAAATGTATGTACTCAGTTAGCAAATAGTCATTTCTACTGGCAACTAATGTTGCCAGTCCTGGAAGTGGGTAGTGGCATTACCACAGTGAGCAAAAGCAGGATGACAGCTGATTGCTCTGGTCTGCTCCAGGCTTCCACGGGGTGGGAAAATGTATGATGTCTTCTGAGAAGTAGTCAGAGGGAATAGAATTACACAGGGTAGACTGACTATATTTTTATAAAATTAACTTTATTTTTATTGTTGTTCCAACAGGTGGAAGAATCATCTCCACAAGTGTCTTCTAAACTTCAGAATTTGAGACTAAATAGTTTAACCCCCAGGCAACTTTTCAAACCTACAAATCAAGAAACTTAGTTTTATTTCAGATTGCTCAAAGTAATTGTCTATTTTTTTCCATTCAACACAAAATGAACATCATAGCTTCGAAGGATCAAGACAAAAGAGGATGTCTATTAACTGGAGTTTTATTTTAAGGCATTTGTGTTAGCAGATGTTTTAAAAATCATTTCATCAAAGAAAACCTTAGTGATTTTGACATCTGTCATCAGGAGAACTGACAGCACTGGTCATATGTGAGGGAAAAATATGTTATATATTTTAAAAAAAAACCTCTGTACTTTTAAAAGTGTTTTATTTTTAGAATAATGCCTTATTAACTTCCATCATCACTGTGGGTGATCTTTGCCATTGGGTTGAAACAGTGGTAAAGATAAACTGTAATTATATCTCTTAAATTATTGACGCATATTCTAGGACATTGTGTCTTCTGCAAAGTGGTCATCTCACAAGGCTGCTATTTGCTCAGTCACTGCTGCCTGGGCCTACCTGGTACATTTTCCTGGAAATTCCTGCTTCCCCAGGTGTGCCTGGTTGAGATCAATATAAACA
>NW_006772326.1:2068379-2090879 GCF_000442215.2 Lipotes vexillifer
GAAGCACATTGGTTTTTGTTTTTGTTTTTGTTTTCTTAATTTGAGACATAATTGACATAGGACATTGGGTAAGTTTAAGGTGTGCATCATGTTGATTCACTACTTCTATATTGCAGTATAATTACCACTGTAGCATTAGCTAATATGTCTATCATGTCACATAGTTATCATTTCTTCTGAGAGTATATTGTTTTAAAGATATTCCACTTTGAAAATTTTTTTTTCCTCAGTGATTTGATTTTTTTGAGTTTCATTTATTATTAAATGGTAAAAGAAAAAGTTAGGAAAATTTTACCTGTTATCCCAGTGTTTTAAAAATAGCCTTCCTGAGATACAATTCACATACAGTTCACCCATTTACATAGTTGAGTGGCTTTTAGTAAATTCACAGAATTGTGCAACCAACACCACAATTGATTTTAGGACATTTTTATCATCCCCCAAAGAAACCCTGTACCTCTTAGCTCTAATCCATTTTCCCCTTCAGCCTTAGAACTGCTAATCTATTTGGTCTCTATTGATTTGCCTATTTCAGACATTTCATATAAATGGAATCATACAATATATGATCCCTTGTTACTGACTTTGACTTAGAATAATGTTTTCAGACTTCATCCACATTGTAACGTGTAACAGTGCTTCACCCCTCTCCCTTTTTTAAAGTTTTAAAAAAAATTATGTACAAAGAACTAGCATTATTTCTTTTATTGGGTGTATGTCTTAGGTAATCCATTCAAGGAGTATCATTTTATCCAGCTTGATGAAGCCTATATCTTTCTTGTACTGATGGAAAAACTGGTGGCATATATTGAGGTGATATTTCCAGATCAGACCATGCTGGTTTGAGCTGATATGGCGAGATCAGGAACCTTGGCTGAATTTTTGCAGGTAGCTCTAGTAGAGTTGCTGATGACCCATCCTGCTTTCAGGAGTGCAGTGAGGCAGAAGGCCTTCATTTCTTTTTATTACGAAATATTCCATCGTATGGATATGGTACGTTGAATTTATCATTCATTAGTTGATGGACATGTGGGTTGTTTCCTCTTTTTGGCTATCATAACTAATGTTGCTATGAACATCTGTGTACAAGTTTTTGTGTGGGTATATATTTTCATTTCTTCTAAGTATATACCTAGGAATGGAATTGCTGGTCGTATGGTAACTCTATGTTTAACCTTTTGAGGAACTGCTAAACTGTTTTCCAAAGCAGCTGTACCATTTTATATTTACACAAGCAGTGTGTGAGGGTTCCAGTTTCTCCATTGTCTCCAGCATTTGTTATTATCTGACTTTTTAATTATAGCCATCCTAGTGGATATGAAGTGACATAATGGTTTTGATTTGCTTTTCCCTTATGACTAATGATGTTGATCACCTTTTCGTGTGCTTATTGGCCATTTGTATGTCTTCAGAGAAATGTCTATTCAGATCCTTTGTCCACTTAAAAATTGGGTTATTTTCCTTTTTATTATTGAGTATGAGTTCTTAATATATTCTACATACCAGTCTCATTAGAAACATTTACAAAATTTTAAAATTGTGATGATGTCCAGTGTATGTATTTTTGTTGTTATTGCTTGTGCTATTGGTGCTACATCTGAGAAACCAACGCTAATCTAAAGTCATGAAAGCTTACTCCTATTTTTTCTTACAAGAGTTAAATAGTGCTAGGTGTTACATTTAGCTCTTGGATTCATTTTTTTGTTTTTTTTTTTTTTTTGCGGCACGCAGGCCTCTCACTGCTGTGGCCTCTCCCGCCGCGGAGCACAGGCTCCGGACGCGCAGGCCCAGCGGCCATGGCTCACGGGCCCAGCCGCTCCGCGGCACGTGGGATCCTCCCGGACCGGGGCACGAACCCACGTCCCCTGCATCGGCAGGCGGACTCTCAACCACTGTGCCACCAGGGAAGCCCTTGGATTCATTTTGAGTTAACTTTTTTATATGGTGGGGTAGGAGCCCAACTTTATTCTTTTGCATATGGCTCTCCAGTTGTTCCAGTTCCATTTCTTGAAGTGACTGTTTCTCCATTGAATTGTGTTGGCATCCTTGTCAAAAAATCAGTTGATTATAAATGTGAGGGTTTATTTCTGGATTCTCTATCTATTCCATTGATCCAAACATCTGTCCTTATGCCAGCACCATGAGTCTTCATTAGTTTTGCAGGTTTGAAATCAACAAATGTGGGGACTTACCTGGTGGTCCAGTGGTTAAGACTCCACGCTTCCACTGCAGTGGGTGCAGGTTCAATCCCTGGTCAGGGAACTAAGATAAGATTCCTGCATGCTGTGCGGCGCAGCCAAAAAAAAAAAAGGAAATCAAGAAATGTGAGTCCTTCAATTTACTCCTCTCTTTCAAGATTTTTTGGCTCTTCTGGGTCCCTTGCTTTTCGTGTGAATTTTAGGATCAGCTTGTCAATTTTATTGACAAAGGAGCCAACTGGGATTTTGACTGGGATTGTGTTGAATCTATATATCTGGGGAGTATTGCCATCTTAACAATATTAAGTCTTCTGATCTATAAACATGGGATGTCTTTCTGTTTATGTCTTCTGTCACTTCTTTCAACAATGTTTTATAGCTTCAGAGTATAGTTTTGTGCTGTTATTTAATTGAAGTATAGCTGATTTACAATGTGTTAGATTCAGGTGTAAAGCAAAGTGATTGAGTTATCTATATCTATAGATACATAGTATATCCTCTTTCAGATTCTTTTTTTTTTTTTTGCGGTACGTGGGCCTCTCACTGTTGTGGCCTCTCCCGTTGCGGAGCACAGGCTCCGGACTCGCAGGCTCAGCGGCCATGGCTCACGGGCCCAGCCACTCCTTGGCATGTGGGATCCTCCCGGACCGGGGCACGAACCCGTGTCCCCTGCACCGGCAGGCGGACTCTCAACCACTGTGCCACCAGGGAAGCCCTTCAGATTCTTTTTTATTGCAGGTTATTAAAAGATATTGAATATAGTTCCCTGTGCTATACAATAGGTCCTTGTTGTTTATCTATTTTATGTGTAGTAGTGTGTATGTGCTAATCTCAAACTCCTAATTTATCCATCCCCACCCCTTTCCCATTTGGTAACCGTAAGTTTGTTTTCTATGTCTGTGAGTCTGTCTGTGTTTTGTAAATCAGTTCATTTCTATTATTTTTTAAGATTCCACATGTAAGTGATATCGTATAATATTTACTGTTGTCTGACGTCATTTAGTATGATAATCTCTAAGTCCATCCATGTTGCTGCAAATGGCATTATTTCATGCTTTTTTATGGCTGAATAATCTTCCATTGTGTGTGTGTGTGTGTGTGTGTGTGTGTGTGTACATATATGTGTGTATATATACATACCACATCTTCTTTATCCATTCATCTATCCATGGACGTTTAGGTTGCTTCCATGTCTTGACTACTGTAAATAGTGCTGGTATGAACATAGGGGTGTATGTATCTTTTTGAATTAGAGTTTTCTCTGGATATATGCCCAGGTGTGGAATTGTTTGACCATATGGTAACTCCATTTTTAGTTTTTTAACGAACTTCCATACTGTTCTCCATAGTGCCTTCACCAATTTACATTCCCACCAACAGTGCAGGATGGTTTCCTTTTCTCCACACCCTCTCCAGCATTTATTATTTGGAGACTTTTGGGTGATGCCATTCTGACCGGTGTGAAGTGATTACTTCATTGTAGTTTTGATTTGCATTTCTCTAATAATTAGCGATGTTGAACATCTTTTCATGTGCCCGTTGGCCATCTGTATGTCTTCTTCAGAGAAATATCTGTTTAGGTTTTCTGCCCATTTTTTGATTGGGTTCTTTTTTTTTTTTTTTTTCATATTGAGCTCTATAACCTGTCTGCATATTATGGAAATTAATACCATGTCAGTGACATCATTTGCAAATATTTTCTCCCATTCTCTAGGTTGTCTTTTCATTTTGTTTATGGTTTCCTTTGCTGTGCAAAAGCTTTTAGTTTATTGAGGTCCCATTTGTATATTTTTGCTTTTGTTTCCACTACCCTAGGGGACAGATCCAAAAAAAGTATTGCTGGTATTTATGTTAGACAGTGTTCTGCCTATGTTTTCCTCCAAGAGTTTTAAAATATGGTCTTACATTTACGTCTTTAATCCATTTTGAGTTTATTTTTGTAATATGGTATTAGAGAATGTTCTAATTTCATTCTTTTACATGTAGCTGTCCAGTTTTCCCAGCACCACTTATTGAAGAGACTGTCTTTTCTCCATTGTATATTCTTGCCTCCTTCATCGTAGATTGACTGTAAGTGTGTGGGTTTATTTCTGGGCATTGTATCCTGTCTCATTGATCTATGTGTTTGTTTTTGTGCCAGTACCATACTGTTTTGATGACTGTAGCTTTGTAGTATAGTCTGAAGCCAGGGAGTGTGATTCCTCCAACTTTGTTCTTCTTCTTCAAGCTTGTTTTGGCTGTTTTTGTCTTTTGTGTTTCTATACAAGTTAAAAATTTTTTTGTTCTAGTTCTGTAATTTGATAGGGATTGCATTAAATCTGTAGATTGCCTTTTGTAGTATGGCCATTTTAACAGTATTGATACTTTCAATCCAAGAACGTGGTATATCTTTACATTTGTGTCATCTTCAGTTTCTTTTGTCAGTGTCTTACAGTTTTCAGAGTACAGGTCTTTTGCCTCCTTAGATAGGTTTATTCCTAGGTATTTTATTCTGTTTGATGTGATGGTAAATGGGAATGTTTCCTTAATATCTCTTTCTGGTAGTTCATTGTTAGTATATAGAAATACAACAGATTTCTGTATGTTAATTTTGAATCCTGCAACTTTACTAAATTCATTGATGAGCTCTAGTAGTTTTCTAGTAGCATCTTTAGGATTTTCCCTCTATATTATCATGTCATCTGCAAACAGTGACAGTTCTACTTCTTCCTAATTTGGACTCCTTTGTTTTTCTTCTCTGATTGCTGTGGCTAGCACTTCCAAAACTATGTTGAATAAAAGAGGTGAGAGTGGGCATCCTTGTCTTGTTCCTAATCTTACAGGGGAAGTTTTCAGCTTTTCAATGTTGAATATGATGTTAGCTGTGGGTCTGTCATACATCGCCTTTATTATGTTGAGGTAGGTTCCCTCTTTGCCCAGTTTCTGGAGAGTTTTTATCATAAATGGGTGTTGAACTTTGTCAAAAGCATTTTCTGCACCTATTGAGATGATCATATGCTTTTTATTCTTCAGTTTGTTAACATTGATTGATTTGCAAATATTGAAAAATCCTTGCACTCCTGGGATAAATCCCACTTGATCATGGTGTATGATCCTTTTAAGGTATTGTTGGAGTCAGTTTGCTAGTATTTTGTTGAGGATTTTTGCATCTGTGTTCATCAGTGATACTGGCCTGTAATTTCTTTTTTGTGATATCTTTGTCTGGTTTTGGTATCAGGGTGACAGTGGTCTCACCCTGAGACCACTGTCTCAGGAAGTATTTGGAAGTGTTCCTTCCTCTGCAAATTTTTGGAATAGTTTGAGTACAGGTGTTAACTATTCTCTAAATGTTTGGTAGAATTCACCCATGAAACCGTCAGGTCCTGGACTTTTGTTTGTTGGGAGTTTTTAAATTACTGATTGAATTTCAGTACTGGTAATTGGTCTGTTCATATTTTCTCTTTCTTCCTAGTTCATTCTTGGGAGATTGTACCTTTCTAAGAATTTGTCCATTTCTTTTAGGTTGTACATTTTATTTCCATATAGTTGCTTATAGCTGTCTTCTATGATCCTTTCCATCTCTGTGGTATCAGTTCTAACTTCTTTTTCATTTCTGGTTTTATTGATTTGGGCTCTCCATCTCTTTTTCTTGATGAGTCTGGCTAAAGGTTTATCAATTTTGTCTTTTCAAAGAACAAGCTTTTAGTTTCATTGATTTTTTTTTTTTTTTTTGGTCTCTATTTTATTTATTTCTGCTCTGATTTTTTATGCTTTCTTTCCTTCTACAAACTTTGGATTTTGTTCTTTCTCTGGCTGCTTTAAGCATAATGGTAGATTGTTTATTTGAGATTTTTCTTGTTTCCTGAGGTAAGCTTGTATCACTATAAACTTCCTTCCTAAAACTGCTTTTGCTGCATCCCATAGGTTTTGGATCATCGGGTTTTCATTTTCATTTGTCTCTAGGTATTTTTTTATTTTTCTTTTATTTCTTCAGTGATCTATTTGTTGTTAAGTAGCATATTGTTTAGCCTCCACGTGTTTGTTTTTCGCAGTTTTTTTCCTTATAGTTGATTTCTGGTCTCATAGTGTTGTGGTTGGAAAAGATGCTTGATATGATTTCAATTTTCTTAAATTTATCAAGGCTTGTTTTGTGGCCTAGCATGTGATCTGTCCTCGAGAATGTTCCATGTGCACTCGAAAAGAATGTATTTTGCTGCTTTTGAATGGAATGCTGTAAAAATATGGGTTAAGTCCATTTGTTCTAATGTGTTATTTAAGGCCTGTGGTTTGTTATTGATTTTCTGTCTGGATGATCTGTCCATTGACGTAAGTGGAGTGTTCAAGTCCCCCACTATTATTGTGTTACTGTTGATTTCTCCTTTATGTCTGTTAATATTGCCTTATACATTGATGTGCTCCTATGTTGGGTGCATATATATTTACAATGATTATATCCTCTTCTTGGATGGATCCCTTGATCATTATGTAGTGTCCTTCTTTGTCTCTTGTAACAGTCTATTGAAAAGTCTGTTTTGTCTGATGTAAGTATTGCTACCCCAGTTTTCTTTTGATTTCCATTTTTGTGGAATACCTTCTTCCATCCCCTCACCTTGTCTGTGTGTGTCTTTAGACTTAAAGTGAGTCTATTGTAGGCAGCATATATACGGGTCTTGTTTTTGTATCCATTCAGGCAGTCTGTGTCTTCTGGTTGGAGCATTTAGTCTGTTTACATTTAAGGTAAGTATCGATATGTATGTTCTTGTTGCCATCTTGTTAATTGTTTTGGATTTGTTTTTGTAGGTCTTTGTCTTCCCCTTTCTTCTTTTGTTCTCTTCTCTTATGCCTTGATGACTATTTTTGGTGTTATTTTGGATTCTTTTTTCTTTCTTGTGTGTATATCTATTGTAGATTCTTGGTTTGTGGTTACCATGAAGTTTTTGTATAGCAGTCTGTATACACACCTGATTGTTTTAAGTTGCTGTTCTCTTGATTTCAAATGCATTTTAAATACCCTGCATTTGTACTCTCTTCCCCTCACTATTACTGTTTTGCTGTATTTTACATCTAGTTGTTTTAGGTACCCTTTAACTGCTTATTGTGGATATGGGTGATATTACTACTTTTATCTTTCAACCTCCCTACTAGCTTTGTGTGTGGATGATTTCCTACCTTTACTGTATGTTTGCCTTTACTGGTGGACTTTTTCCTTCCATAATTCTTTTTTCTAGTTGTGGCCTTTTCTTTTTTGCCTAGAGAAGATCCTTTAACATTTGTTGTGAAGCTGGTTTGGTGGTGCTGAATTCTTTTAGCTTTCACTTGTCTGTAAAGCTTGATTTCTCCATCAAATCTAAATGAGAGTCCTCCTGAGTGGAGTATTCTTGGTTGTCAGTTTTTCCCTTTCATCACTTTAAATATATTGTGTCACTCCCTTCTGGCCTGCAGAGTTTCTGCTGAAAAAGCAGCTGATAGGCTTATGGGAGTTCCCTTGTATGTTATTTGTTGCTTTTCCCTTGCTGCTTTTAGGATTCTCTCTTGAATATTTGTCCTTTTGATTATAGGGTGTCTTGGTGTGCTCCTCTTTGGGTTAATCCTCCATTGGACTCTGTGCTTCCTGGACTTGGGTGACTGTTTCCTTTCCTAGGTTAGGATGGTTTTCAGCTATTATCTCTTTAAATATTTTCTTGGGCCCTTTCTCTCTTTTCTCCTTCTGGCAACCCGATAATGCAAATATTAATGTGCTTCATGTTTTCCCAGAGATGTCTTAAACTGTCTTCATTTCTTTTCATTCTTTTCTCTGTTCAGCAGAGTGATTTCTATTATGCTGTCTTCCAGTCACTGATCCACTCTTTTGTATCATGTAGTCTATTATTATTATTATTATTTTTGATGTTGGGGGTAGGAGTTTAATTAATTAATTATTAATTTTTGTTATGTTGGGTCCTCGCTTCTGTGCGAGGGCCTTCTCTAGTTGTGGCAAGCGGGGTCCACTCTTCATCGTGGTGCGCGGGCCTCTCACTACCACGGCCTCTCTTGTTGCGGAGCACAGGCTCCAGACGCGCAGGCTCAGTAGCCGTGGTTCACGGGCCTAGTTGCTCCGCAGCATGTGGGATCCTCCCAGACCAGGGCTCGAACCCGTGTCCCCTGCATTAGCAGGCAGATTCTCAACCACTGCGCCACCAGGGAAGCCCCTCATGTAGTCTATTATTGATTCCTTCTAGTGTAGTTTTCATTTCAGTTATTGTACTCTTCATCTGTTTTGTTGTTCTTTATATTTTCTCATTCTTTCTTTGTTAAAAAATTCTAACTCCTTGCTCTGCGCATCCATTCTCCTCCTGAGTTCTTTGATCATCTTTATGATCATTACTCTGAACTGTTTTTTCTTGGGTAGATTGCCTATTCACTTCACTTAACTCTGCTTCTGGAGTTTTATCTTGTTTCTTGGTCCGGAACATAGTCCTCTGCCACCTCATTTTGTCTATTGCATTTATATTTTTATGTACGTGGTAAGTTAGTTACATTTCTCATCCTTGGAGAAGTGGCCCTCTGTAGATGTCCTATGCGTCCCAGCAGTGCACTCCACCCGTCACCCAAGCTGTATGCTCTAGAGGTTCCCCCTAAGAAGGTTGCATGGATCTTTCTGTTTTGGCCGGCTATGTGGGTGGTATGGTAGGCTTGGTTGGTGCCTTGTCTCGTTGTTTGCACAGCCCTGCCTTGTGTGGATGCTGCTGGCTGCTCTTTAGAGGGGCCTGGTCATGAGGTGGCTGGTTGTGGAACCCTAATGGGCCCTGAGGCTAGTGCTGGCACACTGGTGGGCAGAATCAGGGTCCCAAAGACTCTGGGGCTGTTGCCTGCCCACTGAGAGGTGAAGCCAGACCCTGGGAGTAGTACCAGACTACTAGTAGTTAGAGGTGTTTCCTGGAGTTTGACTGCAGGGCCCAGGGATCTCAGAGCTCATTTCAGATTATTGGTGTTGTCGGGGGCCATTCCTGACAGTTGGTCGTGGGTCCAGAGTGTCCGGAAGGTTGTATTAGCCTGCTAGTGGGCAGGGCAGGGGGCCAACAAGGCCTAGGGTGGGGTCTGGCCTGTGTTGCAGGATTGTAGCTTTCTTCTTTCTGGAGTCTGCCCCCTGGTGGGGAAGGCTGATCTAGAGGCTTGTGCTGGCTTCCTGGTGGGAGGGGCTGGTGCCTTCCCACTGGTGTATGGAGCTGGATATTGGCCCTCAGGTGGGCAGGGCCATGTCTAGGGGCATGTCTAGAGGCGGCTGTGGGCTCAGGAAGCCCTTAGGCAGCCTGTCTGCTGATGGGTGGGGATGTGTCCTCACCCAGTTAGTTGTTTGGCCTGTGGCATCCGAGCATTGGAGCCTTCAGGCTGTTGGATGGGGCCAGATCTTGGTGCTAATGATTCAACATGTCAGCCACCTGGAATGTTCACGTAATTGAATGTTCCTCAATGTCCGACACCAGTGTCTGTGTCCCCCTGGGTGAGCTGCTGCCATCCCCCTGCCTCTCCAGGACAGTCTACAAGACCAGCAGGCAGGTCTGGCCCAGGCTCCTATCAAATTACTGATTTTGCCCTGGGTCCTGGTGCGTGTGAGATTTTGTGTGTGAAAACTGAAGTCTCTATTTGAAAACTGAAGTCTCTATTTCCCCCAGTCCTGTGGGGCTCCTGCAGTGAAGGCCTGTTGGCCTTCAAAGCCAAATGCTCTGAGGATTTGTCTTCCCAGTGCCGGACCCCCAGGCTGGGGAACCTGATGTGGGGCTCAGAACTGTCACTCCTGTGGGAGAGCCTCTACAGTATATAATTATTTTCCAGTTTGTGGATCACCCACCTGTGAGGTATGGGATTTGATTATATTTCAAGTCCTCCCCTCCTGTCTGTCTTGTTGTGGTACCTTCTTTATATCTTTAGTTGTAGAACATCTTTTCTGGTAGGTTCCAGTCTTCTTCACAGATGGTTGTTCTGCAGATAGTTGTTACTTTGGTGTGCTCATGAGAGGAGGTGAGCTCAGGGTCTTTTACTCTGCCGTCTTCCACACCTACTCTGTACTTTTATTGAATTTATTCCTAAGTATTTTATTGTTGATCCTATGAGAATATAATTGTTCTTTTTTTTTATTGGAGTACAATTGCTTTGCAATAAAGTGAATCAGCTATATGTATACCTATATCCCCTCCCTCTTGGACCTCCCTCCCACCCTACCCCCATCCCACCCAACTAGGTCATCACAGAGCACCAAGCTGAGCTTCCTGTGCTTTATGGAATATAATTGTTTATTTTTGGTTTGTTCATTGCTACAGTATAGAGATTCAATTGATTCTTGTATATTGATCTTGTATCTTGTAATCTTGCTAAACTCATATGTTTTAATAGGTTTTTTTAGTGGATTCCTTAAGGTTTTTGTATACACAAGATTGTATCACCTGCAAGTAGAGTTTTACTTCTTCCTTTCCGATCTAGTTGCCTTTTATTTCATTTCCTTGTCATACTGTTAAATAGAAGTGGCCAGAATGGACACCCTGCCTTGTTCCTGTGAATTTACAAAGCCTGCTAGGCAATCTGCAAAAATGAAAAGCCTGCTAGGCAGTCTGCAAAAATGAAAACGTTGGGACTATAAGGTAATAGTTTTTTTCTTTTTTAAGATAGCATGATTAAAATTTATACATTTTAATAGTTTCTGAAAATGTATTTTATAGAATACATATAATGTTCTCAGGGTAGATGTGATCCTTAAGATCAAGCTTTGTCACCTAAAGTAAATGTACTATTAGTCTTGGAGGTGTTCCTGTTTGCAGGTTGTTTTAGCATTTTCACATGTGTCACACCTCATGAAAGTACTGGAATGTAGATATGCCCTTCAGTATTATAGGTGGGGAAACTGACAGTAATTAAATTTCATGCCACCACTGAGTGAGTACCAGAGCTGGACTTCAAGTCCAGATCGAATTTCAAAACCTAAGCTCTTCCTGCCCTTCCATGTTGCTTTTCAAGTTTATGGCAAAATCCTCCCCCCGTAGAAAATTATGTAACTATAGGTATTGTGTAGGGCTCAGTCTAGAACACTAAAATATATTCAAAGCACCAAAAAAAAAAAAAAAAGTTTTTCTTTTGGCTTTTTAAAATCACTGTTTATTCCATTTGGTAGAGGGTTTTTTCCATACAAATATTTGCAACAATTTTTAATTCCCCAAAACCATACATAGACGATAAATACCATGCTATTAAAGTATTAAATTTGTACAAAAATACTTTACAGTTTAATACTTGTTTGTTACAAATAAAAATACATATTTAAGTGACCCCCCTCATGATCTTTTATTTTTTCCTTAACATGATTCTGCTTTATACTTTCTTGCCCTGGCAGTTCTGAACTATGATTGAAATAATATATTTCTTTGCACAAAAAAGAAAGGTGAACTTTTTCCTTAAACAAAGGACACAGTGTTCAAATGCTTTACCTAAGCAGTTGTTTGAATTATTGACCAAAATAAAAATGTCTGGAAAATAACTGTTTCAGTATGGAGATTCTACAATTAATATACAGATCATTTTTTTATATTCACCAAATAACAGTTATTAGTGTAACTATTCAAAATATCTGAACAAATGAAAACAGTTGCTGACAAACATTAAAAGCAACCGTCACAATTTATTGCTTTGAGGGATGGTAATAATTGGCAATGCATTTTGTGAAAAATGTATTTACAATTTCAGTAAGTGGCATGGCCCAGAACCAGACAGTCCAGTGTCATTTTTAAGTACATGTGCTGTACACCCCTCAATATAACCAGTTTTCAAAATGTCAAGCAGTATGAGTTTGATTTGCCTATCAATCAAGATAAACCTTATTTTAATAGACTCTTCATTCTCAAATTCTTAGTCTTGAATTTTAAAAATAACTAATTCTCAGTGTTGCTAAACACCCTAATTCATTATCAGAGATTTTTCAGCTATTAAAAATGTGTCCTTAAAAAAAAAAAAAAACAGGTCACAAGACATAGCCTGTTTGATAATTTGTTGCATAGGGAATAGCATACATCTTAGTTAAAATCATTCCTATACTTGGGCAAAACATTTACCACCACCGATTATGGTTGCCTACGTGCATCATTGCTGAAACGTTGTAAGGTGATTTTATACCTGTACCCCTCCCATAGCAGCAGTCCCAACAGTTCCCCAAACTAGCTCTCCTAGTACAGCCAGCTTTATGAAAAGCCTTGTTGGTTAAATTCTCGCATGAATGACTTTGTAGTAAGAAACTGATTTCAAAGTGAATTAAGGAAATTATCAGAGAACATTTTCAAACAGATATTTCTCTTTTTAAAAAGGAAAAGGAAGATGGACCTGTAAAAAATTTCCTCTGATGTTAACTGTAGAGAGGGGTGGCCTAGTTGTTTTTCTTTTTTGCTACCCTTGGTCTTGGCAGGGGATTTGCCTGTCATATACCATAGTGATCACCAACAAAGAAACCTCTTCACCTTGCAAGGGTAAGTGAACATGAGCCATGAGATTTAAAAGACCCCTGTGCTTGCAGTTAATGCCACACGATTATCTGTGCTTCAAATGTCACAGAAATCTTAAAGGGATTTTTTTTTTTTTTTTTTAGCACCATGTAGATATTGTCTTTTGTCCTGCTTTATAAAAAGCATCGCTATAACGTATTAGTGGGTTCTCTTATCTCCAAATTACCACTGTGGCTCGACTGTTGGAAAAAAGCACTGTTCTGTTCACTCCATTCTCCTCCTGGTAGAGTCTGTTCTATGGACTTCTGTGAAGCCAGGGGGTTTCTACTAATAACCAGGTCCAGCTTATTACCAGATTCTGCTATGAGGGGCACAACAAGGCAGCAGTCAAAGTCTCTCGTTCGGACATGATTAACCTGAAAGGTCAAGAAGCGCCATTTTGAATTATTGTGATAGACATAAAGATGATTCCCAAAACCCAGAGTAACATTTCGGACATAACAGGTTGATTCAAGTCTTGAAAGTGCTTAAATGAGCACTCTGTACAGAGAGGTCTATCCTGGCCCTGACCACACTATAACATGGGTATTGGCTTACTTTACTCTCTGCTACTAAATAAATTGTAAGGCCCTTGAGAGCAGGGAACAGGGACACATCCCAGTGTCCCCATGCTGAGCAGTTCGCCTTATTCATGGCAGGTGCTCCAAGTGCCGAATATTATCCCTAATTTACAGATGAGGAAAGTAAGGCACATAGTGGTTATGAGATTTGCCTGAGATCAGAAGTTGGCGAGTGGTCCAGCTCGGATGTTGGCGAGTGGTCCAGCTCGGATGTAAGCTCAGGCAGTCTGGATGATTCCAGAGCCCGTGCTCTTGACCATGATACTGAACTACCTTTCTCTCGGTCACGAGCCCACCCCCTCCCTCAGCTTACACATGCGCTCATCTTCTTGCATGTTTCCTTATACTTTTTTTTTTTAACATCTTTATTGGAGTATAATTGCTTTACATCATTGCGTTAGTTTCTGCTGTGTAACAAAGTGAATCAGCTATACGTATACTTATATCCCCATATCCCCTCCCTTTTGTGTCTCCCTCCCACCCTCCCTTATCCCTCCCCTCTAGGTGGTCACAAACCACCTAGCTGATCTCCCTGTGCTATGCGGCTGCTTCCCACTAGCTATCTAGTTTACATTTGGTAGTGTATATATGTCCATGCCACTCTCACTTCATCCCAGCTTACCCTTCCCCCTCCCCATATCCTCAAGTCCATTCTCTACGTCTGCATCTTATTCCTGTCTGCCCCTAGGTTCTTCAGAACCATTTTTTTTTTTTTTTAGATTCCATATATATGTTAGCATACAGTATTTGTTTTTCTCTTTCTTCTCTCTGCATGAGATTATGTTTCCTTATTCTTTCCCCCTAAAAGTTTAAAGAATCATCTACATGCTGCTTCCATTCCTCGACTTTTCACTCTCCCCAATCTTCTCGGTCTGGGACCTGACCCTTATATATTATATAAATGACCCCAACTGCCCAACACAGGAATGGTGTCTTGAGTTCTCATCCCCTTTGGCCTTTACCTACTCATCCTTAAAATGACACCACTTTGTTTGTTTTGACCTTTTTACCATTTTAACTGCTCACTTTCAGTCCTTTCCTGCCTTTACTTCTTCCTGTCCTTTAAATTTTGTTTTTCTTAGAATTCTATCTTTCTTTAGTTCTCTTCTCTTCCTTACTAGAAATCCACCATAGGCAGCTTTATCCAAATCCATGCCTTCAGTATCCCAAATCTTTACTTTTGGCTGTAACATCTCTCCTGAGCAACAAATGCAAGCTGCCAGCTGCCTCACAGACTGCTCTGCCAGGATGCACTGAAGGCATTAAAGACTCAGGTCTGGTACACGTGTCTTACCCTTACCTACCTGGTCTCCTTTCCTGTGATCCTCCCCTTCACCCTACACCAGTCCACCTATGATATAATTGTATTGTCTTTCTAAATTATAAAATATGTCATTATTCTGCTTAGAAAATTAATATACCTCCAGAATAAAGTCCAAGAGCTTTATCTTGGCTTTCAAGGCCCTTCACAATCTGAGTCCAGTCTACTTTTATAGCCTCATCTTCCATAAAAGTAGGTATAGCTCTAATTTACAGATTAGGAAGACAGGTCAAATAACTTGTCCATAGTTATTTATTCAGCAAATACTAGAGTATCTATGGAAAATAAACGTGTTCCTTACTCTTAGGACAAGAGTAATTGTTATATTGCCATGGTAAAAAGATGACCAGAATTGGTTTTAAAACTATCTAATCAATCAATGACAACTTGCTCAGTGAACACGTGTCTGAAAGCCAACCAATCAGTGCAGCCTCGTGCTTTGAAAGGCAACTGTTTAGGGACAGACTCATTCCACTTGAACATACTTTCAAGACTGATGGCAACCCTCTCCCCTTCCTGCAAAATGCTCTTTCTAAAAACTGTACGTAAGATCAGGAATTTGCTTTGCTCAGTGAAACTATACCTGACCACCATTAGTACTCCTAGTACTTAATAGTAAACAAGGTTCAGCTTTTGGGTTTTAGACATTGTGTGAGATACTGATATCGATCACTGTATAATGGGAAATGGGAGAATAAGGTACTAGCCCTGTTCTCAAGAAGTTTAGAATCTGCTGGGGAATATATACAGGGAAACCGGCCGTTTCAGTAACTGGTAAATTCTACCAAAGGAAAAAGTGCCTATCCTCTATAGGAGGGGCCTCTAATCTCATCCTGAGGCAAAGGAGGATGGGTGGACACTGATCAAATACGACTTCCAAATTAATTTCCAAATAAAATTCCAGCTGAGGTCTTACCTGTAAGAGCCTATCGTAGGGCTTTAGGCCACCAAGATCTCCTGGGCCAGCTGGGCGAATATTTTTGACATATACTCCTTTCTCCAGCAAGCCATCTGCTACACTGAACCCAAAGTCCTCCATGTCAGAGCCCTTGTACAAGGTCACCTGGAAAATGAGAAAATGTGAAGGGGATATTTAGGTAGGTTGAGGACTTTTGCTTGTGAAATTTCTTGATGAACCATCTTTTCAAACTAATTTCAATATAATAGATTTGTAATAGATTAGGCAGCTCCCCCCAGTCTTGAAGCTTTTTCCATTCTCTAGGAACATCCTTGGAATTTGCCAAGTCCCACCCAGACCTGGAAAAGGAGGAGAAATGCTGGAGAGTTCTGGTCTCTCTCTTTGTTTCTTACTTGCAGTCATCAGGTGTATATAGGTGAGAATTTCCCAGGGGCAGGTTCACTTCTCCTGGAGCAACCCCTAGGTGTTGGGAGAAGTCAGGGTTAGCCCTTTGCAGCTGGATATCAGGGTTAGGCCAAAGGCCTTTCCTTCCTGTTCACTGTGCCTGGTGCTGTGTTCAGTGCTCAGCGTATCGTCTGCCTTTGAGCAAGAGCCAGGAAGTCCACCATTTTATTTTCTCTAGTATCCCAGTCAGTGCTTCAGTACTGTGGGCAAGAAATGTCTTAAAAGGGAGAGCAGCCAAGACGGCAGAGTAGAAAGGTCCTGAGCTCACCTCCTCCTGCGAGCACACCAAAATCACACCTACCTGCAGAACAACCATAGATGAAAAAGACCGGAACCTACCAGGAAACACCTACAACGAAAGGCAAAGAGGGAACCGCAAGATGGAACCACCAGTAGACTCGTGATGTAATCAAATCCCACACCCCCCGGGTGGGCGACCCACGAACTGGAGAAATAATTATCCTGCAGAGGTTCTTCTCCAGGAGTGAGAGTTCTGAGCCCCACAGTCAGGCTCCCCAGCCCGGGGCTCCTGCACCAGGGAAATGAGCCCCCATAGCATTGGCTTTGAAGGCCAGTGGAGCTTAAGTGCAGGAGCCCCGTGGGACTGGGGGAAACAGAGACTTCGCTCTTAAAGGGCACGCACAAAATCTCACGCACACCAGGACCCAGGGCAAAAGAAGCAATTTGATAGGAGCCTGGGCCAGACCTGCCTGCTGGTCTTGGAAAGTCTCCTGGAGAGGTGGGAGGTGGCTGTGGCTCACCCTGGGGACACAGACACTGGTGGCAGACGTATCGGGGAACATTCAGCCACAGGAACACTACTGGTGGCTGACGTATTGGATCATTAGCACCAAGAGCTGGCTCCACCCTACAGCCTGTAGGCTCCAGTGCTGCGAAGCCTCAGGCCAAACAACTAACTGGGCAGGGACACAGCCCCACCCATCAGCAGACAGGCTGCCTAACGACTTCCTGAGCTCACAGCCACCTCTGGACTCCCGCCAAGACAGGGCCCTGGCCGAGACCCAGCTCCACCCACCAGTGGGTAGGCTTGAGCCCTTCTCTCCAGGAAGCCTGCACTTGCCTCGTGATCAGCATCACCCACCAGGGGACAGACACCAGAAGCTACAATCCCACAATGCAGGCTGGACCCTACCCCAGGGCCAGCTGAGGCCCGGCCCACCCCACTAGCAGGCCAATGCAAACTTCTGGACACCAGAGACCCCCATACCCAGCTGTATTAGGAAACCATCCCCCCCCCCCCCCCCCCCAACCAATGATCTGAAACAAGCTCTGGGATCCCTGGGCCATGCAAACAGACTCCAGGAACCATCTCTGCCTGCCAGTAGTCCAGCACTAACCCCAGGATGCGGTTTCACTTGCCAGTGGGTGGGCAACAGCCCCAGAGTCTTTGGGACCCTGGCTCTGCCCACCAGTAAGCCAGCACTACCCCTGAGGCCTACTAGGGTTGCACAACCTTGTCACCTTGCCTGGTGACAAGGCCCCACTGAACAGTACCAGCAGCATCTGCACAAGGCAGGGTCTAGCAACCAACCAAGCCTACCAGACTGCCCACACAGTCAGCCTACCACAAAGAAGGACCCATGCAGCCCTCGTAGGGGGAACCCCTAGAGCATATAGCTTGGGTGATGAAAGGGGAGTACACTGCTGGGATGCACAGGATACCTCCTACAAAGGGCCACTTCTCCAAGGTTGAGAAATGTAATTAACCTACCACAGACATAAAAACACAAACAGTGACTTAGACAAAATAAGGTGGCAGAGGACTATGTTCCAGACCAAGGAACAAGATAAAACTCCAGAAGAACTAAATGAAATGGAGATCGGCAGTCTACCCAAGAAAGAGTTCAGAGTAATAGTCATAAAGATGATCAAAGAACTCAGGAGAAGAATAGATGCACAGAGTGAGAAGTTAACAGTTTTAAACAAAGAATTAGAAAATATAAAGAACGACCAAACAGAGGTTAAGTATACAATACCTAAAATGGAAAATTCACTAGAAGGAATTAATAGACTAAATGATTCAGAAGAACAGATCAGTGAGCTGGAAGACAAGAGTAGTAGAAATCAGTGCTGCTGAATAGAAAAAAGATAAAGAATGAAAAGAAATGGGGACAGTTTAAGACACCTCTGGGACAATATCAAGCATATTAATATTTGCATTATAGGGGGTCCCAGAAGGAGAAGAGAGAAAGGGCCCAAGAAAATATTTGAAGAGATAATAGCTGAAAACTTCTCTAACCTGGCAAAGGAAACAGGTACCCAAGTCTACGAAGCACAGAGAGTCCCATACAGGATTAATCCAAAGAGGAACAATAGCAAGACACACTGTAATCAAAATGACAAAAATTAAAGAGAATACTAAAAGCAGCAAGGGAAAAGCAACAAATAACATACAAGGGAACTCCCATAAGCCTATCAGCTGAGTTTTCAGCAGAAACTGAAGGACAGAAGGGAGTGGCACAAGAATATTTAAAGTGATGAAAGGGGAAAAAACCTGCAACCAAGAATACTTTACGCATAAAGACTCTCTTTTAGGTTTGATGGAGAAATAAAAAGCTTTACAGACAAGCAAAAGCTAAAACAATTCAGCACCACCAAACCAGCTTTAAAACAAATGTTAAAGGAACTTCTCTAGGCAGAAAAAATAAAGGGTCACAACTAGAAACACAATTACAGGAGGGAAAAGCTCACCAGTAAAGGCAAACATACAGCAAAGGTAGGAAATCATCCACACACAAAGTCAGTAGAGAGGTTAAAAGACAAAAGTAGTACTGTCACCTGTATGCACAATAAGCAGTTAAGGGCTACGTAAAACAATTTGATGTCAAATACAATATCAAAAACAAATCATGCGGGGAGGAGAATACAGATGCAGGGTATTTAAAATGCTTCTGAAATGAACAGATCAGCAACATGAAACCACCAGGTGTGTATACAGACTGTTATATAGAAACTTCATGGTAACCACAAACCAAAAATCTATAATAGATATACACACAAAAAAGAAAAAGGAATGCAAAATAACACTAACAATAGTCATCAAATCATAAGAGAAAAGGAGGGGGTAAGACCTATGAAAACAAATCCGAAACAATTAACAAAATGGCAATAAGAACATACATATTGATAATTAACTTAAATGTAAATGGACTAAATGCTCCAACCAGAAGAAGCAGACTGCCTGAAATGGATACAATAAACTAGACCTGTATATATGCTGCCTACAAGAGACTCACTTTAGATCTAAAGACACAGACCGGAAGTGAGAGGATGGAGAAAGGCATTCTATGCAAACAAAAAATCAGAAGCAAGCTGGAGTAGCATACTTAGATAAAATAAACTTTAAAGACTGTTACAAGAGACAAGGACACTACATAATGATCAAGGAGTAAATCCAAGAATAAGATATAACAATTGTAAATATATATGCATGCAACATAGAAGCACCTCAATATATAAGGGAAATATTAAGAGACATAAAAGGAGAAATTGACAGTAACAATAATTGTAGGAGACTTTAACACCCCACTTTCATCAATGGACAGATCATCCAGACAGAAAACCAATAAGGAGACACAGGCCTTAAATAACACATTAGACCACATGGACTTAATTGATATATATACAGCATTCCATCCGAAAGCAGCAAAATACACATTCTTTTCAAGTGTGCATGGAATATTCTCCAGGATATATCACATGCTAGGCCACAAAACGAGTCTCCATAAATTTAAGAAAGCTGAAATCACACCAAGCATCTTTTCCAACCACAATGCTATGAGACTAGAAATCACCTACAAGAAAAAAGAACTGCAAGAAATACAAACACATGGAGGCTAAACAATATGTTACTAAACCAATGGATCACTGAAAGAGGAAATCACAAAGTATCTAGAGACAAATGAAAATGAAAACATGATGATCCAAAACCTATGGGATACAGCAAAAGCTTATAGTGATACAAGCTCACCTCAGGAAACAAGAAAAATCTTAAATAAACAACCTAACCTTACACCTAAAGCAATTACAAAAAGAAGAACAAACAAAACCTGAAGTTAGTAAAAGGAAAGAAAACATAAAGAGCAGAACAGAAATAAATGAAAAAGACTAAAAAAAAAAAAAAGATCAACGAAACTAAAAGCTGGTTCTTTGAAAAAATAAACAAAATTGATAAGCCTTTTGCCAGACTCATCAAGAAAGAAAGGGAGGGACTTCCCTGGTGGCACAGTGGTTAAGACTCCGTGCTCCCAACGCAGGGGGTCTGGGTTTGATCCCTGGTCTGGGAACTAGAGCCCACATATATGCCACAACTAAGAGTTTGCATGCCACAACCAAGAAGCAGGTGAACTGCAACTAAGGAACCCACCTGCTGCAACTAAAGAGCCAGCGAGCTGCAACTAAGGAGCCCTTGAGCTGCAACTAATGAACCCACCTGCAGTAACTAGGGAGCCCACCGGCTGCAACTAGGGAGCCTGCCTGCTGCAACTAAGACCCGACACAACCAAATAAAAATAAAAAAATAAATATTAAAAAAATACACAGCACCAAAAATAAAAATAAAGGGAGAAGGCTCAAATCAAAACAAGAATGAAAAAGAAGTTACAACTGACACCAAAGAAATACAAAGGATGTTAAGAGATTACAATGAGAAACTATACAGCAATAAAATGGACAACCTAGAAGCAATGGACAAATTCTTAGAAAGGTACAATCTCCCAAAACTGAACCAGGAAGAAATAGCAAATATGAACAGACCAATTACCAGTACTGAAATTGAATCAGTAATTTAAAAACTCCCAAAACAAACCAAAGTCCAAGACCAGATGGTTTCATTGGTGAATTCTACCAAACATTTAGAGAATAGTTAACACTTATCCTTCTGAAACTGTTCCAAAAAATTGCAGAGGAAGGAACACTTCAAACACATTCCATGAGGCCACCATCACCCTGATATCAAGATATCACAAAAAAAGAAATTACAGGCCAACATCACTGATGAACATAGATGCAAAGATCCTCAACAAAATACTAGCAAACCGATTCCAAATACTAGCAATGCCTTAGAAGGATCATACCCCATGGTCAAGTGGAATTTATCCCAGGGATGCAAGGCTTTTTCAATATCTGCAAATCAGTGTTAACAAGTTGAAGAATAAAAAGCATATGATCATCTCAATAGGTACAGAAAACACTTTTGATAAAGTTCAACACCCATTTATGATAAAAACTCTCCAGAAATTGGGCATAGAGGGAACCTACCTCAACATAATGAAGGCCATATATGACAAACCCACAGCTAACATCATATTCAATGGTGAAAAGCTGAAAGCATTCCCTCTAAGATTAGGAATAAGACAAGGATGCCCACTCTCACCACTTTTATTCAACATAGTTTTGGAAGTGCTAGCCACATCAATCAGAGAAGAAAAACAAAGGAGTCCAAATTAGGAAGAAGTAGAACTGTCACTGTTTGCAAATGACATGATAATACAGAGAGAAAATCCTAAAGATGCCAGTAGAAAACTACTAGAGCTCATCAATGAATTTGGTAAAGTTGCAGGATTCAAAATTAGCATACAGGAATCTGTTGTATTTCTATACACTAACAATGAACTATCAGAGATATTAAGGAAAAAAATCCCATTTACTACTTCACCAAAAAGAATTAAATACGTAGGAATAAACCTACCTGAGGAGGCAAAAGACCTGTACTCTGAAAACTATAAGACACTCATCAAAGAAATTGAAGATGACAGATATACCATGTATATCTGTATATACCATTTTCAAACAGATGAAAAGATATACCATGTTCTTGGATTGGAAGAATCATTATTATTAAAATGATCATACTACACAAGGCAATCTACAGATTCAATGCAATCCCTATCAAATTACCAATGGCATTTTTCACAGAACTAGAACAAAAAATGTTTAAATTTGTATGGAGGGAATTCCCTGGTGGTCCAGTGGTTAGGACTCAGTGCTTTCACTGCTATAGCCTGGGTTCAATCCCTGATCGGGGAACTAAGGTCCCACAAGCTGTACAGTGTGGCCAAAAAAAAAAAAAGAAAAAAAAGAAAAGAAAATTTGTATGGAAACACAAAAGACCCCAAATAGCCAAAACAAGCTTGAGAAAGAAGAATGGTATAATGGAATCACTCTGACTCCAGACTATTCTACAAAGCTTCCGTATCGAAACAGTATGGTATCAGCACTAAGACAGGCACATAGATCAATGGAACAGAATAGAAAGACCAGAAATAAACCCACAAAATTATGGTTAATTAATCTATGATAACAGGGAAGAATATACAATGGAGAAAAGACAGTCTCTTCAATAAGTGGTGCTGGGAAAAGAATGAAATTAGAACATTTTCTAACACCATATACAAAAATAAACTCAAAATGGATGAAAGGCCTAAATGTAAGACTGGATACTATAAAACTCCTAGAGGAAAACATAGGCAGAACACTCTTTGAGATAAGTCACAGCAATATTCGTTTGGATGTGTCTCCTAGAGTAACAGAAACCAAA
>NW_006772326.1:2092287-2093800 GCF_000442215.2 Lipotes vexillifer
TTCCTGGAAATGCCAGGATTTGCAAATCCACCCTTCTCAGCGGTGGGCCTCAGCTTGTTCCCTCTGCATTAAGGCAGTACCACCAGCTAAAGTTTCCCCCAACCCCCAGTCCTCCTCTGACCACCTGTAAGAGTTAGTCTGAGGTTTACACGTTCATCAAATGTGTACTGAGTCCCTCCATGTGCTAAGCCTGGTTCCGGGTGCTGGGAAACAGCAGTGAATGAGAGAGAAGAGGCTGCCTTCTAGAGGCAAACACATTAATGTGTAACGTTCACTGTGACCCACTGTGCTGGACACGCCAGACAACATACTCAGCACATCACGCTCATTTAACATTGAATGTGACTGCTATTTTTAGTAAGGTTTGCTGCATGCCCTCCATAAAAACTGATGCACACATCAAGCAATAATTTGGGCTTAGTTTTTAGCTCTAATTATTTTAAAATGTATGTTTTGGGACTTCCCTGGTGGTCCAGTGGCTAAGACTCCGTGCTCCCAAAGCAGGGGGACCGGGTTCGATCCCTGGTCAGGGAACTAGAGCCTACATGCTGCAACTAAGAGTTTGCATGCCACAACTAAAGATTCCACATGCTGAAACTAAAGATTCCCTATGCCACAACTAAAAGATCCTGCATGCCACAACTAAAAAGATCTCACATGCTGCAACGAAGATACCGCGTGCCACAACTAAGACCCAGCACAGCCAAATCAATTTTCTGAAAAAAATGTATGTCTTATTTATTTTAACACACATAATACCTAAATACATTCTTGTAGAAAAATCAAAAAATTCAGAGCTATACAGGGCAAAACGTGAAAATTAATACTCTTATAGCAGGTTTATACCAAGTTATTTTACTTCAGAGAAATATGGAATATTGAAGGAATACAAAAGTGGTCATTTGTGGATTTTCATCTCACTGGACAGAGAGCTAAAATATCAAGCTGGCTGCGTCAATTCTAATCACCAGGGAGCCCTAGTGGTTACTGCCATATTAGAGGTTAGGAAATTCAATTTTATAGACGTTAAGTAACTCGCCCAAGATCACAAAAGTACTGAATGGTGGGGCCGTCTCTGTCTGACTCCAGGCACTTAACCGTTATATTCTATTGCCGCTCAAGTGCCTTATTTCATAGATTCTAAGATGTACTTTTTTTTCATATTTTAAATTCTCTGAAATCAGGCTGTGTTTTATAGGCCATGGTAATCTTAGGACCTATGAAACAGGGTATATCAACATCTCACCCCTACCTGCCTCTTTCCAACAATACACTGGAAGGAAAGGGGCCAGAATTTTGTTACATATTTACTTTAAGAGAAAAAAAGCTGTGCCTTGCCAATTACAGGTTGTCCTGATCAGAAGCATCAACATCACTCAGGAGTGTGTTAAAATGCAGAATCTCAGACCCTGCTCGGAATCGCCATCTGCCAATGTCTGTGCACAATGCAGTTTGCTCTGTGTCGTACTTCACACACCAGAGGGGCTGTTACATGTTCTGAAAAGGAAGAGCG
>NW_006772326.1:2093810-2098844 GCF_000442215.2 Lipotes vexillifer
CGGGAACTAACACTTAACGACACTCTTGGCAGGCTCATTCCATCACTGTGCGTATATGAATGTGCATATGTGTGGGTGCACACGTGTGCACTGGACCCTATGACGTGCTAGGCACTGTTTGAAGGACTGAAAGATACAGCAATAAACACAGCACAGCCATCATGAGTATACAGTCCAGTGACCATATCTGACTTAATCCTCCTAACCATGCTGCAAGAGGGGCAAGAATCAGTTTCAAAACCTGAAATGACCCGATACCTGTGGAAGGATCACTTTTGTGGCCCTCATTCATACAAGCATAGAGTAGAAAGTCCTACTTTACTATAGAAGAGATGTGTGTGTTTTAGCAAAATCCAGCCCCCCGCACCTGACATGTACCTTGATGATGCATGGGGAGAAGTTAAACTGCATGAATGAGAGCACCCTTTCCCCTCAAAGCAAAACTCACCAGGAGGAGAGGTCTTTGTTGGTAACCTGGGCTCAGGTAAAAGGCTGAGCAAAGTATGTGGGAGATGCCCTGCCACGCTCCTCGAGGAGGGCAAAGATCTTTGCTTTTCTCACTGATAATATCCCGAACTCCTCAAATGGTACCTGCCACACAGTAGGGCTAGTAGTTTGTCAAATAAGTGAAACGACTGGTTCTGACATACCATGTGGTTGCGCTTGGAAGCTAGTCAGAACTGACCATCACGTGCTGTGTGAATGGAGTGTGATTTAGTTCTGAGGGTCAAGCCATGCCCCGCCTCCCGGCACCAGGGCGGGCCATGTTGGAAATGAGCAAGGCAAAAAGCTGCAGGGTGGCTGGAGTGGATGGGGCCCGGAAGGACAAAGCTCCATAGTGACACCGTGTGGCCACGAGAGGCGAGAGCACCTCTGACGTTAGAGCCAGGGCTGCCCTGCCTTGAGCTGAGGAAGCCCCATTCTTGCACGGAGAGTAGGGTGGGATGGAGGGTCCTCCAGCTCAAGATCCTGGACTTCTTGCTAATAAGGCTGTGGGACTTGATTGGTTAGCTTAAAAAGCAAACCAGGGCTTGCCTGGTGGCGCAGTGGTTGAGAGTCTGCCTGCCGATGCATGGGACACAGGTTCGTGCCCCGGTCTGGGAGGATCCCGCAGGCCGCGGAGCGGCTGGGCCCGTGTGCCATGGCCAATGAGCCTGCGCTCCGCAACGGGAGAGGCCACAGCAGTGAGAGGTCTGCGTACCGCAAAAAAAAAAAAAAAAAAAAAAAAAACCAAACCAGATGCTACTGTCTCCACCTAGTTAGCGGAGCAGATCATACAGACGGGGAAATAAAAGCTCAGAGAGGGTTAGAAACTTGCCCAAGGTAAGCAGTAAGCAACAGAGAAGTGGTTCTGACTGCAAAACATGGATCTTTGCATGGCATATACTACCTCTTTACCTAGCACATGGTTGCTTAATAAATATTCATTGCAGAGAAGATATTTTAAGCCCCTCTAGAATTATGATTTTGCCTTAGGCCATAGGACAGCAGAGTTTTATGTGAGGTGGGAATGTTACTGAGATATAATTGACATACAGCTCTGTAGAAGTTTAAGGTGTATCACATAATGACTTGACATACATATACTGCGAAATGATTACCACAATAAGTTTGGTTAGGAGAAAGTTTTTTTTTTTTGGCCATGCAGCAAGGCATGTGGGGTCTTAGTTCCCCTACCAGGGGAACCTGTGCCCCCTGCAGTGGAAGTGTGGAGTCCTAACCACTAGACCGCCAGGTAAATCCTGAGAAATCTATTTTTTAAGGAAAGATTTCAAACATATTCAAAAGCAGAGATGCTAGGACAATGAATCCTCATATACTCATCACTCAGATCCAACAAGCATCAAGAGCTCATTTCTTCATCCCCCCGTCTTTTATCTTCTTTGGGGGAGTATTTTAAAGCAAATGCCAGTCCTCATGTCATTTCACCCTTACATAACTCAGTATGAATCTCTAAAAAATATAATCACTTTTTTACACAACCTCAGTGCCATTAATTCATTCACAAAATCAGCACTTATTCCTTGATATATTCTAATATCTAGTCTATAATAAAATTTCCCTGATTGTCTCAAAGTGATTTTTAGAGTTAGTTTGTTCCAGCAAGGCCCACGCATTGGTGTTGGGTCTCTAAATGTCCTCTTACCCAGAGCATGCCCCCATCCTGACTTATTGTTGAAACCATGTCATTCGCTCTGTAGCATGCCCTTCTGTGCCCCATTTTCCTTTAAAAGGAAATTAGCTCTGGATGCTTGAGTTGAGTCAGAATCAGCTTTGGGGGGAGGGGTAGATCACAGGTAGGACAATGTGATTCCTATAACAACACATCACTGTCAAGTTGTCCCACTTTGGGTGGGTTCGGGTGATGACAGTTTAATTCTTCCATCATAAGGCTCCCCATTAAACTTCAATTTAATAGTTTCATCCATTGATGACCGTTGTCTGAATCAATAATTTTATCAGGGGTTGCAAAATGATAATCTTTTTATGATCTCTTACTATCTTCTATATGAGCTAGAATTCTTTTGTAAAGAATTCTCATTTCTTCAATTAGTGCTGTTTGGTTACTCTGGAGTACTTTGTACAAGAAAGGCAAAATGAATGCTAATCCTTTCATTTTTAAAATAGGGAATTAGTGCACTAAATATTTCCAATGGTGTCCCAATGAAGTTTTTTTTTGAGGTGAGGGGTAAGGGAATGACCTTTTTAAAGTACATTATCAATATGAACCTATGGGTTTTTATATATATATGTTATGATCAATTGCACCATTCTTTTGGGTGCTCAAGTTTCCTCATCTTTGGCCAAGGGAAGTCCTTTATATTGACTTCATGTTGTCCTTTTGATATGACCCGTTTGCTCTGATAAGTTATTTGCTTTCTGGCACAAGATATCATCGACTCATCATGAATTTCCTGCCTTGATTGGAGGAAACACTTCTGGTGTACATTCTAGTCCCTTTCTTCCCATACTCATGTTCCTTTCTCAAAGGGAGGAAGGGGAGGAACAGGGAGGGATGGGTACAAAGGAGAAGGGAGTGGCAGTGACAAATAGCTAATATGGTTGGTGATAGTCTGCTATTATTGGGACTCTGTTTACTAGTGGATGAAATGACTCTACTCCAAGGTCCCTGCTTATATGCCTCTCTTTGGCTTTGTCTGTGGGATCTCCTGTCCTTATGCCCCCTCTCCATCTTTGTTCCTAGTCAGGTTCTATGTGACAAGCAGCACAAATGGGGTGGAAGGTGGTGCATTCTAGTTATCTCTGTTCCACTAGGTATAGGTTTGGAGAGCAGTCCCATGGACCCTCTGCATATGGCTGGTCAGTAAGAGGACTGGTGTCTGCTCTGCAAGCCAAGCCATACTCTTCAGTCACATCTCAGTCTGAGAGTCACAAAGCCTATGCTTGCAATGGACATTAGGAAGCCCAACTCTGTCTTAGCTCTGAGCTATGTTTCTCAATACAGTGAACCTGAACCCTTGCATCTGGGGTACATTTGGTGTGGGCCTCAAGTAATAGTGAAGTTCTTCATTGCTCAATTGGCCTGTGCTGCTTGGGTGTTTGCTCCACAGGCCAGAACCCAGAAGGGACACAAGGATGAGTGTCACCAAATACTGCCAACACCAGGCAGTGGTAATACGTTAACCACAACAGTAGAGAATGGATGTCAACCAGAGCAGGTTAGCAGATTAGCCCATTAACTGTAAAGTCACAGTTGTTGGCTTGGCTCTCCTGAGCCTTAAACTTGATGATATATTAGCTTTATGGCAAACTCTTCAGGATGAGAGGCTAATAAAAGGTTTAAATTTGAAAGTAATCTGTTTCTCTAGAAAGATTTCCTAAGGTTAGAGCAGAGTGAATTTTAATAGCCAGCACTATGGTTCTCCTGGGAATAGCTTGGAAATAGCAAATAACAAAATGAAATTTTAAAATGATACAGAGGTTAAGATTCCAGGAATCGATAATTCACAAATATAGGACACACAGCTGCTCTCAAAAGCAGCAACGATAAATTGTGCCATGTAGCTGCTGCCCTCCTGTTTAGCTGGAGATGGGTAGTGGTTACTTCTGATTTATTTCCTGTCAAAAAGTAATTCTAAGGATTCCAAAGTTTAAGTCACAATTTTCCCCCACAGATGAATCCCTTCAACCAGGAACTTTCTTATATACGACTGCTTTTGACCTCCCAACAACTCTGTGCAGCAGAATCATGCCCTTCCTACGAACGAGGACACCGCCCCTTGAAATTGGTGAATGGACTTGTCCAGTTAGAATACATAAGCCTGGGGATTTCAGTATTAGAATATCTGACCTCATGTGCTGTGTTCCTTCCACCAAATCATGACTTTTTTTTTCCCCTCGACATACAAATCTACTAGCTGGTCAGGCAGTTTTTATCCATTTCCAACTGCCCAACCAACTAAAGATGAATAATTTATCACATCTGCTGTATTTCTTCCTATCGGAGCCCTTCTGTGGCTTTTCCCAAGCATCAGGCCAAACTGCTCCCAGCTGCTGAGAGCTCTCTGTGTTCCACCCTAACCCAAGTAAATCAAGATTTTTCTTGCAAGGTCTCCATTCTGTGCTGACCAGAGGATGCCTCCGGGGAACGGACTGTGAACACAACGATAGATTTTCTGTTCTAAAAGGGCCCGTGAGTCTCTTGGAAGGTAACTCTCTGGGCGAGGATACCCCTCTTTGAAACCCAGTTCAATTTTAACCATTCATCATCAGCGCACGCTGCAATGGCCTCTAACCCTCCTGAGACCAGAAGCTTTAACAGGAGGTGTCAGGCTTCACATGATTCAAGTTGAGCCTTGCTTTGTATTTCTAAGCAAGTCTATCTGCATGTCTGAACAATGTCCTCGAGGCAAAGGTCAGAAACCTAATGCCTGTGTTTTCAATTTTTGTTTTTGTTTTTTTTGCGGTACGCGGGCCTCTCACTGCTGTGGCCTCTCCCGTTGCGGAGCACAGGCTCCGGACGCGCAGGCTCAGCGGCCATGGCTCACGGGCCCAGCCGCTCCGCGGTAAGGG
>NW_006772326.1:2099046-2140451 GCF_000442215.2 Lipotes vexillifer
GGGGGGTCTTCCCGGACCGGGGCACGAACCCGCGTCCCCTGCAGCGGCAGGCGGACTCTCAACCTCAACCACTGCAGGGAGGGCCCTGTGTTTTCAGTTTTGACACAAGTGAAAAGCCTCAGCAGCAGAGCCAACTCCCCCCACCTGGATTTTGATGGCAACCGTGTCTACTCTCTTGAGCACATCAAGGCAAGTGGCAGCCATCTCCAGAAGCAGTTCCTAGGCCCTGGCTGCCTCTGTGGCTCAGCCCCTCACCCAACTGCCTTATCAGAGATGGTTCTAGTACTTCCACGAATTACCGGGCACTTGGGTTTATTCCTGCAGACACCGCTGGGGGGCGCCTGTTCATTTAAACCTGACAATTCAAGTAATGTTGGTTTTGAGCACAATTCTATTCTACCTGTGGGGCTGGAAGAAAAAAACAAAGTGTGGCTTTTCCAGTTGCATTCTTCCAGCCCAGAGGAAGCCATCTTGGATTCTGCCACTCAAAAGTGTGGGTTCCGGGGCTTCCCTGGTGGCGCAGTGGTTGAGAGTCCGCCTGCCGATGCAGGGGACGCGGGCTCGTGCCCCGGTCCGGGAAGATCCCACTTGCCACGGAGCGGCTGGGCCCGTGAGCCGTGGCCGCTGGGCCTGCGCGTCCGGAGCCTGTGCTCCGCAACGGGAGAGGCCACAACAGTGAGAGGCCCGCGTACTGCAAAAAAAAAAAAAAAAAAAAAAAAATGTGGGTTCCAAGATGAACAGGGTCAGGAAAAGCAGCTGCTGCCTTCCTGTCCAGGAGTCTCGTTGGCAGAGGAGAGAACTGGACGGACAGCAGCGTCAGACGCTGCCTCCTGTTTTCTGGCAAGCATGTGGCCCCATAAGCTTGACAAACGGGGGCTCAACAAAGGGAGAGTCAGAGCTTGGATGGTGGCCCTAAGTCTGTGCATGTCAGGGCTGACTTGGCCCTCGGAGAACTAAGTCCCAACCAAAGAAGTTCACAGTTTTTAAGATCCATGGTGGATTGAGGGCTGCTTTCCCAATTCATCTGAGAGGACCTTTGCAGCTTTCATTTCACATCATACCAAAGAGGAAAGAACCAGATCATTCTCCAATCCTCCAGGAGACCAAGCCACGCCACGGGGCGCTAGTTACCGTTAGCTCCGCCCCTGGCCCTTTCTCCTTGCCCAGCCAGCACCAAGTCAGCCAGCCTGGCAGAGACCGTTCCAGCATCTCAGCTCAGGACTGCCTGCCGGCCCCTCTCCACACCTGCCTCTGCTCTCCGGCCCCCAGGTCTGCTCTGGCCTGGCTCTTCTCCAGCTCCTGTCTCTTCCTGAGTCCCCCTGGCAACTTACTGACCTCCATAGCCCTCAGGCCCACGTGGGCAAGATGTCCTGATCACAGTTCGAACATGTGTGTGTTTGTTGGGAGTAGGTGGGTTCCCTGCACCACCAAGCAATCCTGCAACACCAGCTGAGTGCCCTACAATTCAAGTCAGTTCTGACATTATCTCCCTGGTGATAGCGTCAGACTCCACAGGTTAAGGGCTCAGTCTTACAGTGTCACCTCACCTCCACCCCAGCACTTTAGACAATCATCTTCAGACACGGGTTGTCACCCGTGCCTTTGACCAACCGGCTATATCTCAGAGGTTCCAGCAGCCCTCTCCTTGGGTTTGACTAATTTGACAAAGCAGCTCACAGAACTTACCATATCACTGGTTTATCATAAAATGGTACAACTCAGGAACAGCCAGCTGGAAGCGTTCCTCTGGGGCAGGGTATTCTGAAGGGCGCGGAGCCCCCGTGCCCTCTGAGCGCACCACTCTCCCCACATCTCCACCAACCTGAAAGCTCCTGGAGACCCATCCTCTCGGGTTTTTATAGAGGCTTCATTACACGGGCACTAACTCTTTAGTGATTGATTTCACCTGCAAATCCCCTCCCCTCCCTGGAGGTTGGGGGTGGGACTGAAAGTTCCAGCCCTCTAATCACAGGATTGGCTCCACCGGCAAGCAACCCCTATCCTTAACTGCATCTAAAGGGAACCTCATTAACATAACAAAAGATACCTTTCTCACTCTCAACATTTAAGAAATTCCAAGGGTTTTAGGAGCTCTGTGCCAGCTACTGGGACCAAGATCAAATGTATACTTATTATAAACTACAGTATCACAGGTGGCCTCCTTGATTCAGGGGCCACCTGCATCTCTGGGTGAGAGGCATCCCCTTCACCCATCCTCTGGGCTTCTGGGAATTTGGGGGCAGGAACTTGTCATTCGGGAAGTATGACAAATTACAGCGGACCAAACTCCCACTGCACTGAGCACTAAGAAAGTTGATTTTATTTCCTCATTCCAGGTAATGCTGTGGTTTGACACTACAAAGATCCTCAAACAAGAAAGAGCTCTGTGCTCCATCTAAGGGGAAGAAAGAGGGCAGCCCTGGGCTGGACTGTTATCAATGTCATCCTCACCACAGCCTGGCCAGACACGCAATAGACACACAGTAGAGCAGAAGGATGGTGGAGGAAGAGGTCCAACAGGCCTCCAAGGACCTGGACATTAGGGAAACAGAGTGACCCTCAGGGAGCCACCTCGTTTGTAAAGCGAATATCCCGTAGGTAACAGTATTTTACAACCTATTAATAAACACATTTGATCACAACAGAGACAAGCAAAAACATCAGAAAAAGATGAATGATCCCTAGGCCAGGGCTAGACTTAAGGGAAGCTATTAACATTTCTGGACAGAAGTGAGAGATCAAAAACTGAGATATCAGGCACACTAGACCACTGCCTAACAAGCCCACCTAAGGGTCATCTGAGTCTAGGGGACTGAGCTCTGGTTTGACTTAACATTTCTATGGCTCAGGGCTCAGACTCTGTAAAAGTGGATGGCAACTTACAGATAAGAGATACGATGCAAATTGAGTTCTGTCCCTCAGAAAAGATAAGTTCAAAGGCCTTGCTTTTATTTCCCTGTAAGTCATTGAGCAGCTTTCATTTTAACTAGGAAATCTTATTCGGCATTCTTTTTTTTTCCCTCCATGGACTGAGATATATGTACATATATATATATATGCACACACATATATATATATATATGTGGTATAGTTTCTTTATCTTCCTTTTGAACAAGCTTTTTCATCCTGCTGTCATTCCTCATTAATGAGTTAAAAAAACATTTTTTTTGCACGAGCCAATCATTCGTTTAAGAATTTTGTTTTTTACATTTTTGAAAAGTAAGTCTTAACAGAATCACAGACAAGGGAAGCGGATTGAAACAATCTATTTTGAGGACTGTCGGGGCTGGATGTCATTACTCATATAAGACATACAACCTAAACTCCAACCCTTGTCCTATAATTCCACACTGATTGTCAGCTGCCCCTGGTTTTACAAGGAGAGAATATGCTTGTCAGGCTGATGTAGTGACTAGTAACTAGACACACGTCCATTTCTCTCTGTAAAGAGATTCTCATTATGGTGTACACCTCCATCTCTGGAGGCTCTAAGGCAGCTGCCTGAATCGTCTTTAAGGCTGGGATCCTAAGGAGATCTCATTTTCTGGGTTTCTGACACTGTAGGGCTGAGGTAAGACTGAATGGTGATTTCACCTGGGAAATGCTATTTGTGAAGTCTCCTCTCCTGATAACAGGTGATCCCTCCCCTTTTCTGCTGAGTAAATTGAAGTTCAGAGAAGTGACATAGCCAGTGGCTGTCAGATTGTGACCAAACCTCTGTCTGCCTGACAACTCACTGGATCTTGAGTACCAACTGCAAATATTTGGTGAAGAAAGATGCCTGTGCCGGAATAAGATATGTGTTTCCATTTCCTATTTCCTCTTAAGGCCGAGCCTGTTCCTGAACTGGGGAGAATATTGCAAAAGAAGTGGGCATTAAACACCAAAAATGACACTCCTTCCAAGAAGTGAAACAACTTTATCACATCAAGAAGAACAAAGGTCCACTCTCAAAACACTCAAATATATTGAAATTGCAAAGTGAACGTGGCTGAGAGAAAAGTTGATGGTAGCAAATGCAGCTACAAGAAACATGAGACTCAAATGTTCACGGGTCATGCCATCAGCAGCCATAAATAAGAGATGATTCTGGAAAATAATTTTTAAAAACCTTTCTGTAAAAAAATAAATAAAAACAGCTGCATACAATTAAGGAATATAATTTTATTGAGAAACACAAATGACACGGACTTCCGTGGCAGAGTCCAGTGGTTAAGACTACATGCTTCCTCTACAAGGGCCACAGATTCGATCCCTGATTGGGGAACTAATCTCCTGCATGCCGCGCGGTGCAGCCAAAAAAAAAACATCAAAAGGAAATGATTTTCTAAGAAGTCCAAATGCTCTGAATATGAAGAATCTTCTACTCTACTGAAAAAAAAAGTTTTTTGCCTTAAAGTATGCAAAGAGAAGTGAGGCTAGAATTCATCTCAGAAATAGATTAAGTGGACACCAAAGAATATTTAAGCTTCAGAAGGAAAAGAGGGGTTATCAATGAACTGTAGCTGAGATCACAGGCTCCTTAACTGCAAAGAGAAAAAAAAAATCTGTGATAAGCTATAGTACAAACCAGAATTCATTTTAAAGATAAAACTTCAGAAGCTCCAGGGCCAAAGATGCAACCTCATTTCCCCTTTACTCAGCCACTATGGGTCAGTGGCTCTGATTTCACTGACACAAAAATAATCACCTCCTGTTAGCAAAACCTAAGGGAGTGATTCTCAATCCTTAGGGAGCAAAAGAATCCATTAAAGGGTTGCTCAAATGTAGATTCTTGGCCCCCACTCCCAGAAAGTGCTGACCAGGTGAGCCTAGGCTGGGCTTAGGAACCTGCGTTGTAACAAGCAGCCATGTGATGATGGTGAAGATCATCAGAGGTCCATATGCCAAACTATTCTCTAAGGCTACGGTTCCCAAACTTTTGGTGGAGACCCATTAATAAGTCTTGAAATCAGCTTAATGTGACAGCATTTGAAAACAAACAAAGTTGTTAAAATAAACACATAAATAAATAAATAAAAGAAACAAAAGAGAAAATGTTAGGCAAAATGTATTTTGGACTGTGTCTTAGCCAAGAAAGTTTGAGAGGCAATGGCCTCTGGAGACACGAGTATCACTTCCCTGTGACTCCCTCACTGTCTACCTGCCGTGCCCCCATCTAAGTACCGAACCATCACTCCAGCGCCAACTTCCTCCTCCAACCACAAAGGCCCAAAAGGGAAGTGAGGCTGTGGTGCTTTGTTCTCAAGTGTCAGGAAGGATAACTAGCTTTTCAGGTTCAGGAATGCACGGGGTCGACCTGACGGAAGACCTGCCGGGACACAGCAGAGCCTCAGACACAATAGATAGTGTGAAATAAACAAAAACCATATGGCCTCTCACCTGAGCTCTGCATTTTCAGAAGGTCTGAAGGAAGAAAAGGTATTGGTGAGGAGGGCTGGGTGGAAAAGGAGGGGCAGATAATGGAGAGGAAGTTCCAACTTGAGAAACTGGAGGATTAAGCC
Organism: Lipotes vexillifer; assembly: GCF_000442215.2. Lineage (NCBI taxonomy): Eukaryota > Metazoa > Chordata > Mammalia > Artiodactyla > Lipotidae > Lipotes > Lipotes vexillifer. The sequence continues at coordinate 2,104,551 of NW_006772326.1, forward strand.
CACGCTTTCTTCTTTCTGTATCAGGAGATGGAGTGGTTTTTGCTTTTTGTTTGTGTTCCCCAGGAAGGGGGGTGGGTACCGGCCCATTCATTCCTATCCTCCTGAGGCAGCTTCTAGTGCTAGTAAGAGTTTGTAGGCACTGGCTTGGATACGGACAGATCCACAACTTGTTCTCATGGCCAGCTTTCACCAAGTGGCACACAGCCACGAGAAAGACGGCAACTGGAAAATAACACCAAGTGTGTTCAGAATGGTGTGCTATTAACCCTACCCAGCCTTTCTACTCTGGTCTTTGCAGCCCCTTGGGAATTCCTCCGCTAGGTCTATGTAGAAAAGTCCACCCAAGGGACTCAGGGAACTGAAAACCAGCCTTCATTCCACTTGCCAAGCTGTGCAGTCTTAACTTGGGGTTATTTTTAACTTGAGGAAGGGATGTTTTTCTATTTCCCTGGTCCCCTCTCCACACCCTCCCCCAAAAGAGTACCTTTTCCTCACTTCTGTGAAGGTTTAGTGCAGGCTAATAGCACCCCAATGGGAAGATAACTCAATTGCATCAACAAGGCACTGTGCCTTTTCATGGTGTCAGGTAACCCTCCAGTGTTCAAGGGACGCCCATAATCAAGACACAAGCGTAATTACCAGTCTCTGCTCTGAGTAAAGTGACTCTTCTAATGACTATTTCTCCTCTCAAGCATTTCAAAATTGGAGAATGTGTTTAACAACAAACATGTGGACGGCCTATCAGGGTAATTGAATTCACTTAAAAAAGAAAAGATACCCGAGATGTGAGCATAAACCACCCCCAGAATTCCATATTGTCAGGCGGCAGGCTCCTCTGCTACATTTTCACTTAACAAGATCATTTTGGGTGTCTTCCAATGCCCAGGACACCACCTACTTTTGAGCATCTTATTTTGTTTGGTTATCAATCTGGAAGAAGAGTGAAGCCACGTGGGAAATGACTGAAGTGAAGGAAGAAAGAAGTAACCCATTTATTAGGTCAAGTGGGTGCAGCGGAGTCTGTGATCTGTGGCCTCTCAATTCACACCCCCCGACACAAATGTTCCAACCAGTCCATCCTCTGCCACTCATTGTGCTGCTAAATGCATGACGCCTTTTTTTTAAAAAAAAACAAACAAAAAACAAGATCTATTTTCAGCACATTTTTTAAAACCTCAGCTATAACAACCTGCACAGCCAATTGACTGTCGTCATCTTTGCTAACTGCTTTCAGTACAGGAGGGATGGGGAGACAAGCCTTTTGTATTGCTGGGCTATCAGGAATCTCCCTTTGAGGAGACCGCTTCACTCCAGAAGGAAAAATGGCTCTATTTTATACTTGCTATTTCCCTATCCTGCAGCTGGAAGTAATAAATATCTGCTAAGAAGCACTGCTGTGGGAGGCTAAAAATAGAATATAGCACACTGCAGGCACTCACTGGTATCCTTTTCCTTTGGTGCTGAAGGAAGGTGGGTTACCCAGCATGCTCCCCTCTGCCTGGGCGGTAGACTTTTAGAGAAGAGGGGAAGGCAGGGTTCCTAAATAACCGAGGGAATCAGGAAGGGCCAGCCCTTTGCTTGGTACAGTGACTATGCAGCTTCTGCAATTTAATCACCAATGGAGTCCTTATAGCCTCCTAATGGTGTTTGTCAATTAGCAGATTAGGATATGTGACAGGTGGTGAAGGCTGGTGTTTACCAGACAGACATCAATTCACAGTAACTGGATAAACAAACTAACTTGTGATATGGGGCTAGAGCTGGGTCCCCACCCTTAAGTGTCAGAAACTTCTTTGCTTTTCTGTAAAGTCTGTAAAGCCTCTTAACGCACAAGGCTCTCATTGGCAGATCTGCACTTCCTCAGTATATTGCTGTCTGTGACATCCTTTTGTACATGTTTTTTTTTCTTTTCCTTTTTTTTTGCGGTACGCGGGCCTCTCACTGTTGTGGCCTCTCCCGTTGCGGAGCACAGGCTCCAGATGCGCAGGCTCTGCGGCCACGGCTCACGGGCCCAGCCGCTCCGCAGCATGTGAGACCTTCCCGGACCGGGGCACGAACCTGTGTCCCCTGCATCGGCAGGCGGACTCTCAACCACTGCGCCACCAGGGAAGCCCTTGTACATGTTTCTTTCTGTGCTTTGGAATGCCTTCCCACCCTCCACCTTCCTGCGGAGTCAACACCTGCATCTAGGAAGGCTTTATCTTCCTCTGTGGTGGGTTCAGGTTCCTCCCCAACCCTGCCCGCCACCGCCCGCCCCCGGCACCATCCCTCAGGGCAGCCTAGTCTAGCGTCTATTGTACTTATCCCACCATCTTCCTACTGTTTCCTGGACTGTCTCCCCATTAGACCATGTGCTCCCTGGGGATTTATAATACATTCTTTAAGTAAATGAATGCACAGTCTATGCACTGAATGAATGAACGAATGAATGAGTGATGAAAGACTGAACCCGGGATTGGAACACAGAATTCAGAACCCAACTTCCTATACAATCCTTTCTTTCACTATATCCTTTGTCAGCTGTAAAACAGCTACTTTTAATAGTTAGGGAGACTGAAGTCGTTAGAGGAAAAAGGGAGTAGTTGGCCTTTACCTCCTCTCAACCTGACATTTATATGCTCTTCTGGGTAAGACCGATAACTTATCTCTAGTTAACAGATTATTAACTACAGAGAGGGTCTTGGCTCTCAAGAAAAGTAGGGTGAGATTGTTACCAACTATACATCCTTATGTATTAGCAACAAAACAACAAAAAGCATGAGAGTTCTATAAAAGAAAACCAGAGAAAGCTCCCTCCCACTGCTTTCCTTGGCCTGGGTTCCACAGACACTGTCACCTCCACGTGCCGTGTTCAAACTCTGCCAGCAACTCAGATTCAGCTGTTTGCAATCATAGGTTTTCTTCCATGAAGCAAAGTGAGGCAACTATCATAGCAGAGATGGAATATAACCAGGGCTTACCCTGTCCTGACCCAAGACATCTAAATGACATCTCAAAGAGAACTTCATGTCCCCTGAATAATATAAACGTCTACTGAGAAGTCTGTAACTGATGATTAAGCCTTCCAGTGTCATCCCTGAAACCCCTTTTCAGTGAAGCTGGGAGTGTACGACATTTAGAAAATCCTTCCCTGTCCCAATGAAGTTGGAATAACAGACCAACTCATTCAACCTCCACGTGACACTAGAACCTCAAACTTCTGTGAGAAGATTTTGGCCATAAATACATTTCTGATAAATTCACTGCTTGAAAGCCAGTGTTCCCCGTTTTATGAGATCACCTCTCAGAGATCACGTTTTGAGAACAATCGGTCTCTGATGACCTGCCTTTAAGCTCTAGCTTCTCTCCTTGGCTGAGCCCACAGTAGAATGTCATGATCATGCTTGCATCGGGGTGGCCACGCTGAACAGAATGTGACCCTAAGGGAAGGAAAGAGAGTTTCCTGACCTTGTGCAGCTCCACAGGAGTTGGGGACATGATCTCCTTCATTTCCTGCTTCATTTTTCTCAGGGTGACAGACTTCCTGCCCGCGTCCGAGGGCAGAGTGTTGCTCCGAGTGGTCTGGCTATAGTGTGGCCGCGAACTGCTCCGTTCCTGGAAGCTGGCCTGTCGCCCCAGCTGACTGCGAGGTGTAGGGGCCTCGTGATTCAAACTCATCGTGCTCCCCGACATGATTGTTGCCTGTGGCATTGACAATTTTCAGAAACAATTAAGCCACGGACTAAGAAAAGCGTTTGGTTGCTCAACGTGAAGCACATTTCCCCTGCTGCCCAGTCAACATACGGTCTCTTCAGGGCATAACCAAAGGCTGGAGAATGGACGTACTAATTGCACCATGAAAGTCTGGGAATATGCTTCACGAGTGACATTTATAATGCACAACTCAAATCCAATTTAAGTACTTAAGCCATTGAGTTTATTTAATCAAATACCACCCCTGGCAGTCTGGAGGCAAACTGAAAAGCTCTAACATCTGCTTACTGCAAACTACATTTTAAGCATTAACTTTCCACTGAGTGGGATCTAAAGATGGGATTCACGAGGCAACCTTCAGTATATCTTACAGAAATGAACTAAGAACTCCTCAGTGGGGACCAGGCTGACCCCATTTGCAATGGTGCCTCTAGCCCCACCTGGAGGTAACAATGGGCTGAAATGAGGCCACTGATACAAAGGCGAGGGCTTCTACCAAATGCTGGCTGCCTAGCTCTGGCATATTGTCTTTCCTTTGGCCACGTGGCCGGCCGGAGAAGTTTGTAGATCAGCTAGATCTCCACATCCTTTGGGGTAGGTCAGTGTTTCTTAGAAATGACCTTTGTGTAAGATCCTCAGAGAGGTTAAGGAATAATCATTTATCACGCTACCATATTCAACCCTTTGCTTCAAAAGTGATGAGACCTGGGTTGGATTTTACCAGTGAATTGAGAAGTTTGTTCACTTTCAAATATGTTCCCTGCATAATGCACAAGGAATGCTAAGATTAGATCTCAAAAATGACTGAGTCTCAGAAGTGGAACAAAAAGAGCATTTGAAACCAATATCATGCTGGGAATGTTCATTTCTCATGGTTAGAGGATGCTAAAATTCTGAAAATATGCCTGTAGCCAGCTCTGTGTTCCTCCGTATGACGGTTATATAATGGTGTACCAGCATCAGTGAATCTGCATGAAATCATGGATACAGAAAACAAATTCCACGTGCCACGTGACTGGCTACAACATGATCTAGTGGTGTTAATACTGATGCTAAAAGTAACAGAAGTGTAACTTGTTGAGTCCTTTGAATGTATTCATGCATTTAAGCCTCACAACAACTTTATGAGGTAAGTGCTGTTATTCCTCCTAATTTACATGTGAGGAAACTGAGGCACAAAAAGGCTGACCTACACAAGGTCCCATAGGTAGTAAATGAGCCAAGTGCACTATCTAAAATTACTGATCAGGAGGGAATACTGCAAAGTGAGTAGAGTTTTCATTTGTTATCTTGCTAAGATTTATATTTCCAAGCTTCACGTGGTGTTCAGCTATACACATGCCACTAACAAGATCTTTGAATGACAGCCAAGTATTAGCACACAGGTAGGTATATCTACAACTCTGTTGAAAAAGAAACAAAACAAGTGAACTTATCAATATCCTGACTAGATCAGTTATCTTACTGATAATTTAAAAAAAAAACAATTGTAAAAAAATACCTCATGGGTCACTGAGCATTTACAAATGCTAAGTACCACATATGTGTGTGTGTATGTAGCATACCATTAAATACTTATAATAACTCTATATGGTAAGGTATTATAATTATTATACCTCCTCATTTCACTTAAGGAAGGGGATGCCTGGATAAGTGAAGCAACTTGCCCAAGAGTCTGGGATTACAACTTTAGCAATCTGTCTCCAAAACTCTCATTCTTGACTATGAGGCTATATTGGTTCTCAGTCAAGTATGAGGTTGAAACACAAACTGACTTTTTTTAGTAAATGAAAAAAAACCCTTAACATTTATCCAGTGTGGATTATCCATATAATGGTTTATTTCAGATAAATCCCCTTCAAATTGAAACCTTTCTATTACTAGCTTTGTTGGTAACATGGAACATCCTTTTATTTTATGGCATTTAACTCACACATATCATTTCCTTGTTTAATCTACTGTTACTGATAGCATCTGATGATTGTTTTCTTGCTGTGGTGACCATCCACCTATTGTTTTTACCTATTTAGACTAGCTATTTGCTTTGTTAACATTTATTTATTTATTTATTTTTTTTCTTGCGTTATGCGGGCCTCTCACTGTTGTGGCCTCTCCCATTCGCGGAGCACAGGCTCCGGACGCGCAGGCCCAGCGGCCACGGCCCACGGGCCCAGCCGCTCCGCGGCACGCGGGATCCTCCCGAAACGGGGCACGAACCCGCGTCCCCTGCAACGGCAGGCGGACTCTCAAGCACTGCGCCACCAGGGAAGCCCAACATTTATTTTTAATACTCATTTTTCATTAGACCAACAGGAAACACACTGGAAGTCAAATAATCACTACAGCCGGGAGACAACACTTCTGCTTTGATGAGCCTTAGCCACAACAGAAGTTACAATCTGATCTAGAAAGGGTTCTAATGGAAGCAATGACAGACCATCAAAAGGTCTTCAGGTCGAGTGTTCAAAGGATAGATTGTTTTGTTTAAAGTGAATGTAAATTGAATTAGTGATATTGCTGAAGGAATATTAAAATTAAAACACAAATACAAAAACTAAAATGAAAAGTAATTATTTAAAGTTTTCTAGGATTTGTTTCTGCTTCAAGAGCATGTATTGCCTGTTTTCATTTTGCACAATTCATAATTTATATTATACTTTTTCAAAATTATTAGTGAGATAACTGGTATACATACAACTTAGGAGGAATATATTTAAGAGTTCTCTATCTGACATTTAGTTAAACCTTCCTATGCTATACTAAGTAAAAGATAGTTAAGGCAGTATTCATCACTCAAAAAGGTGGCAAAAATAATTTCTATCAAACATTTATTGTGTCATGTTCTATGTTAAGTGCCGTATAAACATTAGTCATTATAATCCCCATATTTTAAAGAAGAAATACCTGATAAGGAAATTAAGTAACTTGTCCAAAGTCTTAGTTTGCATTTTTCTCTTTTGTTAAAACTATATACTTTTCAGCGCTAAAGCTGAACCTAAATTATTGCTAGTAATGGGGAAAATGACTAGTATAATTTTCATTTTCATTTCAATTGTAATCATTTTTCATCTTAGCTAATCTTCCACATTTGTTACAGTGATAGTATGCTTTCACTTTTAATGCTGGATATACATTTCTTATGCAGGAACCTAGCTCCAGTAGTATTTTTTGCATAGTAGCTTTTGCAATCAAGGGAGCAGAGTTCATCCAAACTGATAAATGAATACCCTTTGTGCTAAAAGTGTGAATGAGGTTCTAATTTATGGATTTGTCAATCATTCTTCCTAGTTGAAAACTTTAATTTCTATTTGGCTTATTAATTCAACCCATTTTTTTCCCCTGGATGTATAATTTCGAGGGCCACACCTGCCTGAAACGATGCTAGAGAAAACCTATTGGCTCCTGCGAGATGACTTCTATGCTGACGTATGTTGTTTCCATTGGGTAACTCACTGTCTGAGTGAAAACACTTCATTGTACTACTTTTTACATCATCTTCATTTTACCTACTGTAGAAGCTATTAGAAGAATAGCTGCTTCTTCAAAAGAGAAGTATTTCAAAACGCAAAAGGCATATGAGCCAAAACATGCTTTGAAAAGCAGGAATATGTTCAAAAATTGTGAACTGAGATCTTTACTCAGTTTGGGAGAATGCTGACCCTTCTCCATATGGGAAGTGGTAAAAGTTTAAATAAGCCACCTGATACTTAAGCACTCTACTCTTTTTGAAAGTTTCATAAAAGGGAATCAACTGCTAACATCTTAATTTATTTAAAGTTTATGGGATTATCCATCTCCAGGTCCTTTAACTTGTGCTCTGAAGCTGCAATTCATGCCAGGTAATAATCATGATGTTTACAAATTCAAACTAGTATTTTTCTTTATAATTCTCTTTGCAGATTCACAGACTTTAGAATCACATAAAATATCCACACATGCATTTGAGAAGCAAAATAATATAAAGATGAGTCATCATTTTAGAATTGCAAGAGTTCCGCCCCATTAGGCCATTCACATTCCTTATGGTGACTTGGGGACCTCATATGACATCAAAATAAAAATGAAACTTTTGCCACTTTATTTTTTACAGCTCCGAAAATTTAAAAGAACATAAAAGGAAACAGTCCAGGACTTCCCAGACCAAAGTGTGAATACCGTCAGCAAATTTATGGCTTTGATTAAAGAACTCCCCAGGAGTTCAGCTATTATACTCCGTCTCTCTGCAACTCCTTGAATTCACACTAAGTTAACAAAGAATCAGGATTTGCAATTAACAGCAATGTAGTCTGTAATATGTTGGCTGGCCGCTTTTCAAACAGACTGGCTTTTTCCACCAGAGGCACTGTCATCTACTTTAAGGGCAAAATGAAGTAAAATAAAATTTCCTCTTATGTTCCTCTTCACGATCAAATTAATGTCTCTACCAGGTCCAAATGAAAACATGCCAAAGAAACCTTTCTAAAGCAAATAAGAGAATGAGAGATGCCACTGCTGGGAGACTTAGCTCGCCCCAAACGATCCAGTGGCAAACAGGTACAGTCAGGGTTAGCAGGGAGCAAATGGCAGAAGCCACAGGTCAGTAAGCTCGGCGGGGTGGGGGGGAGGGGGGGAAATGGGGAAAGAAATACTTTTAACTGCATTGGATAAAATCAAATCACTGTCCAGACGGCAAGGGGGCAGGGAAGGCAGCTTCACAAGCAAAAATATAAACATAAAGGGTAGCTACCAAGAGATTCATGTTTCTCAAAGACACACGCCTGTCAGCTTTCTCCTGTGGAAAGGGTTAAAGCTTTTAAATGAACTGGTGTGATCAATGCCAACTCAAAAGGACCAAGAAAAAAATGAATGTAGAAACAATAAAAGTAGCAGGACCGAGGCTACCTCGAGTTCTCTGAGAATTCCTGATTGTCCACACGTTTCCAAATCCTCTAGGGCTTGTGACCAGAAGTTCTCCTCTTGTTCAGCCTCTGCGCTGTCCGGAGCCCCTGTAAAACTGTTGTGAAAAACAGTCTGGGTTAAGAACTTGCCAGACATTTTTTTTTTTTTTTTTTTTTTGTTTACCAGAAGTTCTCCTCTTGTTCAGCCTCTGCGCTGTCCGGAGCCCCTGTAAAACTGTTGTGAAAAACAGTCTGGGTTAAGAACTTGCCAGACATTTTTTTTTTTTTTTTTTTTTGGTCTCCAGAATCTCTCTCTCCTTCATCTCACACACAAAATAGAGATTCGTTTTGGATCTGGCTTTCTTCCCACTGTGGCTTCCAAGTCAAGCCAGCTCCAGTAGAAGGACGCTTTAGGAAACTCAAAGCATCTCAAAGACCAGAAGGACCATGGTCTTACTAATTGAATTTCAGAGTATTCATGGCTGCGTCAACATGGCACCCGTGGGAATATCTGTCAGCTGCTCTGTCCACAGGGAAAGGGAAATCAAACTTTTCTCTAAGAGAGAAAAATATGTTTTCCCCACTCATTACAAACATCAGAATAGAGCCGTTAAGTGCTATCGCTTTTTATGAATTTCCTTAAAATATTTTGGTAAGGAGCAAACTGCTAAAATAGACCTCTCAGTTGAAAATATGCAGCCCTCAGTTAAAAAAATATATTTTTTTTCTAATGTAAGTTAATGTGAAACTACCTTCTAAACAAAAGGAGAGGGAACTAGTCATAGAGTGAGGACACGGTTTACACAAGTAGAATTTCCTCATGTGCTACTGCTGTTTTCATTCAGGGAAACTTAGCTCTTGCCCTGTTGTGTGGTGGAGCCCTGGCTCCCACTGGGCAGGCCCAAGTCTTCGAATCTGGACATGGGGCCAGCATGGATGGTGACAGTGGCTTCACACAATGCTTCCAATGCTAGCAGTAGGTGCCACTGGAAGTAGAGAAGTTCACATCTGGCCCAAATGACCCGGAAGCAGTTGGGACAGGGCAGCAGTTGGTGAAAACCTTACCCACTGACTGTGGACCGGTCCCAGTCTTCGTTACCCAGCCCCACATCTGGGTAAGTCTGGCTTCGAGGCTTAGTGACTGGGGACAAACTGCCTCTCTGTTTGGGACTCCTCCAGTCATAGGTGTTGAAGGTGTAGCCTGAGGCCTGAAAGCCAGTGCCTGAAACAAAAACAAGGCATTATATTCTATTTTAGTAACTTGTCTTTTTCTGTAGGTTCCATTAGTTTGTTCAACGGGGCTGACTTTAACAGAATTTGGGATCATGAAGGCCATCAAGACAATACTTAAATCTTAAAGACACATTCACACCTATTATCCCAAATGAGTCTAACAACAACCCTGAGGTAAGATCCTTAGACCCAAGCAGGAGGATCCACAGTGCTGGACCTGTGCTTTCTGTGGCTCCTGCCCTCCTCTGTCCGGGTGAGAAATCTGCTGGGGCCTGGGGGCGGTGGTGGTGGAATATGCCCAGACCTGTATCTAACCCTTTCTAGTGCAAGCTCCAGGAGGTCAGAACCCTGACTTTCCTGCCCAGACACCCTGCGTCCACTTCCAGGTGGAAGTCTGTCCTTCTGAGAGTGGAATTTGCCACCAGATGCGGGTTCCCGGCCGAGGGAGTGGCCAAGGGGCGCTGGTTGCAGGGGTGTGGACTAACCGTGGCTAAACCGGCTGGCGCCCACCAATGTTAGGGATGAGCCTGAGGATTATTTCATCCACCAAGAAATGACATTGTTAACGAGTAGAGGGGTCAAATAACTACAGCACCAGCAATAACGGCAAACACAAGGTGGGCATTTACTATGCAACCAGAACTTCATTAAGTGCTTTATTTATTTATTTTTGCACACGCGGGCCTCTCACTGTTGTGGCCTCTCCCGTTGTGGAGCACAGGCTCCGGACGCGCAGGCTCAGCGGCCATGGCTCACGGGCCCAGCCGCTCTGTGGCATGTGGGATCTTCCCGGACCAGGGCACGAACCCGTGTCCCCTGCATCGGCAGGCGGACTCTCAACCACTGCGCCACCAGGGAAGCCCCCCCCCCCTACTTTTTTTATCCCTACTTTTCTGGTTGTTTACAGTTAGGGGAAGGGGAGTCCCAGAGCAGCAGAAAGCTAACCTTGACTTAATAATCAGACTCTTTGTAACAGTCCCTATGTTCTTAAAACTTAACAGTTACAACATCTAAAAATGGTTGATGAAATTTCCTTTGCCCCTAAATGTGGAAAAAGCACATGAGGATGGAAGCAGTAAAGACGCTATTAATACTGTCAAGTCCATAGTTTACGGCAAGGTGTTTTCTAATGAAAACCACTCTGGGGACTATTTCCCAACAGATTTAGAATTGATAAAGGCAGGGACTGATTAACATCAAAACACCTAGCGCTATCTATCAAGGTACCAAAGACCAAAGCTTGCTTAGAGAAGAGTGAGAAGCTCAGGATGAGGAGTAAAAGGTACTGTGGGGAAGTGTCGGGAGATGAGATCGATAAAGCAGTTGGGGACTGGGGCTTCCCTGGTGGTGCAGTGGTTGAGAGTCCACCTACCAATGCAGGGGACATGGGTTCGTGTCCCGGTCCGGGAAGATCCCACATGCCGCGGAGTGGCTGGGCCCGTGAGCCATGGCCGCTGAGCCTGCGCGTCCGGAGCCTGCGCGTCCGGAGCCTGCACGTCCGGAGCCTGTGCTCCGCAACGGGAGAGGCCACAACAGTGAGAGGCCCACGTACCGCAAAAAATAAGTTGGGGACTGGATTACAAAGAACTCTGTATTTTAAACTAAGGACCTTTAGCTTCATCCAACAGCAAGAGAGAACCATCAAAAGAGTTTTTTTTTTTTTTTTTTTTTTAAGGGAGTGGCATTGTTTGATTTAGGTTTTCTAAAGGTCATTGATAGTAACATGGAATGGTAAGATGCTCAAAGTAAGATGAATGAGGAAGTAAATATTTCAGACCTGATGAAGGATTTGTAACAAAGGCAATGGCAATGAATGAAGACACATGAGATGTGAAGCTAGTAGAAAGCAGGAGGATGCCTGGGTCCTGATAACACAGTGGGGCTACCTGCCCCCTCAGGCTCTTCCCTACAGTGGGAGAAAAATAAGCCTCTATCTTGTTTAAACACCATCCTCTGTATTTTCTTTTATACGTAGGTGAATCCAATCCCTAACTGATGCAGGTGGATGATGACAGCGTAATTTAAAATAGGGACTATCTGAAGGAAATTAGGTTTGGGTAAAGGCAAGTTGGTTGCCACAGTTGAGAAGATATTACCAGGCCCTGAGGAATATCCCTTTACACTAACTTAAAAGCCATGGAAAGAATAAAATAAATGAGGCAGCCCAGGTGCCAGAAAAATCAATTGCCAGAAATATAATTAGACTTTGTTTTTACTGCGTGATGATGTAAATAAGCACATAAAATTAACAGGTATGATACTGTAAAATAGATTTAAAATTCTAACTTGATTAAAACATTGAAAGATAGAAGTAATTAAAAAATGTATTTCCTAAGTAGTTACTCTTCTTATTTAGAACTGGAAACCTTTTCATTTTTCTTTTTTTCTCCCTCCTTTCCCTTTCTCCCTTTCTCCCTCCCTCCCTCCCTTCCTTCCTTCTTTCTTTCACATCTAGGTTTCAGTATCTGGTCTTATATTTTGTATATTAATGTGAGGGATGTTATGGATTGACTTGTGTCACCCCCAACTCATAAGTTGATGCCCTAACCCCTAATGTGGCTCTATTTGGAAATAGGGCTTTTAAAGAGGTAATTAAAGTTAAATGAGGTCATAAGGGTGGGGCTATGGTCCCATCAGATGGGTGTCCTTATAAGAAGAGGAAATGTGGATACACACAAAACACCAGGGATGCGGGTACACAGAAGAAAGGCCATGTGAGGACACAGTGAGAAGGTGGCCATCTGCAGACCAAGGAGAGAGGGGCTTCAGAAGAAACGAAATCTGCCAACACCTGATCAAGGACTTCTAGCCTCCCAAACAGTGAGAAAATGAATTTCTGTTGTTGAAGCCACTAGTCTGTGGTATTTTGTTACAGCAGCCCAAGAAAACTAACACAAGGTATAAAATTCAGTCTAGATTCCTTTCACTGAGAGCCATGTTTAACTTTTTTATTCAGTTGCATGATGAAAAAATAGGTCTTCACACAATGTAGGTACTTCTGAAAGTTGATGGACTCTTGGTATAATAATTTTTATTTTTAGGGTAACTACACCTCAGATATTTGTAAAATTCGGATGCTCAATATTGTTTTTAGTACCACAATATGGTGCAGATAAATATCTTCCATGTGTAGCTCTTAATTCACATTCACTATTAATTTAGAAAAGTGATGCTGGTTCTTATTCATAAAGTTTAAAATCAGAGAATGGTTTTGAAAATCAGTTTCAACTGTACAATTTTGGGATTGTAGCTCCTGCCGTTACTTTTATTTTTGAAAGCCAATGTTAGCACAGGAGAGGGAGCCAGATAATTTCCTGCCAAATTTATTTCCTAAAGCCCCAATTTTGCTAAAAATGAGAAAATCAAATCATACATTTGTGTAACTATTTGTAATTGTTGTTGCCAAGAAATGTTCAATGCATTTAGAGGAGACTGTGGTTTCAAAATGGCAGAGCAAAGATAGATCTACCTTCTCCTAGAAATCACCTCAAAACAAAGAACAGAATGCAGAGTCCATCTTCAGCAAAACTAGAATATTGAACCATAATACACGGGGAAAGTTACCAAATCCCGTGAAAGACAAACGGGGTGTGGTGCTAAGAAGCCAAGAGGAGGCACCTCTGACCAGAAATATTGGAGAAGACCCAGTCCTCCAAAGCAGGGGCCATGGCATGAGGCAAAACAATAATGCTTTGTTTGGAACACTAGAATGGATTGCACTGACTGGTGGCAGGAAGCGCCCTAGAGCCAGTTTGGCACCAGGGAAAAGCCAGGGAGGTGGGCTGAGAGATATCTCCAGACATGCCACAGACTGCCTGAAGCAATCCCCCAGTGAGCCAGGCTGGCAGAGAGGAATTCTACATTGGTGGCAGCCTGCAGTTGCTGCCCTCTGCTGGCTGAGGAAGAATGAACTCATCACAGGTACCGTGAACTGGGGGTAAATTTTGCGCCCTTCCAATTTAGGAAAAAGTCATCTCATTTAAACATAAGCAGTAATTTAAAAGTAACTGGCATAAGACATATACCAAGTTAATATTTAAACAAAGGAGAGAAGGCACAGAAAAACAAAGCCATAACAGATGAAGGATACTCATGAGAAAAAGACTGCCACGGAGCAAATGATGAATATGACCAAATATATCACAACAAAATTTAAAAAATACACATCTCTATAAAACGAGAGATCAGAGATATGAGAGCTCAAGGAAAACTGGGCAAGGCAAAATCAAAGGAGACGAAACATGAGCTTGTAGAGATCAGAAAAGAAATGGAAGAGAAAAATAACCCTCCCCCAATGGAGAAAATCCTGCTGAGTCTCCTGCTCTGTGCTACTCTTTGTACGTACTATGTTGTTTTACCTAACTACATTCAAGGAAAGCTGGACTCTGACTGTACATGTTGGTGTCCTTTTGATCAGTCACCATCACCTTTTACGAAAACTATAAGGAAGAATGGAAATAAATGAATTATGCATTCAAGTCATAAACAGAACAAAATCTAAGAAGAACAAAGTTAATCAAATTAAAAGCAAAAATTTATTTTAAAAAAATCAGCATGGAATTAAATAAATGCAAGAGTCAGTTCTTTGTAAAAAAAAAAAAAAAGGGCAAATACATCAAATATAGAACCATACTTGGGATATAATTACAGAAACCAAGAAAATTACAAGAATCAAATAAGCGATTATATAATTACATGCAAATATATTTGAAAACCTGGATGAAATGGAGTTGTTTTCTTTTTTCTGAGAGAATACAAATGATCACAATGACCTCAAAAAGGATCCGAAGGAAATAAAATCTGTATTGAAGAGATGGCTTTACTCCTATGTCATTGGATCATCATTCACGATAGCCAAGATATGGAAACAACCTAAGTGTCTGCCAATGGATGAATGGATAAAGTGTGGGATATATGTATATATACAAGGGAAATGCTTTTGCCATAAAAATGAAGGAAATCCTGCCATTTGCAACAACATGGATGAACCTGGAGGACATAATGCTAAAATGAGCCAGAGAGAAAAAGACAAATGCTATGTGAGCTCACTTATCTGTGGAACCTAAAAATAAAGTCAGACTCATAGAAACAGAGAGTAGTATGTGGTTGCTAGGGGCTGGGGAGCAGGAGGCGAGAGATGTGGGTCTGGGGATGTAATGCACAGCCTGGTGATGACAGTTACCAGTACTGTATTGTATACATGATGCTAAGAAAGGAGACCTTAAGCCTTCTCACCAAACACACACACACATAAATGGTAACTATGCGAGTTGTATTGTTATACATGATGCTAAGAAAGGAGACCTTAAGCCTTCTCACCAAACACACACACACATAAATGGTAACTATGCGAGGTGAGAGATGTGGTAATCAACTTGGTGGTAATCATTGCACAATATATATGTATACCAAATCTTATTACATTGTATACTTTAACCACATATAATTTTGTCAATTACACCTCAATAAAGTAGAAAAAAATAAACGCAAAAGAGAGAACTATCTAAAGAATATACATGACAGGATCAGGCTGCCTGACTTAAGAGTCAAGAATTACAGACGTCACAAGAGCCTCACCGTCCATGGGTATGACAGTCCAGGTACCATCAATTTGTCAGTCTCCTCTTGTACTGATTGACCTTTGCAAACTCTAAGGAAAGCAATCATAGGGTTTTCTGAGAGTTTGAAGGAGGAATAAATAAGACAAGGGGGCCAAAAGCATAAGCTCTTGATAAGGCAGAAAGGCATGAATAGTATGAGAGTCAAGAGAATGGGGAGTGGAAGAAGGTGGCCCAGAAGCAGACTAGAAAATGTGTGCATCAGTAGAACTGAGTGTCATCCCACTGTGAGACTTCTTTAAACACAGTCCTTCTTTCTCCACCAGCTTTGATTACTCCATCCTTTTTCCCTTTTCATTAACTACGTAAAAATTCACTCTGTTGGTCCTTGTTAATTGTCTGGCCCTTCAGCTGGGTACCCTCCTCCACAAGAATAAGGACCATACCTCTTTTGTCCAACATTGTATACCCATCATATATTGGCTTTTATTGTGCCAGCCATTACATATTTACTTAATGAATGAATGGGGCAAGCTTGACATTTTGGACTAGAAGCAGAGAACAATAAGGAACATGGCTGCAGAGACATGAATTCCTAGCCCAAGGAGGAAGATGTGCATGACGGAGGTACAACATCCTACTGGGAATGGAGCAACTATTATAGATTTAAAGGTAAAAGTCTTCTTGAGATATGGTAGAGACAGTGTGCTGAGAGACTGTGCAGACAAGGTGGAAAGATAATCTACATCTCACAACAGGGGAAAAAAGGTGCGGTTCTAGGCCTTCCCTTAAAAAGTCAACTTCACGGGCTTCCCTGGTGGCACAGTGGGTAAGAATTCACCTGCCAGTGCAGGGGACATGGGCTCGAGTGCTGGTCCGGGAAGAGCCCACATGCCGCGGAGCAACTAAGCCTGTGCGCCACAACTACTGAGCCTGTGCTCTAGAGCCCGCGAGCCACAACTACTGAAGCCAACGCGCCTAGAGCCCGAGTAGCCCTCGCTCACTGCAACTAGAGAAGGCTCGCACGCAGCAGTGAAAACCCAACACAGCCAAAAATAAGTAATAAACAAAATACATAAATTTAAAATAAAATAAAATAAAGTCTAGGCTAAAGGCTCCAACAAAGCCCATCCATCTCCTTCCTGGCTGCTCCTCTCCTTTCTCATCCCTTTGCAGGAATGAGAAACGATTACAAGTCCTCTTGGCAGTGCTGCTATATTGCTAGGGTGCCCACTCCTAAAGCGGGAAGAGCCCACATGCCGCGGAGCAACTAAGCCTGTGCGCCACAACTACTGAGCCTGTGCTCTAGAGCCCGCGAGCCACAACTACTGAAGCCCACACGCCTAGAGCCCGTGCTCCTCAACAAGAGAAGCCATCGCAATGAGAAGCCCGCGCACTGCAACGAAGAGTAGCCCCCGCTTGCTGCAACTACAGAAAGCCTGCATGCAGCAATGAAGACCCAACACAGCCAAAAATAAATAAATAAAATTAAATAAATTTATTTTAAAAAAAAGTCAACTTCACAAGCACTATCTGGAGAGATCTGGTTTAACCCAATATCACAAGTAAAGGGGAAAAAGACAGACTTTGAGATCTTGGTAAACAATAAGATCAAAATGAGTGACTAGGACGTGCCCACCAAAATTCTTTTTTTTTTTCCCCACCAAAATTCTTTTTTTTTTCCCCACCAAAATTCTTATGGTGAGGTAGGCTGCACTGATGGGTTCTACAATTTCCAATGATGAAGGTGGCAGGCTTGAGTTGCTCCGGGCTGCCATACTATATAGTATGACTTTCCTTTCTGAGTGCTACACTTGTATAGAGTTAAACTTGAACGTATTCAGAAGAGAGGCCCCCAGGATGACAAAAGCACTCAAAAGTAAGTTATGTGAGGAACAGTGAAAGGAACTGGGGCTACTTTGCTAAGAGAAGGAAAGACTCAAGAGAGGCATGAGAGCTGTCTTTGAGCAGCTGAAGGGTTGTCAAGTGTCGAGGAGGCTTTACTTCGGAATGACCTTGAGGGTAGAGCTAGAATAAATAGGCAGAAGCTACAGGCCAACAGATTTCAGCTCAACGCAAGGGAGAACTCTGAGCCGTCAGAACTAAGTACGGGGAGCGGGGAGAGCTGCCTTAGCAGTTAGGCAGCAACTTGTCACTCTGGGCGCTCTAGGCCATGCAGCATGACGGCGGGCAGCCAGGCTGGACAGGACATCAAGGGCTGCACTGGACGCCAGACTAGCTGACTTCCAATTCTCTCCCAATACCGAAATCCTGTGATTTCAGCTTCCATGTTCCTTATGGGAATCATTTGAGATGAGTTATGTAAAACTGCTTTGTAAACTCTAGTTTTACAAATACAAGGTATTATTACCAATTTTTCATCACCTTGGAGGATGTCAATTCTATCCCAATTGCCATTTTCTCTATATCTCTCTAATCTCTCTTCAAACTCATAATGATTTTTAATTTATAAATGCCAAATTTATCATACCAATAATTATGACTACTAATCCCTGTCTAGGATTTCAAATTTCCAAAATCCTTCATAAATAATAAATGGTTCTTCATCTTTTATAAATGAGGGATAGGCCTTATATTCAGTGTGCTAATCATGGGCCTGATCTTATTGTGTAAGAGGATAGAGTAGCTAAGTTCTCACATATCACTTAGGGGCAGAACTCATTATAATCAATAGCTCATCAAAATCTGTGTAACAAAAAAGTTCCCACATTAATAAATAAACAATAAACAAACACATTAAGAAATAAACCTCAGTCTACGCTCATAGAATTTGACTTGGGTCCTTTATCCAGAGTGTCCTCTGGGAGTTTATCAACTCCCTGGCAATGAAAATAGCTGTTATTTGGTGGCATAGTGTTTAGACTTGGAAAAAATTACTTGCCAGGTAAATGAAAGTCCCAGTCCTCTTTTGGGTGTTCAAAATATTTTCTCCACCTGTTTATTCATGCAATGGATTACTGAGCCATAAAAATAAATGAAATACTGATACATGCTGCAACATGGATGAACTTAAAAATATTACGCTAATTGAAAGAAGCCAGTCACAAAAGGGCACATATTATACGATTCCACTTATATGAAATGTCCAGAATAGGCAAATCTATAGAGATAGAAAGTAGATTAGTGGTTACCTAGGGTTTGGGTGGAGAGGGTGGGTGTGTGCTAATGTGTATGGTGTTTCTTTTTGGGGTCACTAAATGTTCTATAATAGATTATGGTAATGGTTGCACAACTCTGTACATATACTAAAAAAGCACTGAATTGTGCATTTAAAACAGTGAACTTTATGTTATGTAAATTATATCTCAAAAAAGCTGTTAAAATATATAGTGTCTTGAATAAGAATAAACCAGTAAAATCACATTCTCTTTAAAAATTAAATAAAATTTTCTTGTTGTTTTAAAAAACAAAACAACAAAAAGAAAACCAAAATATTTTCTCCACCAAAGTCCAATATCATCTCTAACAAGTAATGACTTGATAACTTTGAAATATCATTTCTTTTCATTTTTGTCCATCCTTCTTGGGATTTAACAGAAAGTGACACAGGCAGAGGCAGGCTGAGAGAAAAAAACTAGAACCAGGAAGAGAGCAAACTGGATACAGACCCTCCTCAAAAGTGGTTACCTAAGTTATTACAAAGCAACCCTCCCGCCCGAACACATGTTCTCCAAACCGTTTATGTATTTTATTCTCTGACTTAAACCAAGAGCAGAAAAGGGCTTCGGAGGCTGGAATTTATACAGGGTGTTAGAGAGAAGGTAAGGCTCAGATAAGGAGAAATAGAGAGAATTTTTGACACATTTCTCTTTGGATGCTAAGTATCGTTAAGAAGGAAACATATTTTTATTTTTTTAAATTTATTTATTTTTATTTATTATTATTTATTTGTTTGTTTGTTTTTTTGTTTGTTTATTTATTTGGCGGTACGTGGGCCTCTCTCTGTTATGGCCTCTCCCATTGCGGAGCACAGGCTCCAGGAGCACAGGCTCAGCGGCCATGGCTCACAGGCCCAGCCGCTCCGCGGCATGTGGGATCTTCCCGGACTGGGGCACGAACCTGTGTCCCCTGCATCGGCAGGCGGACTCTCAACCACTGCGCCACCAGGGAAGCCCAGGAAACATATTTTTAAAAGAATTATTTAGTTTATACTCTGGCTTCAGTCTAATACTTTTTGTGTGTTTATATTGTGTTAGTGAGGTTTACCTTTTCATATAGGTTATACTTTGTCCCATGAAGATGATGTTTCTGAAGAAAGAACTACAATATACTTTAATATACTATGATTACAACTCCCTAATGATGCGCATTGGGGGAAACCCCTACACGTTTCCATGAAAAGTCGGGAAGAGGCAGGAATAAATGGGGTCACAAATCTTTGGCTCATCTCTTTGCACATCCCCTGCCCTCCTCAGTCCATCTTTGTGGAAAGCTTGCTAAAAAAAGTAAGACAATGGGGCCGGTTTTCAGTGACCCAATTTATTATGTGGTTTGCCTCATATTAAACTGTGCTTGAAGGACAAGCTCTGGATCCAGCACTTGGACGGCAGTAGGTCTAACAGGGGCCTGCTAGTGTTGGATAGATGTTCACAACTTATTAGCATTAAGGAGAAGGAGATGAAAGCCCACCATATTCACTGTGTTCACTATGGTTACACTGATGCAGACACAAGTAAAATAAAGATACTCTTTTCACGGAGCAGAAGGTGGATCTTTGAGAAACCTGAGCTTTACCAATGACAAATTTCCTGTACCCCACGGCTAGGACCTACCTTGATTCCCGTAGCTGCCTTCTATTCCTGAGCCATCCCACGAGTCCACAGCACTGTCCACGCTGGGCACAGTGGAGGGGTACGTATCGGTGAGTTTGCCTGGCTTCTGTGCTGGAGACGGGTCCTCCACATCTCCCAGGTCACTCAGGTGTCTGGCAATGGGGAACTTCTTGGGACTTGATGCTGACTGGGCTTTAAAGACAGAAAAGGAGCTTAAGTACTACAGAAAATTTAAATACAAAGATACGCCAACATTCCCTGGCTGTGTATTTCCCGAGAAACAAACACGTAGACATTTGCACATTCTTTAAGGGAAGGAAATGCACTGCAAATCCTTAATTGTGGCTTTCAACCCACTCACCATCTGTCTGCTTCTTAATTTTCAAGGTGACAGTCTCTCCTGCCATCTGTAACAAATGGATGGCTTCACTCAGAGGCTTCCCTTTCAAGCTGCTGCTATTGATGGCTAGGATTCGGTCTCCTATGTGGATCGCGCCAGTTCTGAAACACCAAATAATAATAGGAAAGGTAGAAATAATCCCTGTAATGCTACTGAATATAAATTCCCTGATATACTTTATTTATTCATAATAATAAAGACTTGAGGGCTTCCCTGGTGGCGCAGTGGTTGAGAGTCCGCCTGCCGATGCAGGGGACGCGGGTTTGTGCCCCGGTCCGGGAGAATCCCACATGCCGCGGAGCGGCTGGGCCCGTGAGCCATGGCCGCTGGGCCTGCGCGTCCGGAGCCTGTGCTCCGCAACGGGAGAGGCCACAGCAGTGAGAGGCCTGCGTACTGCAATAAAAAAAAAAAATACTACTAGGAACCGACACACTTTCTGGTTGCTTGCCTTCTCCTGAGCAATGTTACAAGATAACTGCGTCTGTTGTGAATTACTTTTTAGTTTCAAATAAAATCAGAAAAAATGTTTTAATTAGTATTTAAAATGGACTTGTGGGCTGTTTAAATTCCAAGAAAGCTGAGTCATTTGATAACCCTCTTAAAAATCCCAAGGAAACGAACAAAGTGGGACAATCACTGTAGTGATGTTTAGCATGGAGCAGTCCTTTCTACAGACTTAGAAGTGTTGAACACAGTCAGTCAGCATACCAGCTTACCGGAAGCAAGGCTTAGACACAAGACCCTGGTGTGGCAGGCCCCCCGCCGCCCCCCAGTGGTGATTCCAAGAATTGAAAAAGGCTGAACTCAGGAATCAGTGTTTTTTTTTTTCTTTTTTTGCCGCACTGCTCGACTTGCAGGAGCTCAGTTCCCTGACCAGGGATGGAGCCTGTGTCCCCTGCAGTGGAAGCGTGGAGTCCTAACCACTGGACCGCCAGAGAAGTCCCAGGAATCAATTTGAATCCAACTCTGTCACCTACCAGCTGTGTGACCTGGGCACCTTATTTTCACCTCTCTAGGTGTCAGTTTCCTCATCACTAGAATGGGGATAGTCATCTCACAGGGAAGCTCTGAGGGCTAAATAGGAAAACACATGTAAAAGGGCTTAACATCCTGCTTGAAATGTGGAAAAAGAAAATTAATTTATTGAGCAATAGATAAACCTTTGATCTTTTCCCTTCTCGTCCCATTCTCACCCGATTCTGAACCAGCAGACTGGAAGTTACGGTTCTGATGTTCACCATATCTATCTTTGTTTGAAAGCACAGGATGGGGGAGGAGCAGACTCACAGCAGTCAAACTCAGGAAAGGTTTAAACACTCAGATCTCACCACCTGGGTTGAAGGATGTAGAGTGGGAATCCCATATGCTAGCCTCTGGGGTGCTGGCTCACTTGAAATATCCTGAGTGAAGGAAGCCCAGGTCACAGCCTGCTTGTGACTAAGTGGTCCGACCCCAGGTTGCTTTGGGGTCGGTGGGCAGCGGTGCTGGGCAGCAGCAAGTGGGGCAACGGAAGTGAAACTGGGTCACACAGGTTATGAGGGGCTGCCTAACAAGTCTACCGATGCATCTACTCTCAAGGAATTTTTTTTTCCTTTAAAAAAAAAAAAAAGAGAGATCAATTCATTCTTCCATAAAGAGTCTCCAGGGAGTGCCCTGGCGGTCCAGTGGTTAGGACTCGCGTGCTTTCACTAACGTGGCCTGGGTTCAATCCCTGGTCGGGGAACTAAGATCCCACAACTGTGTGATGGCACGGCCAAAAAAAAACAACAGTCTCCAGTTTATGAAAGAGCCATGCTGTAAGCCATAGAACACTAGACCAGGAGGTTGCTGAATCAGATCAATATTAGCCTTTTCCTCACTGTCTAACAGAGAAACCTAGGACAGGGGGACACCTGAAGAATACCGTATCATAGGTGTCTCTGTTAATATCAGAATATGAAATTCCAACAGGGCAGCCTTTTTTGACCTGCCTCGGTGCCCTCACCTCACAGATGAGGATGTTGGATGAGCTGATTTCTAAGGTACCTTGCAGCTCCAAAATTCTGTGACGCTATATCTCTGTTTGGCAAACCAGTGTCTTCAAGTGTCAGCATGAACAGTGTGTGTGCACTCCTGAGCTAGGTTACTGGAGGACAGATCAGGTTATGGGGTTTGGAATATGTCCTACAACATGTCTTGGAAAGAAATACAGTAAAATGGGGGTGGGGTGCATGCCAATGGAAACAAATTGCCAAAGGAACAAAATGGGCATTCCAAATTTCAAGATGTTATTAAGTCACTGCACTGTTTCCTGAAATCTTTGAAGACAAGCTTCTGTCACCCTCTCAGCAGCTAAGCCCGGTACCTGTCAGGTAACAGAGGCTCAGGAAATGTTTGCTGAATTGAATTCGACAAGCCTTTTAACCTCCTTGAACTTTAGTCTCCTCTTCTCAAAATGGACACAACATAAATTTACCTCTAGTCAATTGTGGTAGGTTTACACATTTCTGGAGACTAATATCAATGCTAAGCCCAGGACACTTTTAACTGCCTATAACACGCCCCTCAAAATCAAGTCAGAGCTCTGCCTGAGAGTTTTCAAGCTCTAAAATCAATCCTTTGTGCAGAGTTAAAAAAGTAAACAGATAACCAAGCAGGAGAGGGGAGCATGTTTTTATGTGGCTGTGAGGAAGGAAACCCATTTCAGACAGGTGATTGTAGGAGTTGCTTCGAATGTTACCTTTCAGCTAACCCTCCTTTGGTGAGGCTTGAAATGATTATAGGATCAAAAGGCTCTTCAGTTCCTGAAATCGTGATGCCAAGGGGCCCCCCATAGCGCTTCAGCTCCACGGTGTAAATAATTGCTCCGGAACTTTCTTGCTCATCTGCAATAAATGCCAACGAGTCGTAATTGGTTTCTTCGGAAGAAGCAGAGTAAAAAGACACATATATTCATACATAAAATAAGAAATGCAAAACATCATCATCAAAGCACTGTGTCTCAGAAAATAATTATTTTGGAAAGTAGCATTTCCTTAGTAGGATATACTATTCTAATACAGGAATGTAGTTGTTATCAGTGTCAGGGAAGGGGTTCTCTGCCTGATGACTTAGGTTTTAAATCTGAGCGAGCTTCCCAGCCGGCACTGCGGGCCCTTTAGACAATGTCCCTGCCTAGCACAGTGCTTGCCCAGCATTTTGTGAGTGTGCCACGAATATCCGTGGACTGAACACACCGCTGAGGAGGCGATATGGGTGGAGAGAGTCACGCAGTAAACAGAGACTGGGCTCCGCAATTCCTATTTTCAGGCTTTACAGGCAAGCTAACTCTCAATATAGAAAAGTTGATTTAACTCACGGTTGGAGCAAACTTTAATATATGCATGGTTAAGTGGGGCTTGGAAATCTGGAATCCCTTACCTATTGTTCCTCTGTGTCTTAAAATGTGAATCTTATTCACAAAATCTGTGAATCTTATTCACAAATACACAGATAGTAAAACAGACGTTTGAATGATTATCTCTCCACTGTTCTTGAGACTAGGAGCCATGTAAGTTACATTTCAGTAGCACATGCCAGGTTGCCACACTCTCGTGAGCTAAGTTTCACCATTTAATGTTTCTATGAAGGAAAACATTTGTGAGTGTGGTCTGCCTAAAGCATTGGCTTGAAAGATGTCATGGGACACCTTTCGCATGGTTGGGTATTTTGACTGCATCAAAGTTGTAAATATGAAGTCTCAGAATGCAAAGGGTTTTATTTGCTTATGACATGCTGAAAGTTCTTGAGCATTTCTTGCTTTATTCCTTGGGCCTGGGAGCTGTGAGTGGTTAAGGAGTTGTTCATTGCTGTACCTAAGGATACAATGAAATGGTCCAGTAGATACTTGAACAAAACAGTCAGCTTTTATAGTCAGTCCATATCCTGGAGAAGCATTAATACAGTCACATTTCTGCAATGAGCAGCTGTTCATTTATGATATGAGACCCTAAACTAAGGAGGAATAGAAAAGCTTGAATTAACAATTCAATTATCTGTGTGTGCGGTGAAGAATTATAATGAATATAAAATGAAATGTCTATAGAGAAATGTAGGAAGCGATGTGTCCTTTCCTGCCAGCACTTACTTCACTTCTGGCCACAGATTGGGAGCTCTGGGAGGCACCCATTGCCTCCACTCCCTCAGTCTACCATTCCAGTCTACTGGAATGCTTAAATCAACATCCTAGGGTATAAACATCTTCAATATTACACTCAAATTTATTTATTTATTTATTTATTTATTTATTTATTTATTATTTTTTTTAACATCTTTATTGGGGTATAATTGCTTTACAATGGTGTGTTAGTTTCTGCTTTATAACAGAGTGAGTCAGTTATACATATATATATGTTCCCATATCTCTTCCCTCTTTGTCTCCCTCCCTCCCCAGAGGTTGTTGGGAAGGTTGTTAAAACCCAAATTTGCAACTGGAATGCTTGCTGAAAGCACCTGGTTACCTCAGCAGTCAATATAAATTACAGAGGCTTTCGTCCTTATCCCCTCCTGGGGCACGTGGAGCACAGCCCTAAGGGAACTCCTATTACTCTTTTTTCCAGTGCTCCAGGAGACGTGCACATCTGTTGTTGACACATGTGGAACCTCAGCTCTCCCACCACCTCTCACACTGTTGATGTGATCATGATATTTTCAAACCTAAGGAAGGACCTCCAGGCAGAAGGAAGACACACCTGACACAATTAAAACCAAAACAGTTGGCACACTGGGATACAGATGAGGAATTTACTGCCTTTCTCTGTACACTCCGAGCTGCTGGATGTTAGTGAAGGGTTAAGCTAAGGACAAAATTAAAGAATTGTATCTGTTTTCTTATTACATGAAGAGGTTGCATCACTTGGTTTTTCCTTAAAATCTCTGACCATAAAATTGTGACCCTTTCCTAATTTACCTGGGCTACTTCAAGTTTACTTTGGGGAACTCCTTTCCACAGACAGATTGACATTGCCTTTTAGGATCTTGCAATGCATGCTGGTTAAGAATCTTAGCCTGGGAACCACCCGGACCTGGGTCTGATACTTGACTCACCGCCTACTTACTAGCTGGGTGACCTCAGGCAAGTAGCTTCCCCTCGGCAAGCCCATCTCCTTATCTGTAAAGCAGGTAGGACACCCCACTGCCAGCCTGGGAGTATTCTTGTGAGGATTCAGAGAGACCTTGGTATCAAGTCTTCCTCTCGGTGACCGACGCATAGTTAAGTACTCAATAGTTTCTTTGTTTTTACCATTGTAATTGTTTTACAAAAGAGAGTCGAACAGATAAAATGCACAAGCTGACCTGTAACATAATTGAAAAACTTAAGGCAATGCACATGTATTTTGGCAGTTTAGAATGTGATAACTGGACAAACGTTTCTTCCTTGTTGAGTGCTCAGCAAAGTCTGCATACTGTGCTATTAGAAATGCCTGTTATAAGGGGAACAGACCTCCACCAGGTTCATAGTATCATTTGAATTTGAAGGCATTCCTTTCTCACAAAAGGAATTGCCATTTGAAAGGACAAGTCCCTATGAGGAGTAGAACAGACAGCAGAAGGTCTTGGCTTTTAGCTGCCTGAGCCATCTCAAATAATTCATCCAGTCTTCTTGACCTCTGCTTCAACCTCTCTGTCCAGGAAAGCAACAGGTATATTGCATGCAAGGAGGTTACTGATTCCTTCAAGTTTGATTTTGGGGTCAGATAGAACTAGCTTCAAATTCTAGCTGCACAGCATGCAAGCTGTGTGGCTAATGATTTTGAGCCCTAGTTTATGCCTCTGGGAGGAGATTAATGGGGTACCTTCCTGATAGGTTTGCTGGGAGGATTAAAAGAGAGCAAATTGCCCAAGCTTTGCAAATGGCAGCTAATAAAATAATGAAAACTTTTTGCTTTCAGAACTCTATCTTAAATTGAGGACTCCAAAGAGCTTCTGTGACTATTATTAATTTTTAATTAAAAGTAAGTTAAAATTTATTTTATTACTATGAGAAACAAAATGAGAAACTTTAAAAATATTTGTGTATTAATTTAAAAATCACAGCAAACTCTTAATATGCTAACATAAAAATACATTTTTAATAAAAAGTAACTTTTTTTAAAAAAAGGAACAAAAGAGAAGACTTCATTAGTTTTTTTTTTTCAAGTCCCTTTAATGTCTTAGTAGGAAGGAGTGGAATTCTCATATCTGCTTCCACTAAAATCTGTTGCAGTATCACACATTACTTAGCTTCTGGAAAACTCCACTTTACACCCTAGATGGAATGAAAGCAGAGAAAAGCAAATAATACCTTGGCATTATAAAAATAGTTTTGACCTCATGGACTCCCTGAAAGGGACTCAGGGACCCCCCACTCTTTGAAAACAACCGACTTGGGACAACTGTCTTTCAAACTCTCAAACTGTAGATGATCCAAAGGCTTATGTAGAAAAAGAATGTTACAATGCATAAGAGAAAGAGAAACATCAAGGCCAAGAATATAGAATATCTGAGTCCCACTGAAGAATTTACTTTTAGAAATAAGCTTGTACTCAAGTACGGGGCAGGAGAACAGCAGGAGCCCGAACATATTTACAGAATCAGGCAAGTATCAGGCAAATATATTCTCCAAACAGACTGGACAAACTTGTGATGCCAGTAATCCAGACATCACAGATCACTGCTTCTATGTCTCTTTCTCCGTTCTCCACCACTCCACACCAGCACTGCAGGAAAATACCCATTTGCTCTCTGGATTATCGAATGTTGTAGTTATACCCCACCAGGGCATGGTGACTCAAACCCAGAAAAACTCATGGGTTTTTCAAACACACAGACCTGGGTTCAAAGGCTCGAATTGCCACTTAAGAGCTATGTAGTCTTGGAAAAGTTACTTAAATTTACTGAATCTCATGTATATGATGGGGATTGTGATGGACTAAAAATGACCATATTCTCTGCAACTCCTCCCATCAAAAGTGTGGAATGCAATGGAATACTACTCAGCCATAAAAAAGAAACCTTACCATTTGCAATAACATGGATGAATCTAGAGGGCATTATACTAAATAAGTCAGACAAAGACAAATACCACATGTGATCTCACTTATATGCAGAATCTAAAAAACTAAACAAAATGAAAACAGACTCATAGATACAGAGAATAAATGGATGGCTGCCAGAGGGGAGGGTGGGTGAAATAGCTGAAGAG
This sequence comes from Lipotes vexillifer, assembly GCF_000442215.2. NCBI lineage: Eukaryota > Metazoa > Chordata > Mammalia > Artiodactyla > Lipotidae > Lipotes > Lipotes vexillifer. The sequence continues at coordinate 2,132,306 of NW_006772326.1, forward strand.
GATTAAGAGGTATAAACCTCCAGTTATAAAATAAATAAGCCTGAGGATGGAATGTATAGCACAATAATGGTCAATAATACTGTCATAACTTTGTATGTGGACAGATGGTTACTAGATTTCTCGTGTGATCATTTCATAATGTATGCAAGTCAAATCTCTATGTAGTACACATGAAACTAACATAATATTGTATGTCCACTATCTTTCAATAAGATTTTTTTTAATTAATTAAATTTATTTAACACACATAGAGCTAATTCAAGTAATCTCCTTCTTGAGTGAGCTTTGGAGTTTTTGTCTTCAAGGAATTTGCCCATTTCAAGAAAGTAATCAAATTTTTTAGCAAAGTTGTTTATTATATTCTCTTAATCCTTCTAATGATGTAGATCTCTAGTGATATTTTTTCACTCCTTACACATAATGTATATATTCTACCTTTTTTTTGAATTTTTGAATTTTATTTATTTTTTTATACAGCAAATTCTTATTACTTATTCATTTTATACATATTAGTGTATATACGTCAGTCCCAATCTCCCAATTCATCAATAATGAATCTTTCAATAAGATTTTTTGAAAGTTGAAGTCTATTTTCTCATGTCTTGAATTGGGCTGGCGCTGAGTCTGCATCACTCTATGTGGTCGAAGCGGCAATACTTAACTTTTGAGCATGGTTTCAAGAGGCCCTGCAGCTTCCACACTTACCCTGTGGAACCCTGAGGCCCCCGTGCTGTGATGAAAGATTCCATGGAGGAAGAGGGCCAGCCATCTCTGGTGAGGCCCCAGACATCTTATCCCATCCAGCCTCAGCCAAGCAGCCATATGGAGAGTTCCGGTGAAAACAGCAGAACCACCACCCATTCAGCCCACAGAACTGTGAGAAATGATCATTCTGTTTTAGGCTACTAAATAGATGGGTAGTTTCTAGGGTGACCAATTTGTCCCAGTTTGCCTGGGACTTGCCCACTTTTAGCTGCCAGTCCCACATCCCAAGAAACCCCTCAGCCCTAGTTGGTCACCTATTTGTAGCACAATTGCAAATACCTTACACAGGAATAAGAGCGTTCAACTCAGTGTTTGAGAGAATTAAGTGAAATGATGAGGTAAAGGCAAAATATAGACAGAGCCCATAAAATGAAAGGTTTTGTTTTTCTTTTCAATTTATAAAATAACTTTATAATAATTTATAATTACTCTATCTTTAATAAAATAATATTTCCATAGCTAATTAAAATTTGATCTTTTATCTTTGTCTATAACTGAACTTCTCATTCAGGGCCCTAATTGCTTTTTTTCTTTTTTTAAATTAGTTTATTTATTTTTGGCTGCGTTGGGTCTTCGTTGCTGCACGCGGCTTTCTCTAGTTGCGGCGAGCGGCGGCTACTCTTCGTTGCTATGCGCGGGCTTCTCATTGTGGTGGCTTCTCTTGTTGCGGAGCACGGGCTCTAGGCACGTGGGCTACAGTAGTTGGGGCACATGGGCTCAGTAATTCTGGCTCGCAGGCTCTAGAGCTCAGGCTCAGTAGCTGTGGCGCACGGGCTTAGCTGCTCTGCGGCATGTGGGATCTTCCCGGACCAGGGCTCGAACCCGTGTCCCCTGCATTGGCAGGCGGATTCTGAACCACTGCACCACCAGGGAAGTCCCGGGACCTAATTGCTTTAAATATACCAGAGAGCATTCTCTGCTGGAGAATGCTGCATTTTCAGCTAAGCACGAAGGTAGCAGGCCCCTGGGAAATTATGAACCAAAAAGAGAAAGAAAACATTGGACTTAGCTAAATTCAAACTGGCTGTGAGTTCTCAAAAGAGTATCACTGTTGAAGATGGAAAACACTTAATATTATGTCATTCTGGGTGGGTCTAGAACAGGACCTTTTTTTGGACAATATTTTTCCCCAGGGGCATGTCTAGTGAAAACATAATCCACGGAGATGATCTGCAGATAAGGTCAATGCCATGTGCCCACAAAAAGGCAGAATCTCGGGGGCCTACTGGTTAAGAGAGTTGAAACCTTTGAAACTCTATTTTAGAGCTTTCCTTAGGAAGAAAAGTGGGAGGCTGGGGTGGTGGTGGGTGACCTGTGCTCGCACACAGGCCCCTTGGTGGCGGCAGCAGCAGCCTTAGCGTCTCCCGCCCGTCTCTGGTTTCCGAGCTTTTCTCGCGCCCGTCTCTGGAGCTCCTTTAGGCAGCGCTCTTAAAACCCCTCTCCTCGCGCACCAGGAAACACAGAGGCAAGAAAAGGTCTCTTGCCTCTTGGGTAGGTCCAGACTTTTCCCCGGACTCCCTCCCGGCTAGCCGTGGCGCACTAACCCCTTCGGGCTGTGTTCAAGCCGCCAACCCCAGTCCTCTCCCTGAGCTCCGACCGAAACCGCAACCGAGCCTCAGCTCGCAGCCCCGCCCGCCCCCGGCGGGTGAACACACCAGCCTCTCGGGCTGGTGAGCGACGGTCGGTGCCGACCCTCTGTGCGGGAATCTCTCCACTTTGCCCTGCGCGCCCCTGTTGCTGTGCTGTCCTCCGCGGCTCCGAAGCTCCCCTCTCCGCCTCCCGCAATCTCTGCCCGCGAAGGGGCTCCTAGTGTGTGGAGACCTTTCCTCCTTCACGGCTCCCTCCCACTGGTGCAGGTACCGTCCTTATCCTTTTGTCTCTGTTTATTCTTTTTTCTCTTGCCCTACCCAGGTACGTGGGGAGTTTCTTGGCTTTTGGGAGGTCTGAGGTCTCCTGCCAGCGTTCAGTAGGTGTTCTGTAGGAGTTGCTCCACGTGTAGATGTATTTCTGGTGTATCTGTGGGGAGGAAGGTGATCTCTGCGTCTTACTCCTCCGCCATCTTGGAAAGAGTCTCTACACTCAAATTTATACTGGCAGCTGAGAATCCTCCACATCAAGGCTTCAACGGCTCTGTTGCACGGTTTACACACTTCTTCCAGGGTTCTACTTTAGTTGTGGTCAACAGGCTGGTGATGGGCTGCCAAGCAGCTGCTGAGAGAAGCGCCAGGATGCAGAGTAACCAAAAATGGAGGGACAGTCCAAAGTCTAACTTTTTCTACACTGTGATATATCGTCACCTGTCAGAACTGGCGTTGACATAAATGAATAGGGTATTACTGGACAGGTTACATGTATTTTGCAGTCTGTGCCACCAACTACATTCTGCATAAAATTCTAGGTGAGTCACTTGATTAGTAAACCTTGATATAGTTAGGTGTTAGTTACCGCTGGGCACTCTGCTGGCCATTCAGCGTGGGTGTGTGTGCCAGTGGGAAGACCCTGCCCTTTTATTGCCCTAAGTGTGAGCACTGCCTTGTCAATGGGCACCAAGCATTCTGGATGTGGCCATAAGCTCTTTATGGGAGTTGTGGGAAATGGCAGTTACCAAGTACACGGAACCCAGCTGCCCAGAACCCAGGAACCTGTGGGAAGCTTCAGTGGAAACTTTAGTCTAGATGAAAACAACCACTGGCCCATAGGAAGGTGAGCTGGGGTGCAGTCCCATTCACCAGGAGAAGGGGGAGAAATTGGTTCCAGCTAGCTCATCCTTCAGGTAACCCAGAGTGAGTGCCCTGTGTTATTTCTCGACAGTTTTGCACCTTGCACCTAAGATGACAAAATAACGCCAGAATGGAGTAAACTGGTTTAGGATGGTTTCAGGCCACTTTATGTAGGATCATTTTAAATTAGGCAGCTGAGGCGTCACAATAACAAAAGGCAATTGTTAGGGACTCAATGAGTTTAAATAGTGGTAAGATGCAAATCAAGAAAATGGCTGTATATTAATGAAGAAGTGATGCTATATTTAGATTATGACAAAAATGTAGTTGATTTCTGATTCCTTCAACAAATAAAGAACTTGGAAACAAAAATGAGAATGGGTAAATTTAAGAGACATTACAACCAAAAGCAATGAATACTTCTTTTTGGATCCTAATTCAAACCAACTGTTTTTTAAAAACCTGTCTATCTACCCATGTATATGAAAACCAGGGAGATGGGAACATTGAGTACATATTTGAGGAGATTAAGAATTATTGCTAATATTTTGGGGCTTCCCTGGTGGCACAGTTAAGAATCTGCCTGCCAATGCGGGGGACACGGATTTGAGCCCTGGTCCAGGAAGATCCCACATGCCGCAGAGCAACTAAGCCTGTGCGCCACAACTACTGAGCCTGCGCTCTAGGGCCCGAGAGCCACAACTACTGAAGCCCACGCACCTAGAGCCCATGCTCCGCAACAAGAGAAGCCACCGCAATGAGAAGCCTGCGCACCGCAGCAAGGAGTAGCCCCGGCTCGCCGCAACTAGAGAAAGCTCACATGCAGGAACAAAGACTCAATGCAGCCAAAAATAAATAAACAAATAAATAAATAAGTAAATAAATTTAAAAAAAGAATTATTGCTAATGTTTAAAATTGTGACGATATTTAGTTATGTGTTTTAGAAGTCTTTTTTTATAAGAGTATTGTCTAGGGATACATTAATAATATTTGCAAGATGCAATGATGTCTGGAATTTCTTCAGAATAATTCAGTGTGTGGGTGGGGTGTGGAAATTAGGGTGGGAGTAGATCTGAAGCAAGACTGATTCTAAGTTGCTAACTGTTGATGCTAGGTGATGTAGGCTGGTTCATTACACCATCTTTCTCTATTTTTAAATATATTTTTATAGTAATTTTTTAAAAAGAAAAAATATTAATTCCCTTAGAAAACCCTATGTGGATGCCTTGAGTAAAGAGACATTTAATTAGTTTGGCTTCCTTACTCTCTTAGCTGATGATGGCTGCCTGTACACTGTCTCGTCCAGACCCCACGACCCATCTGCCCACCAGGCAGGGTTCCCAGAGCATCCTACTGCCATGTGCTCTTGAGGAGGCCCCATGTCAGCTCTGCCCAGTTGTTCACAGCAATGGTCTCTTCCTAAATTGTTTTCCTACTTCGGATCCAGACTTTGTCCCTCTCTCCCACATCTATTTTCACCAGTCTTGCCAACACTGAATTCCGTCTCTTTTCTTCCCAGAATATTCTGAAAGCATAAATCTGAACATGTTACTCTCTTCCTTGAAGCTTTCCGTTAGGTCCCAGATTTCTGAAGAATAAAGCGCAACCCCTTGGCATGAACAGGGCTGGAGCCTCTGTCTTTCACTATCCTTTCCCATCCCAATCCAATCTAATTCTCTCCCCACTGAACGACCTGTGGTCCATTTAAAAACACTTTGTTCACACCTTTAACCTTGCACATGTTACTCCCTGGAAGCAGACGTCCTTCCTCCCCTGGAGAATTTCTATTCTTCCTTTAAAACTTGGCTCAGATGTCTTATATCTCTGGAAGCCTTCCTGGCTCCTCAGCTGAGACTAGAGACCTTTCCTATGAGATCCTACAGCTCCTGTGTATCTTTTTAGTGTTTCTCAACTTCTTTTAAAAAAAACTATTGCCTCCTCTCCTCCCATCAAGGAGAAAAATTAAATTTAAATTCTCCCTAATGAGAGAAATTAAATACGAGGGAATAAGAGTCAGTCGGGTAGGGTTGAGCTTTGGAAGGTCACAAACTATTGTAACGTAATACCTAAGATTCTTTGCTCCCTGAGAACCAAATTTTATTTTTTTTAATTGAAGTGGAGTTGATTTATAAGGTTGTGTTAGTTTCAGGTGTACAGCAAAGTGATTCAGTTATACATACATATGTATCTATATTTTTCAGATTCTTTTTCCTTATATACGTGTGAACCAATTTTTGCCCCCATCTGGAATGCATGGTCTAGTTTATATGCTTTTTGCTCTATGTGCCTCCTTAATTAGAACAGGATCACCTTGAAAATTACGATTTTTTATATTCACATGCCCAGAGCCTAGAACTATGCCTGGCACCAAGGAGACTCCAGTAAATGCCTAAACAAATGAGCGAAAGGACAAATGCCCGTTAGCAGGCAGTCACTGGTTCCTAGCTTTGTGAGTCACCCCTCCAGCTACTCCAAGGCCTAGATTCCTTCTCCAAGGTGATGCAGACCCAATCAGGCTCATTCAAAGAGTGAGAATAAAGCCTGGGCTGCCTGAGTTAGCTGCAGGCTGCACTTCCAAATCCATCTGCCTTCTCGGGCTTCGGCCCAACTGGCAGCTGTAAGGCCCTGCAGCTTGGGAGGAAGGTGATAACTGCCATTTACGCTCAGACCATTTTGGAGGTGGAAGCACTCCAAGACGCTCTCTCCTTGAGGCTGGTCCAGCTTAGAAAGGAGCAACTGGAGTTGAACCAGAACAGAAACTTTCTGAGAAGGAAGAATGCAGGATCACCAGGAAGTTGCAAAGTGAGCCTAAACAGATCTTAATGATATTATAAACAGCTTCTATATCACAACAGAAGGTTTACCACTATTAGCAGAAGAGGTGAAAGAGGGCCAGCCAACTTGTTTGTTCTGCTCAGCTCTAGTTAAGGAAATTAATGGGATCACGGAACAGATGCAAAATTGCAGCATTACTCATCTGCAGTGTTATTTTCAAGCTTCTTTTTTTTTTTTTTTTTTTCTCGGTATGCGGGCCTCTCACTGTTGTGGCCTCTCCCATTGCGGAGCACAGGCTCCGGACGCGCAGGCTCAGCGGCCATGGCTCACGGGCCCAGCCGCTCCGCGGCACATGGGATCTTCCCGGACCAGGGCACGAACCCATGTCCCCCACATCAGCAGGCGGTCTCTCAACCACTGCGCCACCAGGGAAGCTCGTTTTCACGCTTCTTGAGTGCTGCCTATTTAACAAAATGAACGCTATCTGGCTTGAATTCATAATGGCAGCTGGATTTGGGAGGCTTGGATTTGGGAGAGGGTCTTTGGAATGCATAAATGTACAGGTCAATCAAAGTTCACTTCAACTAAAAGTGATGGAATTCATTTCACAGAGTATGGCTACATTTCTTGGAGGTGGACAGACCTGAGAAAATGAACCATTTAGAACAATACTCTCTACAACTGCCTTATTGTTGTGCCAGTAAGGCCAACCTTACTGGCCTTACCAAAGTCATGTTCCAAGGAGTTGTTGAGTGTTTAAGAGTAGAATTTGAATTTCCTTATGTAAGTGATCATTTATAAGTCTCCAAATTAGGTTGCCTTGTGACAGTGTTTCTTCAAGTGTAGTTCTGGGATGAGAAATTTTAGCAGTATCTGAGAACTTGTTAGAAATACCAATTCTCAGCTCTATCCCAGACCCGTAGGTATCTGAAACTCTGGAGGAAGAGCCCAGTCACCAGTGTTTTAACAAGCCCTCTCGGTGATTGTGATGCTGACTTGAGTTTGAAAATCATTACTACTTTGAGATAAAGCAGAAAAAAAGGAAGAGTACTTTAAAAAAAAAATCTATCAGAGTTTCTTCTTGCAGCCAGCCCCTTGCCAAAACAACCCGTACCACTGTTCTTCGCATAGCCAGGATCATTCTTGGTTGCTTTGATGGGGCATTTCTGCTACTTCAGCCTAGATTTGAGGGGAAAAAAAAGCTGCTGCAAATTACTTAGCCGGCTTAACACTGATGAAGTGAAAAAAAAAAAAAAAAAAAAAAAGATGAAAGCCCAAATCTTTGAAGGGCAGATGATTTAACTGGTACTAATAAGGCTATATTTGCATAAGACTCTATTTGAAATTGTGAAAAGGTAATTTGCTTCAGATGGGACAAGTTGCAGCCTGGAAATGTTTCTCAACGCAGATTAAAGCTGGTGAAGGGAAAATACTGAATGTTTAGTCTCTACAACCATGCTACGTATTAGAAGTGAGGTGCTCTAAATCAAGAGAGAGGCCATTAGCGTCTGTATATTTGACTGGCACAAAGACAGTGATACAAAGCGGGCCCTTAGAAATTATTTGGGACAGATTTGGAAGCTTCCATGTATTTCTTCCCACAATTCCCCCAAATTCTCTCCTTTGCTTCAGGGTTCTTTCTCAGGTCTCCAAACTCTCCCCTCTTCAGCTACGTTGGCTCTAGATGCAGTCAAGGCAATAGATCTTATTTGCGTCCCTGAGGGCCTGGGGATTAGGTAACAGCCATGGTTCTAGAGGCTTGGACCCAGACAAGCACGGATTGGCTGTACTCGATTTATGTTCCCATGGTAATGAAAGATGACAGATGTAAAAGCTCCTCTAGAGAGAATGGCCACTGAATATGGGGGGTGGGGGTTTCCCTACA
>NW_006772326.1:2140663-2167988 GCF_000442215.2 Lipotes vexillifer
CGGCATGTGGGATCTTCCCGGACCGGGGCACGAACCCGTGTCCCCTGCATCGGCAGGTGGACTCTCAACCACTGCGCCACCAGGGAAGCCCTAAAATTAATTTAAAAAGCATCCTAATAATGGCTGTTGATAGTCTGCATTCACTGGGCCTTACTTGGTGCCATTGATTATCGCTGAGTGCTTAAATATCAATATATTGCCTCCTTTGATCCTTAAAACTGCCACGTTCAGGACGCGTTCAGTGGACATTGCGGATGAGGGCACTGATGCCCAGAGGAGTTAATTTTCCAAAGTTTCCCAGCTTGTCAGTCGTGAAGTCAGCCTAGTGTTCTTAGTCATTTTATTTTACTGCTTCCCCCAGCCAGCGTTGGAAACAGAGTTAATGCAGACTCTCTTGAATGCCTCTTCATTACTTCAGTAAGTGACTGCAACCAGTGGTCACAGACCAAATACCCTGGCCTCTTTCCCCTGCTTTTCGTCTTTTAATGGCTCCTCATTGGCTTCTGGGGTAGAGTTCAAATTTTTTAACATAGTTAGAAGGACCATAATGATCTGGCTTCAGTGCATCCATCTATTCACCCACTACTGAGTCCTTACACAAACTTTTTGCTTCAGCTGTATCTGCTACTAGGATGTGCCGCTCTCTCTGACTTCCTTTGGCTCATACTTTTCCTCTGGTTAATTTTAACAACGCCTCCCAAATACTTTCAAGACCAAGGTTGTTAGAAGCATTTCCTTGAGCTCCCCCGTCTCAAATGGGTGCCTTCACGTTCTCTTAACGTTTTGTGCACACACCTAGAACATTCATAATACTGTTGATTATTTTCTTCCGTTTCTCCTATAACATGGTGACTGATTTAAGGGCAGAGATTGTGTGTCCTTTTTAATCTAAGAACTGGCAGTCCCTAGTACCTTCCAGACACTAAATAAATGCTGATGGCATGACTGAATGAAAAACAAAGACTTTAACAACGTTTGAGAATAGTTCTACCATCTCCTTTAAAGTACAAGGCAGAGCAATAAAATTATTGTAGCTAGAAGACAGGCTTACATTTTGAAGCAACATCTGTTAAACTCAACTGCAGTATTACTAGCTTAGGAAACCAAGTTATATCAAGTATGGTTATAAACTTTCTGTAACTGATCAGAGAACCAAGGATGGAGAGGAGCAGACACTTAAGGAAAGAACTGGAAGACTCCTGAAGTCTACTGGTACAGAAAGTCCAATATTAGTATAAGCGATATTTTAGGGAGTGAAGCATATATACCAAGTATTACCATTCTAAAATACAGAGACAAAGGATGGCAACAATTTAAACCACCAGCTTAATCTCAGATTAAGCAAGGTATCAAACTTCCAAAATCAGTGACTGTTGTCATGAATAATGCTTATTTCCCACTCATTTATATCTCGACCAAGGATCAGAACTAATGCGGGGAAAGGCGTTTCAGGATGCAATAATAATAAAAATAGTTCCCAGTTACTGACTGTGCCAGGAAATCTCTCTCTCAACAAGCTACAACAGCTCCCCGAGGTGGGTATTATTTTGTGCACATTACTGAAAATGGTACTGAATCTCAGGCAGGTTAAGTAACTTGCCCAAACTGACACAGCTCAAATGTGGTAGAGCTGGATTTAAAAGTGTGTGCTCGGGCTTCCCTGGTGGCGCAGTGGTTGAGAGTCCGCCTGCCGATGCAGGGGATACGGGTTCGTGCCCCGGTCTGGGAAGATCCCACATGCCGTGGAGCGGCTGGGCCCGTGAGCCATGGCCGCTGAGCCTGCTCGTCCGGAGCCTGTGCTCCACGATGGGAGAGGCCACAACAGTGAGAGGCCCACATACCGCAAAAAAAAAAAAAAAAAAAAAAAAAGTGTGTGCTCTTTATGTCTACATAGTTGGCCTTGAACTAGTCTATATCCAGGTTTTACATTTTGAATAATCCCTCCCCTTGCTTTGCTCTGAATAAAAAAGGATTCAGTTACTCAAATTATACTTATATTCTCTTGGGGGAAGAGGATACAGAAACACTCAAATTCTTCCAAATCGATGATCAGATGATAATTTTCAAATAATGGTCTGTTATAAAAATGTGTCTAAGTGGGTGTATATTTTAGTATGACAACTTGAGAAAATCTGGTTTGGGTAAATATGTCTCTTGCACCTATATTTACAGTCTTATTTTGTGTAGGTGCATGGTTTTCAATGGAAGGATTTAGGATTTTAAAAATTGGACCTCTTAAAATTAGAAAAAAAACCCCTAACAAGCATGATCATTACCATAGTATTAGGCATAGGGATTGTAGGGGGAAGGGTCTAAAGGGGAAAAATGAGCCAAAGGAAGGAAGCAACTGAAAGTAAGATCTGGCTCTCCAAGCGCTCAGCTGTTGTTTCTGAAACTCCCCTCAGTGTGTCTGAACAGCCTGGCTTTGGAACTGGGAACATCGCCAACCACAAGCACCATACATATTCATCTCTGGCTTGGCTTCTTCACTCTGCAAGGAAAGTAACTGAGATCTGCTTAGCTTGGCAAATCATGCAAAATGGGTTTCTCCACAGAGCTTTGCCTCTTTACTAGAACAGAACCCAGTCCGACACTGGAGGCTTTATCCTTCTTTTAAAATAAATCCCCCAAAGAAAATGCCATTGAGGCATGCTTGTTAGGAGAGAAATGCAAGTGTTGGTGTGGAAAATCAGTTGCTTGGGAAATAACTAGTAGAAATCTATGCATATTTTTAAACGTTCATTATAAAGTATACTTGGATATAATCATCTTTACCAGCTGTACTGATGGATGTAACTACCAACTTGTTTTGACTTTGAATAGGAATCATAAACACAAGGCTTGATATGACCACAAACTCTGGATCTAGAGGATTAGATTCCAGGAGATTCCAGGACATTGACAACTGCTCATTATTGGTTGGGATGAAACTATATTCAGTAGAAACTCTCTTAATCAATCTCCCTTTAACCAATTTACTGGATTAATTGTGACTCTCCATCCTCTTTGTAAAATATACTGACCAATGCCATTGAATGTTCCAGAATAATAGGTTTCCCTCTGTAGTACCCTGTGTACCTCTGTTCCTGCTACCAGTTGAGTCAAAAGCTTAAAAGTTTAGAGTCAATTATGATTATTCCCAATCCTGTTTATGCCAGTTGTACTTGTTATTGTAACTATGTAATTTAATGAATCTTACATAACCTATGAAATATGAGTATATTGGATCTATGAAAAAATCAAATGCTTTGGAAAGATTCAATAAGGGGGATTATTAGGCAAAAAATCAACAGTTAATTACATAGAGGAAAAACTTGAAAACATTGGGGAAATAAAAATCTAGATGGAGTAAGCATTCAGATTGCTTTAAATTATTTAAATTCTCACTGCATTAAAGCAAAACAACACACAAAAAACAAACCTGGAAATCATAAACTGTATATTATGGGTATGACTTAGGCAAACAAGTCAAAAGACTTGTAATTACAATCAGCAGAAAGTGTTGGCTTCACCCATAAGATTGGTAAATTTTTAAGTTAAATGTTAATGTTATAGATATATGTCACTTTCTATAAATCCCCACATTAGTTGACTCTTTCAATTCATGAACTTTTTTCAGTTAGCTTGGGTTCTTATCAAACCCAAGGGCGTCTGCTGTGGGGCTACTCAGATTGCTGGGCCTTGGCCCACAGCAGCATCATGATGAAGTTTGTTAGAAATGACAGTCTCAGGCCCCACCTAGGGTGAGCGCTCAGGAACTGTGTTTTTTTTTTTTTTGGGGGTACGTGGGCCTCTCACTGTTGTGGCCTCTCCCGTTGCGGAGCACAGGCTCCGGACGCGCAGGCTCAGCGGCCATGGCTCACGGGCCCAGCCGCTCCGCGGCATGTGGGATCTTCCGGGACCAGGGCACGAACCCGTGTCCCCTGCATGGGCAGGCGGACTCTCAACCACTGCGCCACCAGGGAAGCCCTGGAACTGTGTTTTAACGAGCTCTTCAGGTGATTCTGAGGCCTTCTCAAGTTTGAGAGGCACTGCTCTCCTGTATTCGCACATTACCGGAAGCACTAACAATGGATATAGCCCTTTTAGAAAGCAACATGGTACAAGACTCATCAGAAATCATAAGAATTCCCTTTTTATTTTGACTCAGTCACCCTACTTTTAGGAATATTTCCTAAGGAAATAATTCAAAAGAAAATAAGTTGAAGAAAGATATCCACGCATAAAAATATCGGTTATTGTGCCACCTACAGTAATAAAACAACTGGGAGCAATCTAAGTAAGAAAAAAAGAATGGTAAATACGTTAAGGGCAGTAAATTAAAATGATAGCTATTAAGGGTTTGTAAAATGGTAACATGTTTATAAAGCTAAGGAAAAAAGAGAACACGCACTGTAGTTATAATTACGTAATATAATATCAACTGGAAAATGACCAGTTCTATTGTATTAGGGTGGTATCAGGTGATGATTTAGTTTTCATCTTTAAACTTACTTTAATATAGCTATAATGTTTATATAATGAAAATATCTTAATTACATCATTTAAAAGCACCATTATTTAAAATTCATACTACACTCTCAAGGCCCAATTTAAAGACCCTCTTAACTACAAAAAAACACTGCTGCAATGTCACTAGCCAGCTGCTGTAGGTAAAACACCAAGATCTAATATCTTTGGTGACAGACGGGCAGTTAGAGAAATCAGTCTTAACTAAGGAGGTTATCCATACCTGAATTATCTTCATCTTTGCGGATTTTCAGCTTTACCAGGTCTTCACACTGCTGAAGGATCTGAACTGCATCTTCCATGGAACAGTTGTCCAGCCTGATGTTATCTATGGCAAGTAATTTATCCCCAAGTTCCAGGGTTCCCGTTCTGATAGTAAAGGCATAGCGAATGCATGATTAATGATGAGCACTTAACCAGGCCATTTAAGAGGCATTTAGCACAAAGCAGCATTATGGTAGTCTTTAGAAGAAATAAGATTCTTCAACTTTTAAAACTGCATTTTATTGACAAATCCCCTTTTTCCAGTCTTAATCTGGATGGCTGCCGTGACATTAAATTGCAGAGTATTAAAAAATATTTTTCTTCTGCTTTCTTCAATTAGACCAGGACAACCATGTAAGCGTCACTCAGGAATTCTAAGGTTTCCAGGAAAGGGGGTAATGGGCCCAGGTTTACACAGCCCGGGTGTCCTTATACTTCTCCAGATTGTTGCACCACTTTTGGTCCTTGGCAGTCCAGATACTAGGAGAGGACACAGGGAGTGAGGCGAGTCAAGGTGGGATGGACTTAGGGGAGGTCTGAGTCCTGGTGTCTCTGCTATTTCCACCTGCACTGGGGAACTCACTACGGCTGCAGTAGGGCGAAAAGGTGAATTGGATGCTATCTGGAAGGTGGCCATTGAGAGCCTAATACTGGTTATGGACTGCTTCAGGTCTTGAAAGTTTTTAAAGGTCCATCATGAAATGAGAAAAACAACGAGAAGGCATATGTGCTTGCAGGTGCTTCTGTATGTGTATGCACACATATCTGTAAGGAAGGTTATGTTTTGGGAAGAACCATCCTTTATGCATTATGTCTGTGACTGAGATTGCTAATTGCTTCCCAGAATCCATTCTCCCTTCCTTGTTCTGGGTCATCCCCTAAAGATAGACACCGCAGACTCTCTCTGCACCACCCCACCTCCCTTCTATGGCTGGAGAAGCTGGAGAGGACGGCAGAGCTGTTTCTCCAGCCCTGCGTTGCCTGTCTACCTCCCAACTGCTGTATGAGAGACAAACTTCTGGCTTGTTGGATCCACTCCGTTTATGTCTCCTTGTCACAGTATCTGAGCCTATACCTATATACCTAAGTTCATACAATGTCCTTCCTACTTTTTGAGTGTTAAAATATTTCTTTAATGAAATAACTGTGATAACAGATGGGATTTTTAAAGTTCTTAACTGGAAAATAAAAAGAAAGTTAACAGTCTTACATCAATATTCCTAATCACTTAAAAATATTTTTGATCTGTGAAATTGAAAGTTTGAGGCTCCCTGATTTTTGTGGTCTATGAACCAAATAGGATACATAAACACTGTTTAAGGCTCAAGGACCTGGCTTGACTAGGGAGGACATCCTGGCATCTAGCAAAACTCTCCCCTAAGCTATTATCTCCATGTGGGGTGACTCTCATCAATGGGGCCACTTTCAGTTTTTTAGCGGGAAAAATGAAGGATGGAAGATGATCAGGGAAGGAGAGGCTATATTGGACTCATGAATGACCCTAAAAAACATTTTCATGTGATTGTTGTCTGCATTGGGTGCAGAAATAAACTTACACCGGGGGAGAGCTCTACATAGCCATCGACATTAGGGATGTCAAATATAATTGATTAATCGTGGCTGCCTGGAAAATATTGAGAATACCATGACCTATTAGCAAGGTTGTCTTGGGTGTGGAAGAGGTCGTTTCTGCTGTAATTAAGAAATACCTTGGGATGAATCAGTAAATCCATCTTTCTTACCTGTGTGCCACACTGCCTTTCTTGATATCTGATATGACCAGGGGGTCTCCTGGTTTTCTACTGGATGGTGCTGTAATAATGAAGATAGGATAGTCACATCTTTATATCCACGATTCACCCACTACTGTACAGGTCTCACTGTATAGCAACCATTAATGCAAGTACAGTTTGTACACAAAGCAAAGAGAATCAGCAAATGAATTTAAAAATGCGCATATTACCTCTTCTTGATAATAAAAATATGTTTGTGTTAAAGTACTCGAAAACTAAAGCAAAGTTATTTTAAATCTGCAATTGGAGAAAGCAACTGAAAAGCTGCCCATCTGGATTAAATCTATTTCAATCTGTGATTCTCAAGAGAGGGAGGTGAAGAGTGAATAGTCCAACAGAAAAGAGTATTAAAAGCAATTAGGGGCTCCCCTTAGTGGTACTTACATGTGATCCCTTCTCCTACCCATTCTTTCACTCCTTACCAGTGAGGAGACACCACTCTTCACGGGATCCTGCCACATTACTCAAGTGTACTGGGTGGGAAAGTGGATGAGAATCGCTAATGTAAAGTTTTTTTTTTTCCCCAGAAGGATATCTTTTGCTAGATAGACTGCAAATATTAAATTTTTGCTCACAAATTCATACCTAGAATGCTCTGAAATGTTCAGAAATCTGACTGATGCTATTTATTTATATTTATATATATTCATATTTAAACATGTACATGTAACTTTTATTGAGTTTGTAGATAAATCTATTAACCTGCACAGTGGTCAGTTGGGGCTTTATAAATTTTCTTAGGAATATTTCCCTTTGGTGGTAATGAAATAATAATAATGAAAAGCCGTTAGGAATGAGTCTACTTAGACTTAATCCTCAAAATGAACTATAGTCCATATTTAAGTACAAAAATATCATCTTGACCTAGAAAGTTTACATTTAATTTAGGAGTTCGATAATTAAAATGAACATACCAACATTTATAAACAACAATTTGCCTACAATAGGAGATGTTTTACCAACCTGAAGCCTGGAGTGATTTCTTTCTTAGGATCATTAAAAGGCGGCTAATGTAAGATTTTATTATAAACAGTCTGATCACCCCATAATAATCATAGAACCATATCATATCCCATAATCCCATTTGAATCCCAGGAAAATGTTTATGCACAAGAACAGATGGTTTCATATCGCAACACATCGTTGAAAGAAAAAGCAAACACATATACCAATACCTTACCCACCGAGTTAGTCCACAGTAAATGTTAATGGGACTTCATCCAATCACTATTCTTAGCTTCTAGCAAAGAATGCAATACATTCTATTTACTACAATTAATTCATAATTTAAACCTCCACTCAATGATTTGGTATAATTCTACTACAGAAATATAAACATCCAGCGGTTTTACTCATATTACATTTCAGAACAGCAAACTGTTCTGGGCACAGGGCACAAAAACAAAAAGTTTGTTATGACCAGCAAATACAACTTTCCTAGCAGCTGCCAATAACTTTACACGAATATTTTTCCAAGCTTTAGTGACCATCACAGAGCACTCAATGTTTCCCTTGGTTTTTAAAAAAATTCATTTTCCATTGAAATGGACTAAAACAAAACAGTATAGGCAACGAAATGCATCAAACCCATCTCTGTCATCCTTCTAACAGAGGAAAATAACAGTGTGACCTCTGGACAAACCCACACAGCTTTGCAGAGGGGTGTGAAACTTCTAATGGTCTACAGACATGTATGGTGCCCATTTCATGTTTACTACATTCTTCTCTTTCTCCTTTAATCAAGTCCATACTTGAGGTTTGAAAGGTTCATCAGGGTGGATGCCCACTGGAGTGATGAAGCTGAGCACAGAAGTTGAGCTCCTGACACTATCACTACCATGCTTACCAGGCACATTAAATGTGGCCATGCCTTTGGGGCTTCGAGGGCTCAGTCATGGTTTGCACACCCTGGCACCATGTTTTATTTTTTCTTTTTAAAAATTTTTTTATTGAAGTATAGTTGAGTTACAATGTTATGTTAATTTATGCTGTACAGCAAAGTGACTCAGTTATACATATATATACATTCTTTCTTTATATTCTTTTCCATTATGGATTATCATAGGATATTGAATATAGTTCTCTGAGCTATACAGTAGGAACTTGGGGCTGTTTATCCATTCTATATACAATAGTTTACATCTGCTAACCCCAACTTCCCAATCCATCCCTCCCCTACTCCCCTTCCCCTTGACAACCACAAGTCTGTTCTCTATATCTGAGTCTGTTTCTGTTTCATAAATAAGTGCATTTGTGTCATATTTTAGATTCCACACGTAAGTGATATTGTATGTTATTTGTCTTTCTCTTTCTGACTTACTTCATTTAGTATGATAATCTCTAGGTCCAACCATGTTGCTGCAAATGGCATTATTTCATTATTTTTTATGGCCGAGTAGTATTTCATTGTATATATGTACCACATCTTTTTTATTCATTCATTTGTCGATGGACATTTAGATTGTTTCCATATCTTGGCTATTGTGAATAGACCTAGCACCATGGTTTTTTTTTTTTTGAGCCTATATTATTTATTTATTTATTTATTTTTAAACATCTTTATTGGAGTATAATTGCTTTACAATAGTGTGTTAGTTTCTGCTGTATAACAAAGTGAATCAGCTATACATATACATATATCCCCATATCTCCTCCCTCTTGCATCTCCCTCCCACCCTCCCTATCCCAACCCTCTAGGTGGACACAAAGCACCAAGCTGATCTCCCTGTGCTATGTGGCTGCTTCCCACTAGCTATCTATTTTACATTTGGTAGTGTATATATGTCCATGTCACTCTCTCGCTTTGTCCCAGCTTACCCTTCCCCCTCCCCGTGTCCTCAAGTCCATTCTCTACGTTCACATCTTTATTCCTGTCCTGCCCCTAGGCTCTTGAGAACCCTTTTTTTTTTTTTTTTTAGATTCCATATATATGTGTTGGCATACGGTATTTATTTTTCTCTTTCTGACTTACTTCACTCTGTATGACAGGCTCTAGGTCCATCCATCTCACTACAAATAACTCAATTTCGTTTCTTTTTATGGCTGAGTAATGTTCCACTGTATATATGTGCCACATCTTCTTTATCCATTCATTGGTCGATGGACACTTAGGTTAGCACCATGTTTTGATTCTTCTCTGAGGAAGGTACAAACCAAGCATGCTTTGCTTGACTTGTAGTGCTTTAAAAAATTAGTTGCCTACATTTAAAAAGAGTAGATTTCATACTGATGTTCAGCTTCTTTTAAAAAATTAGAGAGGCAATATGGTATAGTGATGAAGAGGCAAGATTTGGCAGCCAGAATTGCTTGGGTTCCAAATCCTGCCTCTTCCACCTATAAGCCGCGTATGCCTGAGCACATAGTGTTGAGACACCTTAGTTTCCTGGTCTGTGAAACAGTGATAAAGAACAACAGTGCTGATCTCATACAGTTTTTGTTGTAAGGACTGAATTTTTCTATGTAAAGTGACTGGAGCAGTGTGCATATGACACACTACATAAGTGTTTATTATGATGATTATCCAGCAACATTGGACTCACTTTCCCACTCTCTCTTTCAGATGGAGCCTTCCGTCTCTAATTTGCCACTGTCCTCATTGGAAGGATCTCACTTCCTGACTTGCCTCACCAACGAGGGCTTTGTGACCCTTTGAGTGAGAATACATTAGCACTCGCTCAGTGCTTTGAATTTGCTTGGAGTTCTCCATTGAACAATTTGGTGAAATCCATTGAAGTGAAGTTCACAGAGTCATCCATCGAACACATACTCATTGAACAGCAACTATGAGCTAGGCACGTCTGCTCTGGGCACTGGCCATGAAATCCTGGAGAAAAGCTGGATAAAAAGGGGAGATGGGGGGACTTCCCTGGTGGTCCAGTGGCTAAGACTCCACACTCCCAGTGCAGGGGGCCCGGGTTCGATCCCTGGTCAGGGAACTAGATCCCACATGCTGCAACTAAGAGTTTGCATACCGCAACTAAAAAAAGAAAAAATCTCGCATGCTGCCTCTTTCTACTATGAAAGATGAGAAGTCAGTTCTCTTCCGCCTCTACATCACCACCATATTCAGACACAGTTCTTGTTCCCTCATTCTTCCAATACAGTTTTGTCATTTTTTGTAAAATCGATATTTAGCATTTACTTTAGTATGACTGCAAACAGTATTAGAAGACAAGCCATGTTGCATGGCATGATTACCTGCCTTTTCTACAGGATATATTTTCTGTTGTCTTGATGTCTTTGTTGGCTTAATTTTCTTGTGTTTACCATGAATTCAACTCCTCAGATTTGTAATCTCTCAACATGTTATATCATATCAAGAATTCTATTAGAGGTTTCCAACCCATCTGGAATGTTTGCTTTCTAGGGTTACTACACAGACCTTGGGAATCTCCTTCCCACAGACCCTGGGAACCCAGAGTTTCTTTTCATTCCTGTTAAATTAATTAAAGAAGGAGGCCATTAGACTGAGGTGGCTCTAATGCTGTGGTAGCCCAAGGAAGCCAACCAAAATCTAAGCTTTTACAAGGTTATGAGATCAAAATACTAAGGACAACCAGTCACAAACAGCCAACTAGGCTTTAAGTTACAGCGAGTTAAATAATTTCCTTTCTTTGCCTCTGCTCTTCCTATATCTGTCTTTCCCCAGACTCCTGTTGGGGGAGCATCCCTAACTACTTTTGGTTTGGTGCTGCCAGATTTGAATCAAGTTTTTTGCTCAAATAAACTCTTAAAATGTTTAGTATGCCTCGGTTTACCTTTTAACACTCTCTCTTGCATCCTGAATCCGATTCTCCCTCTTTCCGGCTTTGCCCTCTTTTGGTGGTTGGTGCACGTTCTCCGACAGCTTCCTGAGGAAGAGTGCACGGGAGGACAGTATTCTGAATTCTTGCATATTTTTGTCTTTTTTTTTTACTTTTCCACCTTTGCTATAGATGGAGAATTCTAGGCTGGAAATTTCTCTTCCCTCAGAATTTTGAAGGCACTCTTCCGTCGGTTTCTGGATTCCAGAACTGCTATTTGTTGAGAAGCCTGACGCCATTCTGATTACTCAGTTACTATCTGTGTTCTGATACACTGTGTGAAAACTGCCCACCCCCGCTGGAAGCCTGTAGGATTGTCTTTTTTCTCCCAGTTTTCAAATCTCATGACGATATGCCTTGGTGTGGGTCTGCTTTCATCCACAGCTCATGGGCCTATACATCTGGAAACTTATATCCATCAATTCTAGGAAATTTATGAAAATATATCCTTGATGCTTTTCTCTCCTCTTTCTTTTTGTAACGTCTATTATTTGGATATTGTGTTATTTGGACTCGTCTAATTTTCCTATTTAGCCTCGATTCTTCATTTATTTATTTGTTGTTTTGTCCTAATTTCTAGAAGTCTTCCTCAACATTTTTTCCAGTATTTCTGTTGAACTCCTTCATTTCTGCCATATTCTTACTTTTCAAGAGCTCTTTGTTTCCCTCTGGAGGCTACTGTGTAATAGTATTCAGGGCCTCCCACCCAGGGATACAAATGATGTTAATGATCTTTTTTTTTTTTTTCTTTTTAAAGTTTTCTTCCTCCTGCATATGGCTATTTCTGTTTTTTCCTTTGTTCTTGGTGACAGTCTTGCATCTTAGATTCTTTCCTCCAAGTGCCTGTGTTTTTCTTAGCTGTCTGTTCACATCAAAGATGGCTCTGCAAAGTAGCTGTTTGAAAGCTTGGTGCCCCTGAGTGGGGCTCCTGGATTACGGTCGTCACTGTATAGTTCGGGCCAGACTGCTTCTTTGGGTCAGATGGCACTGATTCTTCCTCCAGCTCGGAGGGGATTAAGCCTGGATACCGGGCTTCTTTGAGTTTCTGTGAAAAGACCAGCAGCCTCCTCCCGGACCGGGGCGCGAACCCGTGTCCCCTGCATCGGCGGGCGGACTCTCAACCACTGCGCCACCAGGGAAGTCCTCTCCCATCACTCTTGCTTCCAGAAGTTCCTGATTCCACCTCTCTGACTTGCTGGGAGTTTAGGATGCAAATCAGGCTCACTGTCAGCTTTTCACTCTGCTTCTTTAAATTAGTCTTTCTCCATCTTCTTTGCCACCTTCCAAATTTGGTTGCCGTTATCTATTTTTCTTTTTCTCTTCTCCTTATGAGTTTCTGCCTCCTGAAAAATCATATACTGTCATTTTAAAATGGGGGTTTGGGGCAGGAGCAGGGCTAAATGCGTGTTTTCAAGCTAGCATCTTTTGACTCACGAAGCTTTAAAATCACTGGTCGTCTGTCACTGTCAGAAACTGGATCTCACAGTGAATTTGGATTCTTTTCTTCTCAAACAGTTGTTGGAAGAGGTAGAAAATGACAGTCCCTATCTTTTGTTTAAAACACTTTTTCTGTATCTGAAGACAGGTGAAATCTTCTGTAGTGTGAAGCTAATTAAATGTGAATCATTCCAGGAACATTCTATAATGTCTAGCTGTTCATGGAACTTGCTCTGCTAGTCAAGGTACTTTGCTCAAAGGGCCTGATAAACTGTCCAAACTACACTGGAGAAGCACACACACACACACACACACACACACACACACACTCACTCACTCACACAATCATTCAGTTTTACTTTCATTGTAACCATATAAATATGTGCGTGTGTGTGTACACACACACACACACACACACACACACACACACATACTACCTGGCAAGTAAAACTGGTTATTTGATTTGAAATGGACCAGTGAGTAGAGTTTTTATTGCAAAGTTGGCAAAAAACCATGAACCTTTCTCTTCTAAATACGTTTAAGACTTAAGGCGAAAATGACAGATTTGTTCTTCTTGTTATAAAGAATGCTTTATGATTTTACAAAAAACAAAGCAAGCCTTTGTTCCTAAGACAATTCAGTCACAACTAAAAAGGAAAGCCAACAAATTAACTGCACTCACAAAATGCTGTCTTTTGCTTTTCTACTACAGGATCTGGGAAGATTCATCAATCAGATGGTGACAGGGATGAGTGTTAACATGAACACAGCCAGTGTTAAGTCAGACAGAAAGGGTTTGAATTCCTGCATGGCCTTTTATTAGCTCTGGGTCTTTGGGCAGCTTATCCAGCTGTCTAAAATGGGCACAGATGTTATAGGGCCACTTTCAGGATTAAATGAGAAAACACATATAAACTGTTTAGTGCCATGCACGGTACAAAGTAGATAAAACTCCCTTGTAATAAAACCTCAAAAGAAAACTTCGATACCAAAAGATCTTTACTGACAACTACACATTGCAGAAACAACCACAGTTCTGTGACTTGAAAGGCAGGTGAGCTGCATTGGAGGGTATGGGCTCTGGTTTCTGATTGGCTGAGGTGTCAGACCTTCAAGATGCTGCTTCTTGTCCCAGACTGCATCCTTCTGCTAGGCTGTTCTACTTTATTTGCTATAATAAATTACTCCGTATCATAGCAATAAAATCTATAAAAGTAATGCCTGATACTAATGTGCTATGAATGTCTCATCAGGAACTTATCAAAATTAGTCTAAAACTGCTCACCACATCCAAAATCAGAGGGACTCATTTCTCAGTCAATTAGGTATGAAGAGTGAGCCTTAAGCCAAGCGTGAAGGCTCTGATGGTACGCTTCCCGAGATGGAGGCCTATTTCTCACTACTCAGAGCTTTCACAAGATGAAGATACAGAAAGAGGACTTTGTATAAAGATAGTGAGATCATTAGAGAAATGCAAATGAAAACTACAATGAGATATCATCTCACACTGGTCAGAACGGCCATCATCAAAAAATCTACAAACAATTAGTGCTGGAGGGGGTGTGGAGAAAAGGGAACCCTCTTGCACTGCTGGAGGGAATGTGAATTGGTACAGCCACTATGGAGAACAGTATGGAGGTTCCTTAAGAAACTACAAATAGAACTACCACATGACCCAGCAATCCCACTCCTGGGCATATACCCTGAGAAAACCATAATTCAAAAAGAGCCATGTACCAAAATGTTCATCGCAGCTCTATTTACAATAGCCTGGAGATGGAAACAACCTAAGTGTCCCAGATGAATGGATAAAGAAGATGTGGCACATATATACAATGGAATATTACTCAGCCATAAAAAGAAACGAAATTGAGTTATTTGTAGTGAGGTGGATGGACCTAGAGTCTGCCATACAGAGTGAAGTAAGTCAGAAAGAGAAAGACAAATACCATATGCTAACACATATATATGGTATCTAAGAAAAAAAAATGTCATGAAGAACCTAGAGGTAAGACGGGAATAAAGACACAGACCTACTAGAGAATGGACTTGAGGATATGGGGAGGGGGAACGGTGAGCTGTGACAAAGCGAGAGAGAGGCATGGACATATATACACTACCAAATGTAAGGTAGATAGCTAGTGGGAAGCAGCCGCATGGCACAGGGAGATCAGCTCGGTGCTTTGTGACCGCCTGGAGGGGTGGGATAGGGAGGGTGGGAGGGAGGGAGACGCAAGAGGGAAGAGATGTGGGAACATATGTGTATGTATAACTGATTCACTTTGTTATAAAGCAGAAACTAACACACCATTGTAAAGCAATTATACTCCAATAAAGATGTACAAAAAAAAAAAAGATAGTGAGAAACATTCATAAACCCCTGTAGTGCCTCAGTTTCCCTAACAGTACCTGTGTGTGTATGAGTGAGAAGAGGGTCCTTTGATTTCCTACTTAGGTAGGATAATTACGATTGGCACTGAATTTTGTGGGGTAGAGACTTGCTTAAAATATTTCATGAGGCTCTATGTGGAAAATAAATATCGATCATTATAATAATTAACATTCACTACGGTTCACAATGTGTTCTGGGCACCTTACATACACTAACTCATTTAAGTTTCTCAACAATGCTACAAAGAAGGTAACGAGCACACGTCATTTTATAGACAAGGAAACTCAGTACAG
This sequence comes from Lipotes vexillifer, assembly GCF_000442215.2. Lineage (NCBI taxonomy): Eukaryota > Metazoa > Chordata > Mammalia > Artiodactyla > Lipotidae > Lipotes > Lipotes vexillifer. The sequence continues at coordinate 2,156,154 of NW_006772326.1, forward strand.
AGAGGGCAAGAGAGTTGGGAAGTGGGGCAGTCTGGGCTCTGAGTCCTTTTGCTCTTCATCATTTTCCAAGTTGATCTTTCTTCAGTTCATGCAACAGACTTTGCACAAACATCTATATGCCTCATTGCTCTCAGAGGCTCATTTCCTGGAGGGCACAACTGGTCAGAAGAACATTGTTTACAGACTCCTCATTCACTCCTTCAACAAAGACAGGGATTAAACAAGCATCTTGTATGTGCCAGGAACTGTGCTAGACCTCAGGAATTTACTGTTTCGTAACAATGAAAATGGATTCTGTTTTTTTTTTTTTTCTTTAGCAAATTCTGCTTTCTCAACTGGCAAAATATGAGTATTTTCCACAAGGAGACACAAACTCAGGATGGTGATGATTAGTTGTGTAAATGGAGCTGGAGCTCTAGAAGAACTGACAGGCATGTTTGATGAGCTTACGTATCATTTCTCCATCCAGGTATGGCACAAAACTTTTGGCTTCCGTGAATAGCTTTAGTTTACAACTGGCTAAAATTCAAGCAGTTTTGTGGGGTTTTGGGATAGTTTCCATGATTGGTATTAAAATCAGTTTTAGTACATATGTAACATCATCATAAAGCACAATTTCATATGATTCTTTATGTGAATAAAATATTTTGCGGTTGTGTATACATGGCTACACTTGAAACAAACTGAACATATAAATATTGACTTTGAAAAAGGTATCTATCACAGGATTAGTTTTTAAAGGGATACTCTACTTTATAGTTAACTTACATTTTTATGTATATTAATTTTTAAGAATAAATCTATTGCGAGTTGCCATATGATCCTGCAATCCCACTCCTGAGCATATATCTGGACAAAGCTATAATTCACAAAGATACATGCACCCCTAGGTTCATAGCAGCACTATTTACAATAACCAAGGTGTGAAAACAACCTAAATGTCCATGGACTGACGAATGGATAAAGAAGATATGGTGTATACACACACACACACACACACACACACACACACACACACACACACAATGGAATATTACTCAGCCATAAAAAAGAATGAAATAATGCCATTTGCAGCTATGTACATGGATGGACCTAGAGATGATCACACTAAGTGCAGTAAGTCAGAAAGAGAAAGACAAATACCATGTGATATCACTTATATGTGGAATCTAAACTATGACACAAACGAACTTATCTATGAAACAGAAAGAGACTTACAGACATAGAGAACAGACTTGTGGTTGCCAAGGGGGAGGGGGATGGGGAAGGGAAAGATTGGGAGTTTGGGATTAGCAGATGCAAACTATTATCTATAGAATGGATAAACAACTAGGTCCTACTGTATAGCACAGGAAAACTATAGTCAATATCCTGTGATAAACCATAATGGAAAATAAAATAAACAAAACTGCTTTTCAAATAAAAAAGAATAAATCTATTGCATTAAAAAAGACCATCCTCTTAAGTAAAATTTGAGAGTAAAATTACAGTGTGGCAAACTGTGTGGTAAGAGAAGCTTCTGAGGAATAGGTGTCTTCTGTAGATGCACCAGTAGTAAGCATTTCTAAGGACTCAAAACTTAGTACTGGCCTGTGGCACTCAGTGTCTTTACTGAATGGAAGCAGGAGGAAGAAAGAATGGGGTGGAAGCAGGGTCTCTGCGTGCAGCCAGCAGGCTCTACACTGCACAACTCCAAGAGGTACCATGTTCATGGCCAATTCTGATGGAATAAATGAATAGAATGGAATAGACAGGATAAATGAGAACAGGGTTAAAGTTACATGGGGGTTGCAGAAGCCACGTGGAGCCCCAAATACTTTTAGAATAGTAAGTTCTGATGAGCTCTCCCTTAATCTCAGCAAGCACAGCTGGTGACAGAACAGTGGCATACCATCTTTGCTTCGTAATGAACAAACCGAAAGGGGAAGCGACCCAGTTAAAGGCGTAAATGACTGTAGTAGCAACTAGAATAGGTCTGGAGTCTCCAAAGTCCCATTTCATCTTTCTACTTACTCTACAGAGGAACGTCAGATCCATCAGTCCTACTTTTCTCCCAGTACTGGGGGTTGGGGGAGATACAGCCTCTCATACATATGGCTTCTTGTTCTTTTTTTTTTTTTTTTTTTTTTGGCAGTATACGGGCCTCTCACTGTTGTGGCCTCTCCCGTTGCGGAGCACAGGCTCCGGACGCACAGGCTCAGCAGCCATGGCTCACAGGCCTAGCCGCTCCGTGGCATGTGGGATCTTCCTGGACCGGGGCACGAACCCATGTCCCCTGCATCGGCAGGCGGACTCTCAACCACTGCGCCACCAGGAAAGCCCTGGCTTCTTGTTCTTAACATTTATTCGATATTGTAGTACCACTATTTTTGGTGTTACATTAGATATATGTGATTTATTGGTTATTAAAAAAACTTCATTTTCGATGTTAAATGTATATTGTCAAAGTTGAATTGGACAGCTCCCATTTCATACACCCACTTGAGAACTCTCTGTTTTTGCCTTAGCCACTGATGTAAATGCTATCCGACAAAGTGTAGTGAGGCACCTTTATGTAGCCTCATCACTCTCTGGAAGGCACCACACCTTGGTCACAGATGTTGCTTCTAGGTCTCCTTTGGTCTTCATGCATTAATCATTTGCTTCATTTTCTTGGAGCATTTATGGATGAACTTAGTTTATGGATATTAAAAGCATAGAGACCTCAATTTCCATTCTATAAATTTCCACTGGGGCTCAAATTTTCAAAGCTGTTTTACCAAAGCAGTTATAAATCTAGAGCCTGAGGAAAAGAGGGAATTAAACACATTTATATGTCCTCCTTTTCTTTTTGGCTTGGTTACCCAGGCACCTTGTGCCATGGAGGAATTCAGGAAGTTACTAAAGAAAAGGACATTATTTCATTCTTGCAAAATGAATTATAGATGCATAGTGGACAGATGGGGAGATAGTCTCAATAGATTATTTTGAAAACTTAATCTATAGTATGTTAAAATGTACAGACCCTCTATTCCTTCATATGCCATCTAATTATTCATGTGGGGTGTGTGAGACGTATTTAGTGAGTACTTACTCATTATTTGCCAGGGACTATACTAGGTATATAAATATGTTATTTTATTTAATACTCTGAATAACCTACAAAATGAGAATATTTTGCAGATACCCTTATTTCCATTTTATAGGTGAAGAAACCTGAGACTGAAGAGAATTACAGTAACTTGCCCCATTCACACAGCTATTAAGTGCTGGAGGGTGACTGGCTCCACATTTTTGTACCATTAGGTAGAAAGTTGGCAATGAAACTTAAAACATTTGCCACGCCTGTAAACCATTTGAGAATACACTTTTCTAATGTCTTCCTAAAACTCTGCATTTTAAAAGATATCACTTGTACTTACAACTTATGGTTATTCCAAGTTCCACACTGTGTTTCTTAGGGAGCTTTACATGAAATGTTCCACTACTCGGGATGACAGACTCTGTAATTTCAAAACAAAAAAGAATGTGTTTAGAGAAGACTAGGAAGATTGGAGCACCAATCAGTGAAAATGCATCAGGAATACTTGTATCATCATCATCATCTGTAGTTAAAGCTGTAGGAACTGACATAAAATCCTGAGAAACTAAGCTCCTTGTGAAGAACAGACGTCCTACCCACAGGCAACAGTGCATAATTCACAGCAACAGTCGAGTTCCATGTTTTTAAAGTGTGATTCAGACAGCATCTCCATCAAATTTACCTAGGATGCAAGTTAAAAATATAGATTCCCGAATCATCCCAGATCTGTGGAATCCGAATCTCTGAAGACAAGGCCTAGACATCTGCATTTTAAACATATTCTCCAGGTGATTCTTAGGCACCCTAAAGTTGAAGAAACAAAAGTAGTTATATTCTTTTCTCCCCCAACCATATTTTTTTGCAGAGTTTATTATTCAGCAGTGCTTTCTTTTTTTCATTCATAGCTGGGGGAGATCGATTTCAGAAAAGATTTCAGTTAGCTGTGCCGGTTGTTGATTTGGAGGAGGAGGGGTGTGCCTGAATTTGTAAGGTAAATGTGGAAGAGTACACTTAAAGATGTAGAAGCAGGAGTGATATTCAAAATATCTCACAACCAGAATGGTCCCGACCACAACCAACCAGACTGAGTGCTGAGCAGAGTTGGAACAAAGGGACCCAGGAGGTCCCACTGCACCAAGGATGACCCTCCAGTTTCTGGATCGTGGGGACGTTTCAGGGAGGAGCACGAGGGCAGGGGTCACTGGAACAGAGCGAAGTTGGGCTCAAATGTTGGCCAACCAGTAGAGAAGTAAGCTAATGTAGCAACAGACAGGGAAGCGGTGTGTACTGCCCAACTCTCAACCTTGGATAGATCTACTGTGATTTTACCAGGGCGTGACTAGTATCGGAGAAAGAAAGAATTGCTACATATTCTTAACTATATTCTTAAAATTCCTCTAACAGTCTGGGAGGCCTTCAGTTGGAGACAAGGTTAAAATGGAAATATCCTCCGAAGAGATAACATCTATTCACACTAAGTAGCTAATGACTATAATCCTTTCTTGAAGGCTTTAGAAAGGGGTGGGAAGGGTTGGCAAGAAACAAAGGAAACATTAGCATAAGGGGAGGCTTGTGGGATGTCGGAATGAAACCACTTTTTCTGCTTGATTTTGCGCCAAGCTAGCTCCCAAACCGCCACAAAGAATTAACTATAGCTGCTGTGATGTGGGTAGAACTATTCGGTCCTCAGGCCCCTAGTCCAATTTGTTAATCACATTTTTAACATGTTTTGAGTCTCTGCAAAGCAGAGGTGAAAGGTGGGGTGGCCTCATGGAAGCAGAGTACTTCCTTCCTTCGTCTGTCTTAACCTGCTCTTCCTGGCCTTTTCTACTTGCCCATGAAGAATTTAGGCAGTAAACCTTTTATAAGACCAGAACCTGGGCTTCCCTTGTGGCGCAGTGGTTGAGGGTCCGCCTGCCGATGCAGGGAACGTGGGTTCGTGCCCCAGTCCGGGAAGATCCCACATGCCGCGGAGCGGCTGGGCCCGTGAGCCATGGCCGCTGAGCCTGCGCGTCCGGAGCCTGTGCTCCGCAACGGGAGAGGCCACGGCAGCGAGAGGCCCGCGTACCGCAAAATAAATAAGTAAAATAAATAAATAAATAAATAATAAGACCAGAACCTGATCTTCCAACTCAGAGTAACTGCCATAGACAAACTGGAGCACACAGTAAAATTTTGATTTTCCTGGGCCCTCTAGGCTTCTAGAAAGTCATCTGTAAAGAAGGTTCCCCAAACTGCCCTGGTAAGTTTCAGCCGGGGCTTCTGGGTAAAGGCAAGTCTGCCCCCTCTGGCCTCTTCCTTCTTCCCAGTTCTTTCCTCATTTCGCTGGGGCGTGAGGAAATCTGTTGCCTTCTCCCACTTCCTCCCTCTCTTCTTAATTCTCCTGTCCTGTCAGGTGTGGCCCCTTGAGTGTCACAGATGTTGTCCTCAACTAAGACTCAACTAAGATGTGCCAGGAAGTAACAACATATATTTATTTGTTTATTTATTCATGAAGAATTTGTATCCTTCCCATTTCCCAATCCGAACTTGAGATAGACAAAATTAGTTATTTCCCCCAGTAGATTTCAAAAAGACTGGCTAATTTTAATATATTGGGGCAGAAAAAGAGAAATGAGGTTAAGTAATAACCACCTCGGTATGCTTTACTTCCTTACTTCAGGTGCTCCAAGTATCACAAACATTTACTTCTAAAAGATCTCTCAAATCCTTCCTTTCATCTCTTCTCTGAATCTTTGTGAAGGCTAATTACTACCTCCTTCCCACCACCAAAAGAGAAAGTTTAGGAATTTGGAATTAGCATGCAGACTGGGGGCAGAGAAGGTATTTGGAAGAGGCTAGTTTGGCCCATCTGCACCAATAGCCAGGCTGCAGAGAGAAGGCAGAAAGAAACAAGTGTACTTGAGGAGAGAGTGTGAGGTCTTGGAGAGAGCCAGTGGTTAGCCTTGACAGCCCCTGGGTCTAGCTCTTCCAGGGGCTGCCTATTCCCTGTCCTCAAAGGCTGTGAAACACCAGTGTGCTTCCAGGAAATGCCTCTCTTCTGTCTAAATTAGCTTGAGTGCGTTTCTGTGGCTTGCAACTAAATAGCTTTGCTATTTAGAGAACTCATTTCATGTATGTTTGTTTTAGTGTTATCTGTTTTACAAAAACGTTCTCTGTGAAAGGGGAGGGGAGCATAATGTATGTATATGTGTATCCACGTATGTATATGACATCTTGCCCAAGATGCTATACAAGTGAGTCTTTGATTCATAAGGGCTTGGAAAACACAGATCTAAGATAGTTACTATAGTAACATTTTGCTTTACATTTAAAACAAATTATTTATTTTATTTATCTGTTATTTTTGGCTGTGTTGGGTCTTCTTTGCTGCGTGTGGGCTTTCTCTAGTTGCAGCGAGCGGGGGCTACTCTTCGTTGCAGTACGCGGGCTTCTCATTGCAGTGGCTTCTTTTGTTGCGGAGCACAGGCTCTAGGTGCGCAGGCCTCAGTAGTTGTGGCACACAAGCTCAGTAGTTGTGGCTCGTGGGCTCTAGAGCGCAGGCTCAGTAGTTGTTGCACACGGGCTTAGTTGCTCTGCGGCACGTGGGATCTTCCCTGACCAGGGCTCGAACCCGTGTCCCCTGCATTGGTAGGCGGATTCGTAACCACTGTGCCACCAGGGAAGCCCTTGCTTTACATTTTTAATGTAGGGAATCTTGACCAAGATTAACATTGTTAATGACACTGAAGGAGACATTATCACTTCCTGGAAAACAGTAATAGATCACTTTTGACTACCTAAGATTTGAAATATTTATAATGATGAATAAATATCAACATATGAATCTCTTTGATCAAGCTGTGGCTTCATTTTAATCTTAAATGTCAACATGATTTATTTTCTATTTGGTAATTTCCCCCCCCCCCCCAACAATTACTTGGTTGTTAAAGCCAAGGCACGTTTAATTTGGGGTTTCTTAAGGAAATAATAATAAAGAGGAAAAAGATCCAATATTTGGAGAAACAACAGGTTTAGAGTAAGTAAACAGAACATTTATATTCTTAGACTCCCATGTGATTATTTTGTGCTTCCCTGGTTTTGCTTTATCTTTGTTAATACTGTAATTAAAAACACATTTGGGTAAACAAAGTCCTCTTTCTTTCCAACTGGTCTGCTTTTTCTGCCCAAAGCGTTCATTGTTGGCACAGTAAGATAACCACCACATCACAATTCATCAACCTGGACACCCTTGTGAGACTTGAAAAAAATTAAGGAATTATAACGGGGGCAAATGTAAATGTTTAACTCCCACTGACACAGAGAAAAACACTGGGGATTCTAGTAATGATGGCAAACAACATTTGAGAGGATTTTTCACGGAGGCTTCTTGCCAAGGACAAAGCTGTATTTTTTCCAACAAAGTAACTTCAGCATTAAAGTAGAAACTTCAAGCATTCATGATATTGTACACTGGTATTTAAAAGACAGTATTGAAAAAGGCAGAATGTAAACTGTGCATATGTTATGATTATAGCTTTACAAAATTATATGTATGGTAAAGGACTTTGGTAAAGAAATACGAAAACAACAAACTTTTGTTTATTAGAATGATGGGGTTATAAGTAACTTCAGCACAAGAAAAATCCCTTTAACATTACTACAATTTGTTTGGACAGTGGTACCCATGTAAAAAGAGATAGATTTAGGCAAAAGTGTACTCACCGTCAAGCTGTTTAACCACTGTCTGTGTCACTTAGAATGTTTATAAAATAGAGATAGGTAATCTCTAAGATCCAATAGTTTGAGAATTAGTGTCTGGGTATAATATATTTCTGAGGAAGAATTGGAAATGAATGGTGGTTCATATCCAGACAGTTAGGAGTGATACACATAAAATAAAAATGCATGTATAGCACAAGTAAATACTTAGTAGCCACTGCTATGGAGCAGGTCAATCGTGCTGGCCATTCCACTACTGGAATGTAGTGAGTAGATGCTGCTCGAGATCCTACAGTGCACAGGAGAGACACCTCCCCTCAACAAACAATGTCAGAAGGGCAGAAGCTCAGAAATCCTGCTGTTTCACGCTGGGAACCTTAATATTGTTTTTTTGTTTGTTTGTTTGTTTGTTTGTTTTGCAGTACGTGGGCCTCTCACTGTTGTGGCCTCTCCCATTGCGGAGCACAGGTTTCGGACGCGCAGGCTCAGCGGCCACGGCTCACGGGCCCAGCCGCTCCGCGGCATGTGGGATCTTCCCGAACCAGGGCACGAACCTGCGTCCCCTGCATCGGCAGGCGGACTCTCAACCACTGCGCCACCAGGGAAGCCCCCTAATATCGTTTTGAAGAGGGAGTGTAATACGATATGGAAAAGACAGGTACAAGTCAACAGACCCGGGATCTACCGTTCACTTTGCTGTATGACCTTGAGTTTCCCCACCTGAACCTCAGTTTTCCCATTCATAAATAAATGAAGGTATTGGATTATAACAGTCCTCCCGCCATGAATGTTCTACAATTATAATGAGTACATTCTGGGGCCACAGGACAGCCTTCTTTGAAAGGTATACCCTCAGTGCCATCTGACTGATCCTTATGAGGTCTTTTACTTGCTTCTGCTTGGCCACAGCTGACGGGAAGGGGAAGATGCCACACCTAAGCTGGGCCACTTAGATGCTTTTTCTTGGGAATTAGAAGTTAAAAATGGCTGGTCCGGGCTGGGCATGTTAGCAAGGGTGGGGCGATTGTGTACAGTCAGAAATCACAGAAAACTTGTACAGGGACAAAGGGAGCAGATATGAAGAAACAAGCAGCACCAAGAGACCAGAAACCTCAGAGAAGCAATGGGTATGAAATCAATTCTTGGTGCAGACTGAACTTCCTGATCCTAGTCTCTCAGGAGTGCCAACTGTACTTCATTCATTCATCCATTCACCAAGTATTGGCTGAGAGCCTCCTGTATTCCAAGCACTATTCTGGGTGCTGGGGTACATTCTTGAACAAAAGGCACAAAGTCCCTGACATCATAGATTTTCCTACTGGAGAAGACAAGACAATGAACAAATAAATATACCCCATAACATCAAGGCATAAGAAGGGATAAGAAGAGCTATAAATCTGGGCAAGGGGACAGACAGTGATAGATATCATGGAAGGCTTCTTTGAGCAATCTGAGCAAAGATCTGAATGAAGTGAGCAAACCACCCAGACATGTTGGGGAAGAGCTGCCCAGGCAGAGGGAACAGCAACTGCAGAGAGACTTTGATGGGATTGTGCATGGCAGGAGCAGCTAGTTCATACTCCCTCCTCATTCCAAGTCCCTCCCTCCTCATTCCAAGTCCCGCCCTCCTCATTCCAAGTCCCGCCCTCCTCCTGAGAGATTTCACCACGTAGATGCTCCACCCATCACTCTGCATCCCCCACTCCCAGACCTCTGGTTGAATGATACTTGCCTCCACTCTGCTTCACTTCGGCAGCTCACTACCCTGAGCCTTACTTGACCTCTGAAATCTTAAACTCTAATATGCCACTTTGACCTCAGTCTCCTGGCTGTTAGCCTTCTCATTCCCTTCCTCTCACTCCCCCCATTTTCCTTCCTGAAGACTCCTAGTTCCTTAAGGTCTCTCATGCTGATCCTTTATTGATTTCCGTCCCTCTCTAAGCTAGATTCTTTCAAGCACAGGCAGTATGCGTAGTGCTTAGAGTGTGGCCTTTGGAGCCGCACTGCCTGTGTTAAAATCTCAGACCTAGCATTAACGGGAATCTCCGTTTTCTGGGGACATAATAATAGTAACTTTCTCCATTGCTGTTTTAAGGACTAAATGAGCTAATGCACAGGCAGGGCTTAGAAAAGTAACATGCCATAGAGTAAGCATTTGATAAATATCATGATAATTTTGATGCTATTATCATAACCATTCCTCTGCTCTTCCTGCGACGATTTGAACCTCTATGACTTACGTGCTCCTTCTTTGAAACTTCTCTGGAAATCTCAGTCTATGGATCAATCTAATCATCTACTGTCTTTGCTTTTATTCTTCGGCAGTTGAGGTCTTCTGACAAAAAACTACTTGACCATGCAGTTTGATGCTGCTATAGACTTAGAGCTTCTGGACTCTGCTTGGTCTACCACCCAGCTTGAAAATCCCTTTACATGAGTCTGGTTGGTTATCTCATTCATTTCCCCATTAGCTATTCTAAACCTTCACCATTCTTTTCAGCTCCCCAGGGTGCTGACCCTTTCACCCTTGCTTGACAGTTCTTACATGATCTTCCTAAACACAGCTAAAAATGTAATTACATTCTCACATCTTTCTCTTCAAACTCCTAGGGAGAGGTCTTCTAGTTTCTGTCTTAGACGAGTTATCTACTTATGTTCTAGATAACGTCCCTTCTCATCCCTTCGGAAACCCGTATCTACCAATTATCTCTTTTCTCTCTCATTTATTTCGGGCCCCAAACATGCTCAAATCTCTCCAGTCTTAACCAAACAAAATAACACCTCTCTGAATGTGGAATCACCTTCTATCTGTTGTCCCATCTCCTTTCATCTACAGCTAAATGTCTTGACACTGCCAAATGTCCTCTGGAGCAAAACTGACCTTGGTTGAGAACCACTGATTAGAAGATAGGGTGGTATAGGACTTCCCTGGCGGCGCAGTGGTTAAGAATCTGCCTGCCAATGCAGGGGACACGGGTTGCAGCTCTGGTCCGGGAAGATCCCACATGCCACAGAGCAACTAAGCCCATGAGCCACAACTACTGAGCCCGCCCGCCTAGAGTCCATGCTCCGCAACAAGAGACGCCACCGTGATGAGAAGCCCAGCACCACAACGAAGAGTAGCCCTCGCTCGCCGCAACTAGAGAAAGCCTGTGCGCAGCAACGAAGACCCAGTGCAGCCAAAAATAAATAAATTAAATAAATAAATTTTTTTGAAAAAGAAGATAGGACAGTATAAAACAGAGCACCAAGTATGTAACTAAATGTTGCAGAAGTTCTCAAAAGAGGAGCCCATGGTGGCCTCCAGTCCTTTTCATCTACTCCCTGCATTTTTCCTGCCAAACTGTCTTCCAAGACCCCTTGGCAGACAGACAACAAGCACAGCTTGTCTGTACTTCTCCACACTTTCTTCCCTCACCCCTCAGCTCCCTGCAATCTGACTTCTGTCCCCCAGTTCCTTGAAACTTCTCTACGGTGTCTTCCTTCCTAATTGCCGAATCCAGTGGACATTTCCTTTCCTGCCTTTCTTACTTGAATTCTCCGCAGCACTTTTATGCTACTGACGGTGACTTTTGCCTTGAAACTCTTGCTTTGGCTTCCAAAGAGTTTTGGTCCTCCCACGTCTCCTATAGCATCTTCAGCGTCTCCTTTACTAGGGTCCTTTCCCTTTAAATCTTAGTATTCCTCAGGCAAAGTCCCCCCTCAGTCCCCTTCTTTACACTACCCTTTCCCTAGTGGTGTCCTTTATTCCATGACTTTAACCATCACCACCATGTTGGTCACTCCTCAGTCCTGCTCTCCAGCAGAGACCCCAATCCCAGGCTCCAGGAGGTAGCCTGCAGTCTCCTGGGCACTTCCTTCTGCATTCCAGTGGCAACACACTTTCAGCAAGTCTATTCTTATCTTTCAGCAGTTCTTTCTTGTGTCTAATTGGATACAAAGTCCTTGAAGATGTCGATCCTTTCTATTCTTTCTTTCAATGATCTGAACATAGCGCAGCACCTAGCACTTAGTAACTGGTACTTGGGAAGAGTCTTTTGAGTAGGGAATGGATGTACTTGTCCTTCTTTCCC